>NC_067401.1:296262072-296602072 GCF_016432865.1 Antechinus flavipes | reverse complement strand
ATGGCATACAAAGGAGTTCTACATTGGCATCTTTAACCAAGACCATGAAAATTTGGCCCTCTCAGGTTTCTATTCAGTAACAATTGTGAGCAAAAGCTAAAACTGTATATGAATGAACACGAACACCTTATTCATTTCCTTTCAAATGACAATTTTAAAAAATACCAACCTTTAGTTAACCCAGATTTCTATGCAATTCAAGAATGGAAATTAGTTTATAAAAATTTAAAAAGATAAACCTTAAAAGAAACTTTTGGAGAGTGTAACCTAGCTTTTGTTTCTGTTATAAAAAATCTATTCTAGGTAAGTTCCTTCATGCTTTTGACTTGGGCTTTTGTGGTTTTGTGTATGTACAGTGAGCACATACTGATTTTTAATGAACCACGTGGCAAATCTGATACTCATTTGGCCTTGAATGTGTTTTGGCATGCAAATACATCTACTTATACTTTTTTAAAAAATGAATAATTCTATCAGTGTTTGACTTCCCTTAGAAGAGGAAATCTTAGCTTTCTCCAGTCTTTTTTTTCCCTTGAGGCAATTGGGGTTAAGTGACTTGCCCAGGGTCACTTAGCTAGGAAGTGTTAAGTGTCTGAGATCAAATTTGAACTTAGGTCCTTCTGACTTCAGGGCTGGTCTCCATGAAGTCTTTATGGACTGGCTGTCTTCATGAATGTCTGTGGTTAAGGAAACAGGTAATATGGTGGCTAGAGTATAAGACTTGGGAGTTAAGAAAAGCAGAATACAAATCCTGCCTCAGCCATCAAGTCACTCAATCCTTCTCAGATTTTCTTTCCAAATCTATGATTTGGGATAATAAAATTTACTACCTCACAGGATTGTAGTGAGAATAGAATGACATGTCAAAGGCTTTCTAAACGTTAAAGTACTAAGAAAATGCTAGCAATTATCATTATTTTCAAATTTTCCCAATAGTCAACTCTCTCATAATAAGTCTTGCTATACTTAGCTAAGTAAATTACTTCTCAGGGATCTCCACTCCAAAAATCAAAGCTTTCCTAACTTAGTAAAGACACCAGGGACTTATGCCCCAAAAACATAGCCTTCAAGAACACAGGTTCATCTCACACTGCAGTAAGATGCTAGAACAGGACATTAATAAATATCTTATAAATATCACTTTTCAAAAATTCAAAGAAATAATATTATTTCTAAGAAGTTTGCTTTAAAGAAGCTTTATTAAAGGAATTGAATGTTTAATTTTTAAAATTTCATTAGTATATTATGCTTTTATACCACCTTTATTTTATATATGATATATATGTATACATTCACATATATAGATATTTTACCCTTTCCCTTACCCAGTAAGTCAACTCTTATTAAAAAATTGCAAAAGGGAAGAGAAAAGAATAAGCAACATATCATCTGAGTCTAACTGTATCTCATACCCATAGTCTCTGCATGCTCAAACCTTAAATGAAAAGAAGTTCATTTTTTAGCTCTTCTCTGTGATCATATTGGATCATTATATTTATCCAGTATTTATGTTTATGTTGATTCTGTGAACTTTTAAATAGCCATTGTATATATTATTTTCTTTTCTTGATTCCTTCACTCTTTATGCATATCCATACTTCTCAGAACTCTTTAAATCTAATATTTCCTATGATACATTATATTTTATCATATTCATATTATACAGTTTAGCCATTCTCAAACTGAAGGGCAATTATTTTCATTCCAGCTCTTTGAATCATAAAAAAGTCCATCAAGTTACCACCATCACCACCTAACCCCTACTCAATAAATTCCCATTATCTCTCTATTATGTCCAGAATCAAATACAAAACTTGTTTGGTATTTGCAACCCTTCATATTGTAGCTCCTCCTACCTTTGTAGTTTTCCCAAAAGTTCTTGTAAAATAGAGAATTTATCCAAGCAATTTATTTCCTTGGTCTTATATAACAGGGAGGTTTTTAGTTTGATTGGTTGTTCTTCCTTGCCTAATGTCTTCCATTGTTCTACCTTTCCATTTTTTAAATCAGTGCCAAATAATTTCAGCCTTTTCTTATAAAAATAAAATTTAGAAGTGTTATTTCCATTTCATTATTATTTTGCTCCCATTATTTCCTGTGAGATTCCTCTAAAATAAATTTAATATTACATATTAAATAATATGTTCTCTAAATTATAATAACATAACTACTTCCTTGATGATTTGAATTGCAAATCTGTAAGTTAATGTATGTAATGCTGTAATTTTTATTATGTTAGTGCAACCCAACTGTGAAAAATAGATATCCCTTCAATTAGTTGTCATTTCATTTCTCTATGGAATGTTTTAGTGTTTTGTAAATGTATTTCTATATTTCAGTATTTTTCTAAAGGGAAGAAATCTCATATGATATATTGCAAAAGGAAAAATTGACAAGCACAGTGCTTAAATAATTATTGCATTTCATTTTAGTCAGTCAGAAAGAAAGAAATTACATTGAACTTTGAGAGAAATTTCTTTATGCAGCTTGAGAAAGAACTCACATTTTTCTCAAAACATTTGCCTTTTTCCTTAATCTAATAAAAATATTTTTGTCAAAGTAAGATATATCCAAAGACCATCTGCAAATTATCCACATTTTTCTTCTCATTTTGGTATTTGAGACACTCTAGGTGAAAAAAAAAACAAGTTCAGTTTCTACTATCAGCAGGCACATGGATATTGAGTATTCCACCTTCTGATTTTTCCCTATACTTTCACTTGTGTTTACAGATGAAATAAGACCCAGGTAGTTGACCCTCCAGTGAGCTTAATTGACTCCCCGGGCTTCACATAAAGCAAGCAAGTGGAATGGAAACATGGTGTTATTAAGAATATTATTTCTCTGCTTTTTGACCATTTTAAATTCCTCCCAGCCCTGCCAGATTCCTGATGACTTTGTGGCTGCCAGTTCTCCAGGACATATCGTGATTGGAGGTTTATTTGCAGTTCATAATAAAATGATTCATTCAGAAAAATATCGCAGAAGACCAGAAATTCAAACTTGTGAGGGGTAAGTAATGCTACAAATATCACATATTAGATATCAAGATTTGACCATGGGAACCAGTCATGTAAATTGTTCTGTTTTAATCTTATTACCATCTAAATAGCTCTCATAAAATTGTAATCTATGAAGGCCTTGATTTTAATGTTACATATGCTTGGTTAGCTGTATATAGTCAGTAAATCTGTGAAAAACATTCATTGCTATGAAGTTCAATGAATCCTCCAAACTTAGGAACAATCTGTACTTTTGAATAATTTTTTGGATTTTATTGAGCAAATGTTTTGAAAGACTACGAAGATGAATGAGAAGATAAAACAGCCCATGCCACAGTACAAAAACATAAAGTAAATTTGGGTGTCTTAATGATTCCTAATCTGTTATTGTGCTAGCACAGATTATTGAGCAGTGCATATTTTTTAATCATTTCTCAAAAGAAGATTTCAGACTTTATCTTGTAGGCAATAGTAAGTCACCAAAGGTGACTATGAATATGAATAATGGTAATTAGTCTGGAAGTAGTATGTATATATAAATGAAGATAATAAGGAATGAGAATGGGAAGACCTGAAAAGAAATTACTGCAGCAGTAGAGACACGGTAAGTAGGATCTCAATACAGAAAAAGCACTGAGAATGGAAAGAAAAGAATTCATGCAAGAGGTGCTACAGGGAACTGGTGACTACTTGAACAGGAGAGGTGAGAGATATTAAAAAATTAAACATAATATCAAGATTTCAAACATGAGAATCTGATTGAATGATTATGCCATTCACTTAAGGAGTGAAATCAGAAGGGGAAACTATAGGTTAAGAAGGAAGCTCAGTTTGGGGCATAATGAAGCTGAGGTACAGCTGGAGAAGTCTCATAGGTGGTTGGTGTTTGTGGGTCCTGTCTCAGAAGAAATTTTGAAGGCTGGAATCTTTTACATAGTTGTAATGGTTAAAGCTATGAGACTAAATGAGATCATCTAGGATGAATGTATATCCAAAGAGAAAAGGGAAAGGGGATAAGAACGATAAAAGAACAATACATCAATGAAAGCAATTGAAAAAAAATTTGAAATCATCCTTGAGTCTTCTCTTTCTCTGCCATAGCCCCACATCCAAGCAGATGCCAAGTTCTACTTATTTCTTTTTCACAACATTTCTCTCATCTTTCCCTTTTTTCTACTTACTTAGCCATTATCCTAATTTGGGTAATAGTCACTTGTTATCTGGACAACAGCCTCATAATTGAACTGCTAGTTTCCCGTTTCTCCACTCTCTAATTCACCCTCCATATGACTGTCAAAATAATCTTCCTAAATGTGCAGGTATGATCATAATCATTATCATGTTCATAAAGTTCAGTGACTTCATAATAATCTGACTTCAACTTATTTCTCCAAATTGATTTCATGTGATTTGTCATCATGTACCCTTGATTTTATTAAGTTAGATCACATGTTGTTTTGCAAACATGGCAAACATACAAACATTCCCCCATCTTTATATCTTTAAACACTCTGTTCATCAATCTAGACTGTTTCTGTTTCTCACTTCTACCCCTTGTCATCTCAGCTTCCTTCAAGAGTATCATAGCTTTTTGTGTCATAGTTTTCCTTTCCTGTACCCTTTAGTTAGCTGCCAAGTTACATTACATTTACCTTGCATAAATCTTGTAGTATCTGTCCATATCTATCTATCATCTATCTATCTATAATCTATCTATCTATCATACATACATATATATATGTATATATACATATATATATATATATATATATGTATGTATGTATGTATTCCATTCCCATGCCAAGGGGAATATAAGGAATATTCCTTATTCTAAGGAATAGAATATAAGGTCCTTGAGCTGTTTTGTAGAAGCTGTTTTGTTTTTATATCCCCAAAGTCTGGGACAGGATTTTGCATATATATTAAATCCTAAATAAAAACTAAAATGAATTCACTGACCTGAAAAGAGATCTTTAGTAGCAAAGCTCTGTCCTTGGTCCTACTCTGCTAAACTTTTTTTAAAAAGTTTTTTTTTTCAATCAGTGGACTGGGTAAAGACATAAAAAGCATGTTCACTAAATAATTGGGTAGCAGAACTGGCAACATCCTGAATCCTGGGTTGATTCTAATAAGATGACATGTAATGAGAACAAAGATAAAGTCTTACTCAACTAAACTCATATTTATGGAAAATCAAACACAAATTTTTGCTAGAAAAAAGATATTCATTTTAGAGGCTTGAAAAGTTAACATGTTTTAGGATTATAATGTAGATTAAAAATCTAACCATATCTAAATAGTGCCTAGCATAGTGTCTAGAGATGATAATTTTACTGTTGTCCAACTATATCAAGTCTATCATGTTCAGATCTGACTTCTATACTTAAAGAACATTGACAAACTTATGATGTTTATCCAGGAAAGAAAAAGACTCAGAGGAAGATTAGGATCTTACAATGAGAAAGGACCTGAAGAATCACTGAAGAACTGTCTTCAAATTACACATTTAACATATTGGATTACTTGCTTCTAGGGGAGGGGAGAAGGGAAAGGGAGGGAAAAAATTGAAACACATGATTTTACAAGGGTGAATGTTGAAAATTATCCATGCATATGTTTTGAAAATAAAAAACTTTAATAAAAAATAAACAAATAAGTAGCTGTCTTCAAATCCTTGGAAAGCTCTTCTATGGAAAAAAAAGGCTTTTGTGGTCTTCTTTGGGTGAAGGGAAGGCAGGTCAAGACTGTTAGACAAAAGTTTCAGGGAAACAATTCAATTTTGACTCAATATATGAAAGAACTTTTTCAACTATTAGAGTTATTTTAAAATTGAATGGAAAATTATAGCAATTGCCCTATGATTTAGAGATACTCAAGCTATAGCTAGATGACATATCTGTCACAACATGACACTTGTATCTGCTGGAAATATTGTCATTTCTTAAATGAAAGTTGAATTAGACAAACCCTAAGATTTTACCAATCTGACTCTCCCATATTTTTTCTCTCTTCAGCAAAAAAAAATACTAAATAAGATGTAAACTTTGGGAATTTTTTATCATGCAGTATTATTCCTTATTAATCCCTCTAGTTTTTATTCTGAAGTCTAATAAGTCAAATTTCCTTAGAGCACAGGTGTATCTCCTGATAGCATATAATTGATAACAATTCCAAATGAGCTTGATTAACTACTTTGCCAGCTGAAGGGAGTTTGGAAGTAGTAAATCAGAATGGGAGTAGGGATTGAGGGGCAAGCAGAGTGACTGCTATTAGATCTGAAGCCTAATATGTCATATTCCCTTAAAACATAAGAGTGTGATTATAAAGAAGAGACAGAAACATTAAAAAAGCAGACTATCAACAACAAACCAAAGTTGTCAAGGCAAACTTATTCTCTGCTTCAAAAGTCAGAGTATGCACCAGAGAAATATTTCCACCATCACCCCCACCCAAAAAAAATGTCTCAAATGGACAAAGTTTTTTTTTTTTTAAATAGAGCAGTTATCTAGACAATTTACTTGTTTTACTTATAGAATATTTCATTCCTGGAAGCATTGCTAGAATTTATCAAAGTATAATGTCCCATTTTAAAATACTTATTTTCTGGCAGCTTTGAAATTTCAATGTTTCTTCAAACTCTTGCCATGATACACAGCATTGAAATGATCAACAATTCCTCACTGCTACCTGGAGTTAAACTAGGGTATGAGATCTATGACACGTGCACTGAAGTAACAGTAGCAATTGCAGCCACGCTGAGGTTCCTCTCTAAATTCAACTGCTCCCAAAACATCGTGGAATTTCAGTGTAACTATTCCAACTACACACCAAGAGTTAAAGCTGTCATAGGAGCCAGCTACTCAGAAATAACCATGGCTGTTTCCAGGATGTTGAATTTGCAACTTATTCCGCAGGTATGTCTTGTCTTGAAACCTATCTTGCTTTTCTATTTGCATCTGCAATGATTAGCATAACAACATTTTGCACACAGTAAGCACTTAATAAGTACTTTTTTATTCATTTATAGTTTACCTTTGAACATGCTAATCTACATCTTTCCTAGGCAAGAGGACCTAGCCAATACACAATTTTTGAGGTGATAAAATTCTGATTCCTCATCAGTTTAGGAAGGGATTTGTGTGGCCTTTGCAGACTGTGGTAAAAAATTGGAAGACCTTGTTTCCAAGGTCTGGCTTGGTCTCTTACCAGATATGTGATCTTAAGTCATTTTATAGTTTGGGGATATGAAATTCCTCATTTACCAAAGGCTGGGGATAGATAGGGTTCTCTTCTAATGTAAAATTTTTCTTCTACTTCATGGAAACTTCATATAGCAAAGGCTTTCTCTAACTCCCAAGAGGGCCAAGTAGCATGAAGCATGAAGATCATAGGATTTTGAAACTTAAATCTATGAATTTAAAATACATTATACATGGAAGATGCTGACAGATTTGTTCCATTGTTCATCTGTTTTTGCAAATTCATCTTTAAACAGTCCTGGCCTTAATTGGCCATAGTTACCTGACATAATTAGGTATCATGCCAAGTTTTCTATAAACTTGTTTCCTTCTTCACTGGGTTTTTTTCCCTCTAACCTTATAAGAAAATATTTGCACATACTTTTCCACTATCCTCCTCAGTAAAGTTTTTAACAAGTTTTTGCCCTTGTTTTTCATGTCTCTTTTCTTGAAAAAGATCAAACATTTGCTACAGCTGCAAACCTTAACTTCCAGCAAGATTTCTCCCACTCTTGTTTTATGATAATACAAAATTATTTGATACATATAACAAGGAATTTTTTTTGTTCAGCGGTTCTCTGATTAATAATATCAAGTGAAATCCTGGAGAGCAATTTAGAACTATGCCCAAAGAATTATCAAACTGTGGATACCTTTTGATCCAGCAGTGTCTCTAATGGTGTCTCTAATATCCCAAAGAGATCATAAAAAAGGGGAAAGGACCCACACCTACAAAAATGTTTGTAGCAGCCTTTTTTGTAGTGCAAGGAACTGGAAACTGAGTGGATGCCCATCAGCTGGGGAATGGCTGGATAAGTTATGGTATATAAATGTTATGGAGTATTTTTGTTCTATAACAAACAATCATGAACTGATACTAAGTGAATTTGAATAGAAGCAAGAGAACATTTTACACAGTAACAATAAAATTATGCAATGATCAATTCTGATGGATGTGGCTCTTTTCAACAATGAGGTAATTCAGGCCAATTCTAATAGACTTGTGATGGAGAACCATCTGCATTCAGAGAGAGGATTGTAGAGACTGAGTGTGGATCACAATATAGTATTTTTAATCTTTCTCTTGTTCTTTGCTTGCTTTTTGTTTTCCTTCTTTTTTTTTCCTTTTTTGATCTGATTTTTCTTGTGCAGCATAATAAATGTGGAACTATGTATAGAAGAATTGCACATGTTTAACTTATATTGAATTATTTACTGTTTAGGAGACGATGGAGGAAAGGATGTGAAAAAATCTGAAACACAAGGTTTAGCAAGGGTGGATGTTGAAAACTATCTTTGCATATATTTT
Organism: Antechinus flavipes; assembly: GCF_016432865.1. Classification (NCBI taxonomy): domain Eukaryota; kingdom Metazoa; phylum Chordata; class Mammalia; order Dasyuromorphia; family Dasyuridae; genus Antechinus; species Antechinus flavipes. Next base: position 296,593,523 of record NC_067401.1, on the reverse strand, counting down.
GAAAATAAAAAGCTATTATTTAAAAATACATATCAAGTGAGATACAAAATAGAGATATTCTCATCAAAGATATTCATCATCACTCATTATCATGAAGTATGTTTAACATAAAGGCTAAATGTATGGTTCACCATCTAAAGATCATGAATTTACTCTGTTAATTGCTTGAAGCTCTAGAATATTACAGAGCCTACTAAATGAAAGACACAAACTCTCAAGAGTTCAGTTTAATAATCCTCACAGAAAAAAAAAACAAAAACAAATAAATAGGGGATAACTATTGTCCAAACAATGAAGTCCAGATAGATATAGGAACTGTTAAGCTGGTTGGTCCATCAATACATACAATTTGGAAAGACATCATAGACAATGGACTGAGTCTATAACTGAATGGAAGTGAAAGTGATAATATGATCTGACAATTGACATATCATGGGAAGCAGTGTGGTACAACAGAACTGGTACAATGGAAGCAAAAAGGGATTGGAAGTGAAGATTCTGGGTTCTAATACCAACCCAGTCACACACTACTTATGAAATCTCAGGAAAATCACTTAACCTCCTTAGGCACAGCTTTCACATTTGTAAAATTAGAGCATTATAATGTCCTTTTTAACTCTAAATCTATGATCCAAGGATTATAGGTTGATAGTAGTTGGAATATGGAATTAAAATGAGTTTATATTCATTTTAATTAATATAACATATTAAGTGACTATTATAAAGAAAAAGTTACATTAAAATATAGCTATTTTCTGTTTAAGCATGTATGTGGAAGGCTTTTTGAATATGGGCTTTTGTGATTATCAATTTCTGTGAAAAGACTAGAAAAATTACAAAGACTAGAAGCTAAAGATTATAAGAAGGCATGAAAATTTATACCAGATTATATATCAGAATCCATAGACATATGGCATAGACAGAAATATCTAGCATCCTAATGTTTAGAGCTAGAAAAGAACTCTTAATGCATCTGGTCCACCTCACCTCCTATTCCACAGCTAAAGAAATTGAGACCTAAATACATTTCAGGACTTACTTAAGGTCACACAGAGAGATTTGAATCCAGATCTTCTGACTTCAAATCCAATTCTTATGAAAGCTTGGAGTCTCTGGATAATATGTACATAAATAAGGAAGTCATATGGGGTTAAAATAAGGCAAAGTACCAAACTTAATTATATGAAGAAGAAAATAGTTCAAAATGGTACAGCACTTTAATAACTAGGGAATAACTTGGCCACTGAAGAAAGTAGAAATCCTTGTGTGCCAGGGCATTTGGGGAATGATAAACCAGGTTATGCTTGGTTATGTTTTCCTATGGCTGCTGATTTTCTTTAAAAATTCATCATGAATTAAAACAGAAAATTTATTTTTAAATCTAAGTTCTTCACTTTTAAATATTCTACTTTCTGGCTACTTCCAGCCTTTAAGCTGGAAAATTCAAGCTTTTTTTTCTACAATCTTTCCTTTGGTTTTCTAGTCAACAAATACCTAGGCCTAGCCATACTTGTTTAAGGCTTACTTAGCCTTAAAATAAAATATACTATGAATTAAAGTTAGGGGACATTGTGCTTTTTTTTCAATTTTTTTACATTTTTATTTAAAGTTTCAGGTTCCAAATTCTATTCCTCACTCATTCATTCTTCTCCCCACTCACCAGAGATGGTAAGCAATCAGATGTAGATTATTCATGTGCAATAAAGTAAAACATTTCTATATTAGTCCAACTGTACAAAAACACTCGAATAAAAGGAAAAATGAAAGAAAGCAAAAAATAGCATGCTCAGATCTGTAGTCAAAATAATAGTTCTTTTTCTAGAGGCAGATGCCTCATAGTCATTTGGGATTGTCTTAGATCATTGTAGTGCTGAGAATAGCTAAGTCATTAACAATTCTTCATCAAACAATATTGCTGTTACTGGTTATAATATTCTCCTGGTTCTGTTCACTTCACTTTGCATCAGTTCATGTAAATCCTTCCAGATTATTCTGAAATCTTCCAACTTGTCAGTTCTTATAGCACAATAATATTCCATTATAATCATATACTTCAGCTTGTTTAGCTATTCCCCAAATGATAGTCAACTCTTTGATGTCCAATTCATATCTACTACCAAAAAAAAAAAGCTGCTAGAAATATTTTTGTACAAATAGGATCTTTTCCCTTTTTGGATGTCTTGATTTTTATAATTTTATAGCTCTTTGGACAGTTCCAAATGGCTCTCCATAATGGTTGGGACATTTCACAATTCTATCAACAACAGTGCATTACTGTCCCAATTTTCACACATCTCCTCCAACATCCAACATGTTCCTTTTTTTGACATATTAGCCACTCCAATAAGCATGAGATGTAACCTCAGAATTGTGTTAATTCACATTTTTTCTGATCAATGGGGCATTTTATATGACTATAGATAACTTTGATTTTTCTGTCTCTGAACTGCCTGCTCATATCCCTTAAGGTTAATATGCTTCTTTAGGAAAGTTGCTAAACCTCTATTCCAAGTTAGCAGGTTTTCATGGTCTGCTGAGGGCTGATTCCATTGTAATGATTATATTCTATGCCCACATACTTACAAGTCACCAGAAATGAATGTCTGGGTAAAATAAAACCCATCTCTTCCCTAGATCCTTCAGTAATCCTTTGTTAATAAGTAGGACAGTGTTAAGGAAAGGGTCTAGATAGACTAAATAGTCCAAGATGTGAACATTTCAATCTCAGCTTGCTTAGCATGTTCTGGTTTTTGTTACTTCAAGGGACATATGATGGTTAAGGCAAGACAATGTCCCTATGAAAGCACCTACTTAAATGCTATGGTATTCACTTGTACTATTAATATAGACCAAGATATAATTTATATATAAATAGATATATATTTATATAGAGAGAGATATAATTTCAAATATATTCTAAGTAAAATATGAGGGAAACTTTTAAATATTTCATAAAAACATTTTAAGAATAACAAATTATTTTCCCTAAAATACTTTTTCCGTAAACAGCTTTTTGGAAACACATTATTTTCTTATTGGATAAAAACTCAGAGCTTCATGCTATGCACTAAATCTGGAATGATAACATTTTATTATGCATTTGACATTCCCATGACATTTTCCTTGGCAAAGAAGTATTGATGGGCACTTTATTCTCTATTTAACTTTTTGTTTTTATGGAACCACCAAGAGAAAGCTTTCTCTGTATTTCCACTCAGGAATCACTTATATTAAAAAAAAAAGTCAGGCACCAACAAATATGTATTGACTTGCAAGATCTCATCAAATAAAATTCCCTAAAAACATACATATATACATACATACACACACACACATGTACGCATGTACATGAGTATAACTACAGTTTTAAAATCTTCATAAAATGTAATAATCAGAATTTTAAAGCAAGGCTAGTATTTTGTATACATTATGAGTATAAAAACAAATCTATTTGACAGTATAGATGGAAAGAATCAGAACATAAACAAGGATTTACTATCTACATACTCTCTGCTCAACACACTGGTAGATACTATAGGTAGGGTTTTTTAAACTTTTTCCCACTCACAATTCCTTCTCATGCAAGGAAATTTTTATGCAATCCCTGGTATATAGGTATATAAAATAGATGTATAAGTAAAACATTTACTGATAATAAATCATAAAGGAATTTATTTTTTAAACAATTGTTTGGTATACATATAATTTTACTATTTATTAAAGATGAAAGCAAATTTGCATGCTAATGAGGGATATGCTTGTCTAAGAATTAAATCTTGGGGGGCAGCTAGGTGGTGTAGTGGTTAGAGAACCAGTTCTGAAGTCAGAAGGACTTGAGTTCAAATGTGTCCTCAGACACTTAATATGTCCTGGCTGTGTGACCTTGGGCAAGTCACTTAACCCCCAATCACCTCAGCAAAAATTAATAATAATTAATTAATTAAATCTTGGGGGAATATTTTATATCTTTTACTGTTGCCAAATTTTTGATGACCCCCACATTTAGTTATACAACATGACCCACAATTTAGGAACTTTGCTATAAAGGATATTTTGAAAAAGTAAATGATAATGTCACTTCTCTCAAGGAATTTAAAACCTAATGAGGGATAATGTTTTAGCACATATAATTTTGTCAAACAGAGAAAATAAGTTTTTTTTTTTTTTAAGAAATTACATTTGATATTCAGGTGCTAAATGGTTTGTAGTCTCTGGCTATAGTAAAAATTTGGAGGAAGAGTTCAGTAAAGATTGAGTTTCATTGGGGTAAAAGACCTTGATGGAGGAGATGAGAAAATTAAGGTGAAGAAGAGTTAATGTGACTTCAGAGCATCTAACAGCCACTTGGGATTCACCATCTATTCACTGTAACTGAATTGTTTGGTCCACTTTTAGGTAAGCTATGCTTCCACAGCAGAAATCCTAAGTGATAAGGTGCGCTTTCCTTCTTCTTTTCGAACTGTGCCCAGTGACTTCTATCAAACCAAGGCCATGGCACATTTGATCCAGAAATCTGGGTGGAACTGGATCGGCATCATCACCACTGATGATGACTATGGACGCTTAGCACTTGGCACATTTGGAACACAAGCCTCAGCAAACAACCTGTGCATTGCATTCAGAGAGATCCTCCCAGCTTTCCTCTCTGATAGTACCATTGAGGTCAGGATCAATCAGACACTTGAAAAAATCATGGAGGAAAGGCATGTCAATGTCATCGTGGTCTTCCTAAGGCAGTTCCATGTATTCAACCTTTTTAATAAGGCCATTGAGAGGAATATAAATAAGGTCTGGATTGCCAGTGATACCTGGTCAGCAGCTGTCAAGATCAGCGCCATTCCAAATGTCAAACGCGTTGGCAAAGTAGTAGGGTTTGCATTTAAAGGTGGAAACATGTCTTCTTTTTATGACTTCATCCAAAATCTACACTTAATGCCTAATGAAAACAACAAACTTTTAAGTGAATATATCATGCTCTTGTCATCCTGTTCACATGTCAAGGACAATGATTTGAATTATTGTATTGCCAACTATTCTCGGGAGAACTGGAACTACAAGATGGTAGAAAGCAACTTCTCCCTGAGAAACAGTTTCCTATTGGATAATGCTGAGCCAGGCCATGTCCATAGTGTTCAGCTTGCTGTATCTGCTCTTGCTTATGCTATTCAGGATCAATGTAGAGACCGAAATTGCCAGAATCCAGCTGCATTTCAACCTTGGGAGGTACTGTAACTGTATATCCAATTCAATTATTTCACAATTATTCTTGCTTCTGTTTTTTTTTCCTTTATTTTATTATGGTCTAGGTTTGTCTGGTATTTTGCCCTTCATAGAAAGAAAATATATTTTGCATGGTTGAATCATCTCCCATAATTTTTTTTTTGTCTTAGCATTAATAGAGACACATGAATAGGGACAGGGACTGAACTTGTAATTCCATTGGTATTAGAAACTTAGTGTCAAGACAAGGTTGAAACACAAGTTTTCTCAAATTCAATGCTCTATCTACTATGATATTTCAAAAGAGTAAATAAGCCATGGAAGAAATATACATTTGTCTTTACTTTCCTTTCTGAAAACGTCTAACTGGGAGGAATTAAAATTAAAATCTAATTTGAATCATGAAACTGTGATTTTTTTTAAAAAATACATGAATGTGAATGATAATGTAACTTATGTCTTTGGAAAATGACAGCAATTTTCTCTAATATTTCTAGCTATGTGTTTGGATTCAGCTTGTATGTCTTGGGATAGAACTTACTTGAATACCTTAAAAGATCCAAAATACAACAGTGACGATACTTTTTTTTCCTACCAGAACAGATTACATGCCCTCTAAGCTGTAGTAGACAATCTTCATGAATTGCTGTGGCCAAATTAATTCATTGTTGTCCAACTTTTTGATGATAAGCCCTTCCACACTTAGTCTATCATCAGTCCATTTTTGAAACCTTTCTAGCTTGGTAAGTCAAGTCAGCAAGCACTATGTAGAGTAACCAACATTTGGAATAAAAATAGCTTCCATTTATAGGGTGATTTAGCATTTGCAAAGGACTTTGCACATTCTATTCCATTCTACTCTCAACAAAAACATCTTCCCCTCCTTTTTACTGACCCCCCCAAAAAATATGACAACACATTCTATAAATGTCAATGTATATTAGCTCGGGGATCTAATACAAACTTCTCAGTTTGACATTTAAAACTCTTCATACACATAGCTCTTCCTAACTTTTTATCCTTGTAGATTACTCCCCACCATGTAACAATTCAATTGTACTGGCCTATTTGCTGTTCCTTACACCATATATATTCCATCTCCTTTCTCTGCAGAATTATACTATCTTCTATGAATACTGGCTGTCCTCTGTATCAAAAATACTGCTCCTCCTTGCTTCCCTCTCACAAAATAATCCTCTGGCTTTCTTCAAGATTCAACTCATGTTCCCTTTTGGAAAGAAAAAAAAGTACTAAGCAATAAAAAAAAACTTTAAAAATGAAAATAAGATATTTTAACTCTTTTGACCTCAACCTGAAGAGTCCAATCTTACCCATTTTCTTTCTATCCACTTTTTACTTTAGCATTTAAACTCATTTTTCAAAATCCCAGATTGAACATCCTAGAGCAGCAGCTTACATAAATCAGGACATGGAAAAGTCAAAGGAAAATATTAAAATTATAATACTTACTTGAATTAACTAGCTTGAATTCCTTGTTCTCACCTTACAAATATAAGGCTTTTCAGAGAATGAAATTAAAATTAAGAAGGAATTACTAAGGCTAGAAGTGCAGATCATTTTTTGATTGCATCCTAGCAATTCTCAATTCTCAACCAACTTTTGTTTTGTTTCATTTTTCCTAATGGCATCACACTCCTTGCCATGATGCAACTAGATACACTAAACATTTAAGTTTTTAACAAAGTAGAATTCCCAGAAGTCTGGCCTTTATTACTAAAGCCTTGAGAGTCATCTTCTGCATTTATTTCCCCAAGATTTCCAGCAAAAGAGGCAAATTTACATACTGATTTGCCATTGTGAATTAAAGACGTGTAGGAAGCAAATGGAAAGTGGAGTAGCAATTGGGAATTATGGTGTGGGAAAAGAGTTGGATGGAACAACTGAAGAAATTCAGGGCATGCTAATATGCTGTGATATGCAATTGTATATATAAAATTACAAATAGAGGATATTTATTTGAAGTATTATATTGCCAATATTCTCGGGGAATTGGGTCTATCATGGGGTGGGAAAATAACTTGAGAAACAACTTCTTATAGAGCCCAAAATGGTTTTGACCTTTACTCTTACTTTTTCCTTCATTTATTCCTTGATACTTGCAATGTGGGTAGAATTCAGATTAAAGCAAACAACAGATGTAGCTAGGTAGCATAGTGTGACAGATATAGAATTAGAAAGACCTGAGCTTAAATGTCATCTCAGAGACTCGTTGTGTAAACCTATATGAGTCACTTACCCTCTTTCAGCCTCAGTTTCCTTATCTATAAAATAGCACCTACTTTACAGGGTGATCATAAGTATCAAATAAGTTAATATATGTAAAGCATGGTATAGATGCTATCTATTATTACCATGCTTTGCTTTCAGATAGATCCAGTTTTTCTCTCTGACGGTATCATCAAGGTATGTATTTAAGTTCATATGTATATATGTGTCCATGATTGTATGTAGGTATGTATATGAGTATGTAAAATATGAATGCTTCAAAGCAGTGCATTTGGAGGTATTTAATTTTTGAAGAGAATGGTGTTGATTTGATCACAGCAATTCACAATCCCCCAATTTTAATAAAAATTTAGAACTGGATTTGCCTCGTTCAATAGAATTGTGTTAAATCAATGTGTGATTTGTGAACAACACACAAAACTGAAAAGGAAAGTAACACAAATAGTAACACTAAAGTATCAATGACAAATAGATCTTTTAATCTTTAATCAGCGATATTGCATTTTGTTTGTATTTATATCTTTGTCATATTCTAAATTATATTAAAACTATATCTTGCCCATTAAATTATAAATCCCTTGAGGACAGGGAAAGGCTTATTTACCTTTTTATTGCCTCTAAACCTAACATGGTGAATCTTTAATAAATATTTGTTGAATGAGTCAGTCTGCTAATGATTCATTAACTCAAATGAATCTCTAATCGACAAGATTCCTGGCAGCATAACAAAGTGATCTGGGAGTGAAAAAAAAAAATTAAGAAGTATGGGAAGAGCACTTAAAGCATTTGAGAATGAAGTCCACAATAGATATGTGAACTCATAATATACTGATGGACAAAATAGAAGGATATGATCCAAATAATGGTACAGTGAAGTAAATTTTAAATCATTTGGACAAATAGACCCAAAGAAGGTTGATTAATGGATTAAAGGAATGATATCCAGTAACATACTATGGAACCTGGTCCTTGACCTTATTCTTTTTAATAGTTTGTCAGTGAATTGAATAAAACTTTGCCAAATGTGGAGATGATACAAAGGAAAAATAGTTAATATTCTGGATGACAAAATCATGATCCAAAAAAATCTTGAGACTGAAATAATATACCAAATCTAATAAAATGAAATACTAAGGATAAATGGAAAACTCTACCTTTTAGTGAAAGAATTCATGGGAGTAAAAGACCAAATAGAAATTTATGTGAAAAAAGATCATGGAATTTTGGTGGTCTAAATCTCAACATGAATGAATGTAATGTAATAGAAATCAAAAGGATTTAATGCAGCCTTAGTTTTCATTGATGGAAATGCTTTATTAAAACAAGAAAATAGATAAATCAGTTCAATAAGCAATATTTAATAAGCACTTACTATGTTCCATTCATCATGCCAAGTGATGGGGTTACAAAGACAAAAACAAAGCAATCCTTCTCAACAAAGAGCTTACTATATCAGAAGAGACAACATGTATATCTACAGATATGTAAAACTATATATCAAACTGATACAAGGTGATTTTTTCCCCAAGAGGAGGGAAGTAACAAGTGAGAGAATAAAAAAAGATCTCATGGAGAAGACAGGATTTAAACTGAGTCATGAAGGAAACTAGAGTTTCTAAGAGACAGAGGTGAGGAGAAGTATATTCCATTCCTGGAGGATAGCTAGTGAAAGACTTGGAAATAAGAAATGAAACTCCATGTATGAGGAACAACAATAGGTTAGTTTGATGGGATTATAGGAAGAATGAAGAAATATAATCTGCCATTAGGCTAGATAATACTCTTAATAATATTATTTGCATATTAGCTACTATCTTTAGCAATACATTAAAACTGTAAGTACCATGTTCTAAAAGGTATATAGACAAACCTATGAATATCAGGAGGAGGGTGACAGTGAAGAATATGGGATACAAAACCATGTCATTTCCTAAGTGATCATAAATATAAATTATTATCTTAATGATGGTCTAAATACAGTAATCCTGTGATTAGTACAATTAATGACTTCCCCTGAAGTAGTTGCATATATTCAAATTTGAATTACATAAATAAAATATAATCACTGGTTCCAGTCCAATGTAAATAGATAGTGAGAATTTGAATGATTCATCTATTTTAAGAAATTCATTATTTGAACTAACTGAAACTTAGCTATAATGATACTAGAACTCTGATGACATTATATGGAGGCTCTCAATTCTAAGAGACTTTCTTACTGAGATCTCACGATAGCCCTAAACTGTCAAGAGAATTGTAGATATTTTTTACCATTCTGAACCAGGTCAATTCCCTGGTGATTTATATCCAATATTGGGAGGGGAAATGAGAAACATTTGGATCATTAAACAGTTAATGAAAGGAGATTCACTTAGCCATAACCAGAGGACATTCAATAAGATAGGTATTGGAATTCCATGAGTTGATTTAGCCAAGCAAAGCTCTTATCACATCCACCAGTCAAGAATCTAAGAATCCCTCCAGATATTCCTCATGGCTGCTTCATACTAAGGATAAGAAAGTGTCAATAAACTGACTCACTGGTCTACTGAGCCAACCAAGTATCAAGAAATTTACCTTTTAAGGAAAAACTAGCCTAGCATGCACATAAGGGGGGGAACAAACAACTTCTCTTACTACACTGTGATTCTGGAATTCTCCAATGTGCATAATGATAACAAGGCACCTGGAGTTGAGAAGAATCATCTGTGAATATGAAAGCTCTAACAAATATCTAGCATAGTATAGCTTCCATTTGCACAGCACAATTATCTATTTTCTCATCACAGCAATTTTATATATCCTCCTAACAATTCTGTATCACAATTGGATCAGATCATTTCATTCCCTATATGATTAGCAAACAGAGGCCCAGAAGTTAAGCAAAGTGATAGCTATTAGCAAGTATTAGAACTGAGCCTAGATTCCAAAGCCTACAATTATCTAGTCTCTGGCTCCTTCCATTTCTCCACATTGAGTTCCTTCTTCTGCCACTGATGAAGGCAACCATTTTATGAGAACATTTAGGTTATAATTAAAGGTCCTGAAGCAACTAGAATTTCTGATAAAATGTTGCTGGAAACAAAATGTATGATAAGTTACAATAAGGATATGATTAGAGATTCTCTTCCTCTTTAGTAAAAAGTGCTAATAAATATTGATGTTCTCTAACAATTGCAGGAAGGTGAGACAAGAGGCCATAATAATGTATAGACTAGATAATTAATCAATCAACAAGTATTCCTTAAGCACTTTCTATCTTCCAGGCACTATGCTAAGAGTGCTGATAATACAAAAATAAAAGTGAGATAGTCCCTGTCCTTAAGGAACCTACATTCCACTAGAAAATGCAACATGTTCTCAGATAAGTAAATGTAAGGCTGTGAAGGGTGGAGTGATAACTAGAGAAAGCAGGAAAGAATATACATGAACTGAGCCTTGAATTGAGCTAGAGATTTTAAAAGGTATGGAGGTATGGAAGAAGAGTATTTTAAGCATGAAGGGAACCCTATGGAAAGGCATGGAGGAAAGAAATTAAATGTCGTGTAAAGGGAACAGCAAATTGTCCAGGTAACATGGTGCACAGATCATAAGGGAGAGAAATGTTTAAGCAACCTGAAAAGATAGAAGGGAGTCAGATTATGTAGGACTTTAAATTTCAAACTAAGAAGTTTGCACTTCATTGTATAAGCAATGGGGAACCATTTAAGTTTCTTGAGCAGATGAGTACAATAATCAGCCTTATGCTTTAAGAATATTAATTTGAGAGCTATGTAGAATATAGTTTATAAAAATGAGACTGTAAACAGGAAGACTAGTTATTATTGTTCTACTATTATAGACCAATTATCATTGGTCTATCTATTGCAATAATTCAGGAGAGAAATGATGGTGGCTTTAATGAGAGGAGAGGAACTGAGAGACATTGAGAAAGTAGAATCTATGATACTTGACAACTAAAAGGAGTTAATTGAGAATTAAGAGTTGAGTATGGCCTTTAAGTTACCAACCCAAGTGCCTGGATATATGGTGGTACAATAAACAGAAAAAGTGGAAGAGAAGAATAAAGGCAGTTGGATGGCTCAATGGATAAAGAGTGCGGGTCTGGAGTCAGGAAGATCTGAGTTCAAATCCAGCCTCTCACACTAGCTTTATGTGACTCTGGGTAAATCACTTAATCTCTGTTTGCCTTAATCCACTAGAGAAGGAAATGGCAAACCACTCCAATATCTTTGCCTAAGAAACTCCATGATCAGTATGGCTGCCTAGGTCACAAAGAGAGATAGTTTAGAGAAAAAGAAAAATGAGCTGTATTTTGCATGTGTTGAGTTTGAAATACCTAGTAGATGTCTAGATAAAAAATATACAGCAGTTGAAGATGTGGAGTTAGAGGTCAGGAATCAGATAACAACTGAATATGGAAATTTGGCAGTTATGCCCCTAGAAATGGCAACCAGGTCCATGTAAGTTCTGAGTTGCCATGAAATTTCTAAGAATGTGAAGAATTTATAGTCCATTAAAATCACTTGCTTTTTTTCCCTTGGAAACTATTATCTAGTCAGGCCTTCCCAATCCAATACATATAGAGTTAGTTTCTAATATCCAAATGTAAAACTTTACATTTATCTTCATTAAATGTCATTTTGTTAGATTTACCCAATCATTCTTGTCTTATTACAGTCTTTTTGAATACTAATTCAGTCATCCAATATAATAGTACTCCATACAACTTTGGGTCATCCACAAAGTTTTAAGCATGATATTTGTAGGATACTATCACTTCTTTAAGAAATTTTCTTTTTTATATGCAATATTTTGGATTAAAGGAGTACCAAAAAAGTGTTTGGTGAAAAGAAAAAATTAAACCAACCAGTAAAGAATATAAGGTAATATTGTCTCTGTCACAGATGAACATTTTGATGTCTGAAAGGAGTAGAAAAAGAATTTTGGTTTACCAAAAACTTCTAAAACATGTGTAGGAAGAAATAGTTTTCAGATGGGATTTGAGTAGTTTGAAACAGAAAATAAATTGTGGCATAAATATGACTCAATCGCTTTATAAAAGTTGTAGGGTGATGCCTTCTTTATATGTGAACAGTTTGATGGTTTAAAAGGGAAGAAAAAGAACTTTTATTTATTATAAACTATATACATGAGTACAAAGAAACACAGTTTCAAGAATACAAAATGAAATGGAGAGTCATGTTGAGAACTTAAGAGTTTCAGGGCATCATGGTCATTCAGAATATTTACATAAATCTTTAATAACATCAAAGGAGAGAGAGAGAAAGAGAGACAGAGACAGAAACAGAGGGACAGAGAAAGGGAAAAGGAGAGGGAGAGAGAGAGAGAGAGAGAGAGAGAGAGAGAGAGAGAGAGAGAGAGAGAGAGAGACATATAATGTCTGAATTGTGATCTTTAACAGACTGCTGATTTCTTAGGAAGAATTTTGTGAGTTTTTAACATTTAGCAAAAGGTGAGTCACTGAGGACCAGGGGACTCTGAAAAGATCAGAGATAGGAAACTGAAACTGAAGAGGGAAGAATTACAAAATTATTATAAATATTGAAGACCAGCAAGTGATCAAAAGCAGCTTGAAGATTTTCATTAAGGAGCTGCATCAGAAAGTCAGCAGAAGACTCTATGATTCTCTAGTGGTGATGAGAAGCACAATCTCATTGTACAAGAGCTTCAGTTTCAGATAGCGCATTTCTCTATCACTTAAAGTTTAAGGGAGATAAAACCTCTTAAACTTGTTGCTATTTGCTGCCCCCATTTGGTTTGGAAATAAAAGGCATAGAAGTGAAAGGTTTTTCAGTCACTTTGTTGATGTTGACAATATAAGTGGTGAATGGAAAGGTGGTTAGACTTCTCTATCTTATTCAAAAAATCATTTTGAGCTCTTTTCTAAGACTTCTGTTGAAATTAGACAACTAAGAATTCTCACTGAACTGGTTTGTTTAGTCCACCAATAACCAATCAGATGAGTAGTTCTTTGACTAAAGGGCAACTGCTATCAAAATTAAGAGGTAATACTTTCTTAAAGATAATTACAAGTTGAAAGAGTTTATAAATGCTGTATCAAATTCAAATATAGAAGAGAGAAAGTGATGGAGATCCAGACAAGCAACTACCAGAAAAGTAGCTCCAAGTGATGAAACTGTTCCTGAATAAACTGATGACATCAAAGTCTGAAGTCTGAGGTGTGAGCACATGTTTTCCTCTCATTTGTTTCCCTGATGTACTCAGATGGGAGAATATGGTCCAGGTATATGCATATATTGTAATGTATTTTATTGCTCATGCCATTGACATATGAGTGCCATTCAAATATAGGTTTCTGTGATGTTTTAATTATTTCTTCTGCCTTATTGATATGTAAGTTATGTTTAAACCTAAAAGTGTCTTCATTGCAAGTATGTGGTAGTAGAAATGCATCAGTAGGGCTAAAATGATATGTCGAGATTTCCCCCTAAAAAGAAATATTCTGATCTAAAAAAATTTGAATCTAACCACAAGGTAATAATCCTCTGGGAGCACAAACCTGCCATTGTGACAGCAAGTTGGAATACAGTAAGCCAACCCAAAGAATAAGTTATTATCTCTACATCTAGGTAAAAGGTATGAGGTGCTAAACCATAAATGGGCCACCCACTTGGGTGCAACACATTCCTTTATCTAAGGCACTGAGAAACACGAACTGCACAAATTCAAGACAAAATGCCCAAGGCATTTTACCGAAGACCTCCCCTCCATGACAACATTGATTCATTATCATAACTGTTTGGATCTGGTGACTTAATCAATCCCTGAAATAAAATACCTGTTTGTTTTAGAAAATAATATTGAATGTTGGTAAGAAAAAATACCATGAACTAAACCACTTAATGGTGTTATATCTGTCTTCTCAGAGAAAAGCAATTTGTGGGGAAAAGGGGTTAATATACCCCAGTAAATCATACAGTGATATAATTTATATCAGTATATGTCTTATGGTTTTGAAATACATAGTTTAAGTGTTGAAATTTGGCAACATAAATGTAAGAGAAAATAACTACCTGTAATATATAGAACAATAATAATCAGGATTTACCATAAGTAATGCTTTTTATAGCTGAGAAGTAATATGTTTTGTTCACCTAGATATTTTTTCCCATGGAATCAAACAAGCAACATATTTACTCTAGCTTATTTATATTACATAAATGTTATCACTATTTATAGAACACACAATAATCAAATCTTTACCTCCTTGAAACCTAATTAAATTCTGGAAAAATAAGTAACAATTACAATTCAAACACAAGAGTGGAAACGGATATAATTAGTAAACAACTAAGTCAATGGACCTTGTGTGTATTTATTATTTTAGAATGAAAAAGGAAGAAAATTTATGCCCAGATTTTAGCAAGTATTGCAGGCAGAATGTAAATTATTCTTTTCCTCTTTTTTATTTCTTTGAAAAATATTTTGTCTGCTATTTCTGAGGGCCCACCAGAACTTCAAATAGAAATTTTTTTTATGTTAGGGCAAGTACCACAAACTATGCCTTCCATAGGAGAGGGTAAAAAGATGAGTAAAATGGGATGGAGGAAGCTCTCACTCCAAACTTTCCATCTGATAATTTCCTAGTTTATTTTTCCTTTCGAACTAGATACTAAGTGCCATTGTTTCTACTCTGCTGAAGGAATACAAGTGCTGTCAGTACTCTCTAACCTTGAGACTCAGGGGTCCTTCTGTTAGGTAGTTATGGCTCTGGATCTCAGATCTGGTCTATTGTTCCTCTAGATTGGTACTAATTACCCAGTGAGGAAACAACTCAGAATTGACAGAGCAAGGGCCCCCAACTTGCCCAAGCTCTTAAGAGATCATTGGCAAGAGTGTCCAGTCTATATATCTATTCATGAGCACTTGTCTCAGCTGCTCAGTAGTTTGCTGTCATATTAAAACAAATGAAATCCAGAAGATGGACTTGGAAGTGGCTATGTAGTAAAATACTTGAAGGTAAAGTTATATTATAATCAATAATACCACAGATAGGGTTTTACTCAAAATAGTCACATTTAATTATATTGCTCATATTTCTTTTATTCCATCATATGTTTCATTTCAGAAGAACATAATTTTGAGATCTTTATATAGGATTAAAGACCTTTTAAAAATATATGTTAGTTACTGACAATGAAACTAGAATTTATTCTCTCTTACAATATAGAAATATAATGATAATTCACCACTATACAATGCTTTAAAGTTAGCAAATTGCTTCCTTTATGACCTGTGATGTTGTTGTTCATTCTTCATTTTCAAAAAGCCCCTGTGACATCACAAGGGTGATGTCTTGCCTTTCAAGTGAATTGGATTTAAGTGAGAGAGAGCTGCACAAAGTCATCAATCTCACTCTCTCTTCTAGAGTTATCAAAGTCCAGTGGCAAGACAAAGTCAAGGCATAAGTAGTATATCTAATAACAAGGGCACAATATGAGAGTTAAACAGAAGTCATAGATTCTATTTCTAGCTCTACTACTAATTACATGTGACCCTAGGAAAGTTTCTTCATCTCTCTGGGAATAATTTTCTTCATCTTCAGAATCTAAACACTTTTTATTATATCATACTATACTTATTAAAAATGTCTGGTATTGCATTGAGATAATATAGGTATTAAAATGCTATCCATTTTGGGTTTTTTTACATAGTTACTTGAAGCACTTCAAAATGTGAAATTTACTGATGGAGATAGTGAATTTCAATTTGATTCACAAGGGGACATTAACACTGGATATGATGTTCTGCTTTGGAAGGAAGTCAATGGACACATGACCATTATCAATATGGCAGAATATGATTCAGAAAAAGACGTTTTCATTTTTAAAGACAGTGAAACTGAAAAGGAATTCAGGAATCTAAAGGTATTTTAATGCTACTCTATACCATAGCACCCATTAGATTGAATTATGCCTAATAGACTATTTTAAACAACATTAGAGTTTAAACAATATTCCTTATTTAATGTTCATTTCCATTATGAAAATACAACTGAAAAAGATGTTATTTTCTTTAAGGAATATTAGTAACAATGCTTATAATAATAACTGATGCCGATATTACTCTTTGAAGTTTACAAAGTACCTTACACCATAAATGAATAAAAGAAAAACATTTTTTAAAACTGTCTTATGTGGCAAATGCATGCCAAGTTTTGGGGGTGCAAATACAAAAGGTAACCCCTTCTCTCAAGAAGTTTTCATTCTAATAGAGGGAAATAAAACATATTGTTGGGGAGGGAGAAGAAGAGATTTATAAGGAAGGGAATTTTTTGGTTTGGGAAGTTATCTGGATAATGAGGAAAACCATAAGAGAATTGATTAGCATCCCTTCCTAGTAACAATGGTAGTATTGATTTTGATTACAATTCCAGAGCTGGAAAGCAAAGAGGATGGAGTGAGAGATATACTCCCAATGCAGTAAGGCAAATGAAAAGAAGTTGCCTGAAGTGATTCATGGCTTTGGCTAACTAAAGGTGGTTGGCTATTATGATACACTCACAAATCATCCCTCATCTCATGCCCTAATAGCAATTCTATGATATAGGTTCTATAGGTATCATTATCCCCATTTTACATGTGTGAAAACTAAAGTACTGAGAGATAAAATTATTTGCCCACAGATAGATTTAAACCCTGGTCTTCCTAATTCCAAATGTTTAAAAAAAACAGACAAAACAAATGAACCATAATATTGATGTTATATTTTTCTTTTCCAAACTTGCATTTAAGAAGAGGGTCAAGAGCTACCACTGGAAAAAATATTTGTTTCATTCATTCACCAAAAATTTTTTGTATTTAGCTCAAATTGCAGAGGGATATTTAGATTTGATCCAAAAGGAGGAAAAATCTTAACTGTTTATTATTACTAATAAAAAAGGCTACTCCTGGGAGTCTTCGAGGAAAGAACAAATGACTACCTGTCAGGTGTGTTCTATGGTGGATTCCTACCTAGATAGAGGACAGAGTTCTAGATCTGTAATCACAAAATCTTGAGTTCAAATCCAGTTTCAGAGACTTTCCTATGTGACCCTGAGTAAATCATTTAACCTTTCAAACTCTGAGATAATATAAAGCACTTTCCCAACTTCATGACACTATTTTAATATTAACTTTTACTTTTAATATATGATGTAGGACTAGCTGGTCTGAGGTCCCTTCCAATTCAGAAGTTCTAAAATTCTGTAAATAGTCTATGTGCTTCCGAAAGATTTATCTTTATTATGGTTTTCTGATAATAATAGTCAAGTACACAGCAATTGATATTTAAGTAACTAAAATCCCACCAGGTAAACTAATCTTATCTTTGTAAGCCTCCTTTGACCCCTCTTCTTACTGTTTTAATTAGGATTTTCCAGAAAATAATTTCTAGGAAATAATCTATCTTTAATTCTCCTGAAATTTTAAATTTACTGGATGAGTGAGAGGTAGAGGTGAAATATAAATCAGGGATTATTCTGGGGTGCAGGGAATGTGCCTTGGGCAGCTAGTTAGTGATGGAAATTACTTGAAAAAGGAATATGGTAGTATCTTCTCTCCCTATTCTATACATCTTCAACTATTCTTGAATAACATATCTTCTAAACATATCTTGAAAGTATGAACAGGGACAAGGCAGTATCTATGAATTTTTGTTCCATGGGTTGTCACAATGAAAGAATTTAACACCAAGTAGTCAACTTAAAGGTAATAAGTCTCTCTATACTTAGCTAGGCTGGCCCTTGGAAAACAAACATTGTTTGTTGCTGGGGACATACTCAAAGCCTCTCCAACATAATAGAATCTGCCAGAGTTTAGCCTCTGTTGGAATAGTCTTCAAGAATCTAGGATCACCTCCAAACTACAATAAGGCATTAGAACAGACCCTTTTCAGGATCAACTGTCAATCTTCATCAACTAGTTGGGAAGTCAAAATTTCTGTCAATTTGGCCACCAATATATGCTGAATAAACTAAACATAAGAATAAGAATAGAAAGATGATCAAACTTATTTCCTCAATAATTTTTTGCTCTACTTAGTTGAAAAATTATTTTCTGTTTCCTAAGCATGTAACACTTGGATGATATTTTAGTCAGGAGTAATATGTCATGAGTAATCTTGAAATTAGATTTCCTAACACAGATAATCTAAAGTTTACCATAACTGTGTTAAAATGGCAAAAGAAATTATCAGTCAGTATGAAGTCACTGAAATAAGAAATCATCTAAAATCTAAACATATTTTTTCTACAGTCGGGTCACATTCTTCTCCACATAAAAACAGGTGAGTGATCAGTGAAGTGGATTCAGACTTAAATTTATTCTAGTACAATTGTGGTTTCAACAACAAGAATCTCTAGATCACTTTGAAAAAGTTGTATTTAACCTCTAGACACTATTTTCAAGTTAAAATTAATATGTTGAGATTGATTTATCCTGTAGCAAGTAACATGAAGATTTGTAGATTAGCTTATGGAAGATGACTTTAAATGATAAAAAGACTCTAGGAATAAAATGTGGCATAATTGCAAAAGTTAAAGAATACCAACAGAGTATCAAAGCATTGAATTAAATATAATTTTATTAAATTCAATAGACATAAATTCTTATATAGGGGATATAAAGTTAAATACTAATTTTCCTGAAAAATATTTGGAAGTTTAAGTGAAGTAAAACTCAAAATGAGTCAGCAACATGATGTGGCATCCAATGAAGTTAATGTATAATAATAATGTATAATAAATTACAGTAATATCCAAATTCAGAAATTTTTCTTTCTCCTCCTCTTCCTTCTACTCTTTCTCTCCTTCTCTTCCTCCTTCCTGGATTTATGACTTCCTTACTGATCAGGTACACAGACCTCAACTGTAACTTATAGTCTTGTTCTAGTTTTCGTTCTTTTTTTTTTTTTTTTTTTTTGCAAGGCACATAACTAAGAAGTATTATGTGTCACACTGGATTTGAACTCAGGTCCTCCTGATTCTAGGGCTGGTGTTCTATCTACTGCATACCTAGCTACCCTAACTTATAGTCTTTTTTCAGTTTCCTGAGATTGTGTGATTGAGTAACTTATCCATGGTCTGAATCAGAGGCAAAATTTAAACCCATATGGAAAATTCCATCTGCATCCAGAGAGAGAAATATTGAGACTGAATGTGGATCGAAGCATAGTATTTTCATCTTTGTTTGATTTTTCTTTTTCATGATTTTTTTCCCTTTTGATCTGATTATTTTTTTCACAACATGCCAAATATGGAAATATGTTTTTAAAAACTATTTAAAGCCATGCTTTCATGAATCCAAAGTTAGACCTTTATCCTCTAGATCATTCTACCTCTTAGTGCCTAAGATAATATCATAAAAAGAAAAATATGTCTAAAAAGCTCTACTTCTAATTCATTTTATAATAGGATTGGCTAGGGACAGCTAGGTAGCATAGAGGATAGAGCACCAGCCCTGAAGTCCGGGGGATCTGAGTTCAAATCTGATTTTGGACACTTAATACTTCCTAGCTGTGTGACCCTGAGGAAGTCACTTAAACCCCAATTGCCTCAGCCAGAAAAAAAATAGCATTTGCAAGTCACTTAACTCCAATTGCCTCAGGAAAAAAATTAGGATTGGCTAGGTAGCACAATGGATGGAACACCAGGACTAGAATCAAAAAGTTTGAATCTAGCCTCCTCCAACATTGTGGCCTTAGGCAGGTCACTTTGTGTGCCTCAGTTTCTTGAAGTGTAAAATGAAGATGATAAATAGCACCTTACTTCTCAGGGTAGTTGTAAGGAACAAATGAAATAAGTCCTTAGCTCAGTGCCTGGCACAAAAAAAAAAATGCTACAAAAATGTTAGCTATTATAATCCTTAATATTCTAGCAATAATAACTTTAAATTTACAAAGTGTTCCCCTCCCCACTACCCTAGAAGTGAAGTTGTAAAAGTATTTTTAGCTCCATTTTACAAATGAGGAAACTGAGACCCAAAGAGATTAAATATCTTGGAACTTTGTGAGCTGAGCCTGTGTCTGACCTGGGACATGAATGCACATCTTCCAACTCCAAAACCACAATGCCCAAGGTGTGTGTGTGTGTGTGTGTGTGTGTGTGTGTGTGTGTGTGGTATAGTTATAGTTATTGTTATAGTTATAGCTATGTAGTTATTATCTTCAGGGTTGGGAACAGAATTTTGAAAGTAACTCCAACTTGTACCTAGAGTGGGATACTTTCACCACTTTAATCTTGACCGTGTTCAAAGATTCACCAGATTTGTGCATATTCTATCTTCAGAACCTTCCTTCCTCCCTTTATCCCAGAAAAAAAAAGTTTATATCACAGAGAGTTCTAGCTTTTTGTGTATGCCATGGACCCTTTCTCAGAATAGTTTTTACATAATTAAATAAAATACTAAATTTTAATTAGAAATTAATGAAAATAAAGTATTATTTTTCCCCATCCAAGTTCATGTACCCTCTGAAATCTATTCACAAATCTTTAGGGTTAAGAATTCCTGATCTATGGGTGATGATCAACTGTGATAGATTTAGCTTTTGTGGGCATACAGTTATTCAAGACAATTCCGATAGACTTTGAATGAAAAATGCCATCTACATCCAGAGAAAGAACTATGGAGACTGAATGTGAATTGAAGCCTAGTATTTTCATCTTTGTGATTGCTGTTGTTTTCCTCTTTCTTGTGTTTTTTGATTTTAGTTTGGATTTTTGTTTCACAAGGGACTAATTTGGAAATGGGTTTAAAATCATTATACAGATGCAAACTATATCAGAGGGCCTTATATTAGAAAATAACTTGTAGTGACTAAAAGGGTCTCAGAGGCTATCTAGTCCAACTGCTTCATTTTACAAATACTGCAACCAAAGGCAAGGTAGGTTAACTAACTTGCCAAAGATCACAGAGATAATTTGCACCAAAGGAGAGAATCCACACCTGGCATTCCTTCCATTGCACCACACTGTGAGTAGGAAGAGAGAGGCTCAGGTATAAATATATTTGATCTCCATTATCACTTTTATTTTTTTCTCCATGTTTTAGTCATTTTTCAGTCATGTCTGATTCTGTACCCCATTTGGGGGTTTTCTTAGTAAAGATATTGGAGTGATTTACCATTTCCTTCTCCAGTTCATTTTACAGATGAGGAAATTGAGGCAAAAGGATTAAGTGACTTATGTAGGGTCATACAGCTAGTAAGTGTCTGAGATCAAATTTGAATTCAAATCTTCCCACTCCAGATTTGGCACTATATCCACTGCACCATTTTATCTGCCCTTATTTCTCTGCATTTGTAAGGCTTTTTAAAGAAGTTAATAATTATGCACACAAAGTTTAAAATATTTGAGAAACTAGATTCCTCCTTTAAAAAAAAATCTTCCTCAGCAAATATTTTGTTTTAGCTTTTAAACTTTGTTTTCAGTCTTCCAATTGTCTTGAAAATGATGTAAAAACATGTCTAAATCTCCAGTAATCATACCTATATCCTAAGTTAAAGCATTGAAAGTATTTTTTCCTTCTATTTTTCCCCTAGCAAATTCAATCTAAATGCTCTAAGGAATGTAGTCCTGGTCAAATGAAGAAAACCACCCAAAGCCGGCATACATGCTGCTATGAATGTGTGAGCTGCCCTGAAAATCATTACAGCAATCAGACAGGTAAGAAAAACATGTCAATTTTCCAAAGACTTCAACTTCTGATACTCCTTTCAAGTCTGAAATTTCTAACACTTTCTTCTAGCTCTCCTAAAACCCCAGTTAAATGTATTTTCCTTTAGTCATAGCTCTCTTTTAGAATAAGGTAGAGACATATCCAGTTAAGGGTAGAAAGAAATATAACTGCCAAGTCAAGATGTTAAAGTGATATAATAACAGTACTTACATCACAGTCTACTTGGAATTGCCACGAAGATAATGAAATAATATTTGTAAAGTGCCTTGAGAACCTTAAAGTGTTATGTTAAAGCCAGCTGTTATTATTTTTATAATCATTATTATTATTCCTTAGATCCCACTGTCTCTCTGGCAACCCCTGAATGACAGGGCTGAGCAAGAGAGCAGCCAAGAGGCACCTGGATGAACAGGCAGGTGTACGTGGGAGATCTTATCATTCTCACCAACCAAGGGTAAAAAATTAAGACTTGAAAGAAGGAACTTTCAACAGGGACAAGGAGGCTGACTCCTGATAGCAGAGAGTTGCTAGTAACTTATTGTTTGTCATTCCTATCTTTAATAATATCTTGGTGATCAGACCAGAATGCAAATTAAAGGATTAGAGTAAAGTCAGTGGCCATCAGAGCTCTAAACGGACAACAATTCACGATCCCAGAAGCTGAACCTAGGAGAGGAGCTCTGCATTATCCTGTTGCCCATTGTGTCTTGTTTATAATGGCAACTAAGCCCCAGAACTGAGACTTGGACTAGACATGGAGAGATAATGTGGTCCAGGCAAGGGGGACATCAAAATCATTTCTTTTTTTTTTTTTTAAACCTGAAGCACTATAAGACATCATAGCACCTCCCTCCTAAGGCTGTTGTTAAGTATCAGATGAAATAATATTTGTAAATAGTTTGCAAACCTTAAAGCCCTATAAAAATGCTATTATTTTTTCTTATCATACCAGTTTAAATAACATATTACAATTGCTTTATGATCTCTTCCCTTTTTCTACAGTAGGAAGTACCAACAGCTCTTACATTCCACCACTTTAATTCACTCTAAATAACTTTAATAAGCACTTAAGTGCTACTACCAAGTGCGAGATGTGAAGTATCTGCCCAATGTCTAATCAGAAAAAAAATTCCAGGCCTAGAAACCAATCCTTTATAGCAGAGGTCTCAAATATGAAGCCTAACTCTTGGACCCATAATATCCCTAGTGGAGCCTAAATCATATTAAAACTTAATTGGGGAAATATTTAACAAAATAAATAAAAATACAATTTTATGTAGTATATATGTGTGTGTGTGTGTGTCTGTATGTCTGTGTGCACACATATGTATATACATATGGATCTTTAAAATTAAGTCAATACACACCTGCAGGGATCCTTACATACAAGTTTGTGGACCCTGCTTCTTTTCAAGTTTGCATTACAGAATTGCTCTATAGCAGTTTTCAGTGTCTAGTAAGGTACAAGGGAACTATATGTAAAGTTCCACTTGGAAGTCTCCTTGTAGTATGGAGGTGACCCTGGACTCTCCAAGGCTTCAGAAAGTACTAGAAAGTACAGATAGGATCTGTACTTGATTTTGCAGGTACTGTCAGAGTTGCTCAGCTAAATTCAAAGACATCATCACCAGGTGGACACTAAGAATTTTCCATCTACAGTAATCCCAAGAAGACTGTCAACTATGTTGTAAAGGGGTTACAGTTTCCATTGCTGAAGGAGTACCCACCCTGACAAAATTATAGATTCAAGAGGCATTAAGAAGGTGAAGTAAGAACAAGGAGGAAAGAAGAAGACATTTTCCTTTTCTTTGTTAATGAAATTGATTTTCTAGTTTGGCAGGGATGGGAATAGAAATAATTTATATTGCATATCCTGATGTATGAAATCCAATAAGTGCATCCTGAAGTTTTCAGAATGAACCCCATTTCTATATCTAACTGCTGTAGAAGGAGATATGAGACATTGCAACATAGCAGAAAAGAAAACGGGAGTTCCCTCTATAATAAAATCATAAATCTAGTCCCCTATAGATCGGATGATGACCTAGTGACAACCATTGTTCTGACAGGGAAAGGCCACAAGTACTTTTGAAGTAGCCTGACATAATTACTCTAGTTTCAAAACTACACAATAAAATAACAATTTACTAGCTAGCCTTTACATAATGCATTAAGTTTTACAAAGTGCATGGTATGTTATCTCCTTACATGTTGTTATAACCCTGTGCAGTAGATACTATTTTTCTTCTCATTTTACAGATGATTCTTTTGCCTTTTTGTAATACCATTGTATACTTTAATATTTGACTCTTGACTACTATGTCTGAGAGGTGACTTTAGAATCAGCACTCCCAAAAGATTTTTTATAGTAACTTGGTCTGTCCTACTAATGCCCACTTGGATTCTCCTAATTTCAATGTCTCCTTCTCTATTGTAGATATGGATCACTGCCTTTTATGCAACAATAAGACCCACTGGGCCCCAGTGAATAGTACCATGTGCTTTGAGAAGCAAGTTGAATTCCTCAGTTGGAATGACTGGTTCGCCATTCTGCTCCTAACCCTCTCAGCACTAGGGATTGTCTGCACTTTTGCAGTTGGAATAATATTTACTAGAAACCTAAATACCCCTGTGGTCAAATCATCCGGGGGCTTGATTATCTGCCATGTGATCCTCCTTTGCCACTTCTTCAGCTTTGTCAGCACTAGCTTTTTTGTGGGAGAACCACAAGACTTCAAATGTAAAGCCAGGCAGACCCTCTTCGGTGTGAGCTTTGCCCTGTGCATCTCCTGCATCCTGACAAAGTCCCTAAAAATTCTGCTAGCCTTCAGCTTTGACCCCAGATTACAAAAATGTCTGAAGCGTCTTTACAAGCCTGTACCCATCATAGTGATTTGCACAGGGGTTCAAATAATCATTTGTACAATGTGGCTCATATTTGCAGAGCCTTTTGTGGAGGAGAATTTCTCCATACCCCGAGTTATTATCTTGGAGTGTGATGAGGGCTCTATTGTGGCTTTTGGTACCATGCTAGGCTACATAGCTATTCTGGCATTTATTTGTTTCATATCTGCTTTTAAAGGTAGAAAATTGCCGGCAAATTATAATGAGGCTAAGTTCATAACATTTGGCATGCTCATTTACTTCATTGCATGGATAATATTTATCCCCATTTATGCCACAACTTTTGGCAAATACTTACCAGCTGTGGAAATCATTGTCATTTTAATATCTAATTATGGAATTCTGTGTTGCACATTTTTTCCTAAATGTTATATCATTCTCTATAAGCAAGAAACCAATACAAAATCTGCCTTTCTTAAGACATTGTATATGTACTCCTCCCAAAGTGCAAGCAGCCTTAATGTGAGTCATATTTCACTGGATTCCAGGCCCAGTGAAGTCCCTCTTCCGAACCACAACTTCTGTCTCAAGTCTTCAGTCACACTTGAGCAACGCAAGTCCAGCCAATCACAGATGGCTGGACACATACAATCTGCAAGGAAAAGAACTGCTAAAAATACAACTGGAACACTCTCAAGAAAAAGAATGTCGAGCATATGAATGAAGAACTTCCCAGAGTATGAATGGATTGCTTTCAGGAAGAAAGAACAGGACCACTTGTGGTTAGGAGACATAATCTCCTAAAAATTCTTTCCTTGGGCATTTCCAAGTCAAAATCACTATCATAAATAAACTCCTACTCTATTTATAACACCGAATCATTGTATTGATCCAATACTTTCCTACTCTCCTTTAGAGGTTTGGCCCACTCCTCAGTGGAACTCCAGGATGGTCCCTCCCAGAATCTTTACTGTAGCTCTCTTTGAGATGGTTTGATAATAGAATCATCCACTCCACAAACAAAGTAGCTAAAAGAGAAAAAAAGTTTAAATTATTAATGCTTGCTTTAAGTAACATATAATTTTCATCTCTTCCCATGAAATGTAAAAAATTACTTTTTATTTTAGTTTAGTTTGTTTGTTTTGAGATTGAGTCTTCCTTTGTCATCCAGTCTAGAACTGCAGTGGCCACTCATGGTCCCAATCTCATCCTTCACAGAGGCCTTGACCTTCTCTGTTTCCCATCCTTGGACCATCTGGTGGCTCTCTGTTTCTCGAAGTTTATCATAATAGTGACAGATTTAGCATGGATACCTGATCAGCTTTGCCTTGTAGCTCAGAATTCCAGAACTCATGATCCACCAGAATGGGTCTCCCCTATAACAGGGATTATCTTGGTATCCCACCCCATCTGGCAGAGAACAACTTCTATAAAAAAATTTAGCTTGTTGTGTATTTATGGTTGTGATTTTCTATATTCTGGGGTTTTTTTATAACAATTCTGTGATGAAGACCAAAAGGTACACTATTTAAGCACTCTATAGGTTGTAGATTTTAATGGTCACAGAACTTGTAAAGAATGGGTACAGGCAAACTGGCCATTTTCTGTTTCTTTTTTTTAATCTTATTTATTTTCTTTTTCTCCTTGTGAATGTTTTAATTATCAGCAAATGCAACCATTTCAATAGATAAAGATGGGTAAGAAAAAAGATATAACAAACTGAACTATTGTATGCAGGTTACTTTTTATTTAAAAAAAATATTGCACATATACATATTTAAAAGAAAATTTAGTAAGGTATTAATAAAATTCTTTTTGTGGTTTTGGTACTTTTTTGTCTTCTGTGCAGTTAAAAAAGATTTTTAAAAATATTTTATTGATGATATTTTTGCATCACTAACATTTCTGCTCCATAAGAGGCTTTTCTTGTAACAAAACAAAATTGGTTCAACTCATTTGATGATTCCTGAATTTCTCCTTCTATTTTCCATCCTCAGCCCCATGCAGTGTGAGGTCCAAAATTGTCCAATCTCCAAGAAAAGCCACTGAGATAGAGTCCATGGCCCCTTCTGATAAAGTGGACCTCAGATCTCCCTCGTGATCTGAGATGCCTCCTTTCCCAGGGCCTGATATTTTTAGGGTTTGGTACCCAAATATGTAAAACAGGCATGGTAGAATACATAATCATATTGGTTGTTAGACCTATTAAGAATCAAAAAAATGATGTATTAATAGGGGAGTCATGGGTTGAGCAAAGTAGTGGACGTCTCCAGTGACTAAGTAATCATAAGATGGTCACCTCCTCATTTTGGGCAAGGTGTAAAAATAAGTTGGAGGATTTTCCAAAGAATCAAGGCATCCTAACCATGCTAAGTTTGGACATGGAATTTGAGCAAAACAGGATGAAGATCTTCGTCAATATTTTTGTACTTGTACAAGTGAGCTTCATTACTAGTAAACAAGTAGTGAATGGTGGATTAAAGTCTGAGGCTATTATAAGAATTTATCTTGTCTAATTATCCCTATATTATTTGTATAAAATATCAGATTGATTGGAATAGAGTAAGGGTCCAAATGAATCAGTTCTCACATCAATTTTTCCTTGTGACTCTGTCTCTTCCTTACTCTACCTCTTACTATCCTGAGCTTTCAGTAAGGTTCAGTTCGGTGTTAATACAAAGGGAGTAAGGGAGGGAAGGAGGTAAGGGAGAGGAAGGAAAAAGAGAGGATAGAAGGAAGAAATAAGCAGTTATTACACACCAATTCAGTACCAGACATTATGCTAAACACTTTAGAAATATTATCTCAGGGCAGCTAGATGGTGCAGTGGATAAAGCACAGGCTCTGAAGTCAGACCTGAGTTCAAATGCAGCCTCAGACACTTAATAATTCCTTAGCTGTGTGACATCGGACAAGTCACTTAACCCCAATTACCTCAGGAAAAAAAAAAAAAAAAAAAGAAGTATTTTCTCTAATCGGCTTTTGGGGCAGGGATGGGGGGTGGGGTAGTTACTACTATTTTCTCCATTTTATACATGTATTCTTCTTTCTATCTTCCCTCCCCAAATTTGCCAGGATCACTATCAATCCACACACATATTTCCTAAGTAAATGTAAATATTGTACTATACATATTAGACAAAAGTATGTGCTTTAGCTGTAAACATTTGAAATATATAACTTTTAATGGAATATATTCAATTTAATGAATATGTATCCTTTTTGTTTTTAAACTTGATACTTTACAACTATGTAATTTATCAACCTTGAGTGAATAAAAAGTTGTTTATGTTACTATCCTGTTTTTGGTTTCCCTGTGACTTATATTTGCGTTGATATTAAAACAGTTTCTATTACTGACAAGAGGTAAAATTGTGGGAAAGTTTCCAGGCCCCTTGGATGTGGTCATATAAAATATCAACAAGCAGCACTGTTATGTCAACAAAATAATAAAGCAAATATTGTACCATCAATGTCATTTGACAAATATTTGTTGAACACCTCTTCTTTGGAAGGCACAGGTCCAGCCTGAGCCAGGAAAAGCTTGGTACTTTAACACTATCAGTGCACATCTTTCCACATCCAATTCAAAGTGGAATAATTTGCTCACTCTGAGAAATGAAATCACATTTATTTAACTTTCATAAATCACATTTCTAAGAAGTACTTAATTTATATAATGCCCAACAGGATAATTCATTCAATTCAAAAGAAATTAGAATGCAAGCTACTTTGGAGGAAGGGGCACTATACATTTATATAGCACCTGTTATGTACCAAGTACTGTGCTAAGTGCTTTATAAAATCTATAATATCATTTGATCCTTACAGCAATCCTGCAAGGTGAGTATAGTAGTAATTATTTTATTCTTTGGACTTGTATTTTTGGTGTAGGCACAAAATAGCCTCCTAATAAAGCCTTTTGATTGATTGGTCTATTGATTAACTGATAATCAACCAAACCGACTGCTTAGCATCATGGGAACCAAGAAGTTGGAATTGCAGAGTTTTTCATATACTACTGTTTGAGTATTGTATAGACATAGCCAAAATCATAATGATTGAAAGAAAGTTCTACATTAAAAAAAACTAATAAGTTTTAAAATATATATATATATTGAAAAGAGATTACTATAACAACCTGTATTTTTTAAAAATTACTATTTTCGAGAAGAAATTGTTCATTCTTTCTTGAGTTGTCCTTTCTGACAGGGACACTCTTAGGTTAGACAAAGCAAATCCATTTTTCAGAGATACGAACCTGCCCTTACTTGTAGTGACTGTGCCATTCTTTGATTTTCTTACCAGAAAGTTGATTAATAATATCAGAAATCCCTAAAGGTCATCCTGAATAGCCTTCACATTCAAAGCCAAACACATAACAATGACTCTATCATAGCTTCCCCAAATACAAGTATTTTCATTACAACCACAAGGACAATATTATGCTGGTTAAATAGTTTGCAACCACTGTCGCAAGCAAGACTTTTTCCTTTGATCTGTAATTTTAAAATATCAATTCCTTTTTTAATTTTTAATTTTTATTATCTTTTTATTTACAAAACATATGCATGGGCAATTTTTTCAACATTGACCCTTGCGAAACTTTCTGTTTCAAATTTTTTCCTCCTTCCCTCCACCCCTTCCTCTAGATGACAAGTAGTCCAATACATGTTAAATATGTTCAATTATATCTTAAATCCAATATATGTATACATATTTATATAGTTATCTTGCTCAACAAGAAAAATCGGATCTAGAAAGGAAAAAAAACCTGATAAGGAAAACAAAAATGCAAGCAAACAATAACAGAAAGAGTGAAAATGCTATGTTGTGGTCCCCATAGTTCTCTCTCTGAGTGTAGATGACTCTCTTCATTACTGAACAATTGGAACTGGTTTGAATCATCTCATTGTTGAAGAGAGCCACATCCATCAGAATTGAGCATCGTATAATCTTGTTGTTGCCGTATACAACGATCTGGTTCTGCTCCTGGTTTAACTTAGCATCAGTTCATGTAAGTCTCTCCAAAATCATCCTGCTAGTCATTTCTTACAGAACAATAATATCGCATAACATTCATATACCACAATTTATTCAGCCATTCTCCAACTGATGGGCATCCATTCAGTTTCCAGTTTTTAGTCACTACAAAGAGGGCTGCCACAAACCTTCTTGCATGTGTGGGTCCCTTTCCCTCTTTTAAGATCTCTTTGGGATATAAGCCCAGTAGTAACACTGCTGGATCAAAGAGTATGCAGTTTGATAATTTTTTGAGCATAGTTCCAAACTGCTCTCCAGAATGCTCACCAACAATGTATCAGTGTCCCCATTTTCCCATATCCCCTCCAACATTTGTCATTATCTTTTCCTGTCATCTTAGCCAATCTGAGAGGTGTATAGTGGTATTTCAGAGTTGTCTTAATTTGCATTTCTCTGATCAATAGTGATTTAGAGCACCTTTTCATTGTTGTGCCTCAGTTCCTTTTTATTGTCCTGCCTCAGTTTCCCCAAATTGTTCTGCTCCAATTTCTCTGGTTGCAACCCCCTTTTTCTGCTAGAACTGAGATAATTAGGGCTATAGAGATCTGACATTCCAGAAGATAAGATTCCAGATGTCCTATCTCAGATATCTAATTGACATTGTCTGTACCCTCTAAGTCCAGACTCCCTGGCTCTAGTTGGATACCTCCTTAACTCCCAATTTGTTAGGATTTATGGTCCTACCCCCAATCTGTCAGAACCGGATTGATGGTGTCTTCCTGGAGATTCCCCTCACCAGAGTTTGGACTCCACCTCCTGCCTTTGTTTAGCTACCTGAGCTAAGAGCTATAAATATGTCACTGAGAACTCACATTCGCCGCTGGATGCTTTGGACATCAGTCCTGAGGGCAACATGCCCCCAACATAATCTCTCCCTCTCAGAAATCCAAATAACATATTAAAAACTCTCTAATCTCTATCTTGCTTCAGTTTCTCCAGCATTATATCACATGACTAGAAATAGTTTCAATTTCTTCCTCTGAAAATTGTCTTTGACCATTTATCAATTGGAGAATGGCTTGATTTCTTATAAATTTGAGTCAATTCTCTTTTGGAAATGAGGCCTTTATCAGAACTAAAATATCAATTCTAAGGTACCATAGTAAAGCAGTAGTAATTCCTATTTAAGGGTACAGTCCCCCAGGAAGTTCAAGATGATGGTCCAAGGAGATCATTTAATGGCACTTTTAGCAGTCAGTAATTTACCAATTATGTTACAAATATAGCTTTCTTCCATGACAACAAGCATAAACATGTTTGAAACATTATAGGTTTCTTTTTCTGTAGTGATTTAAAACCACCATTATACTAGCTAATATTCATATAGTACTTACTATGTGCCAAGCACTGAGGTAAGCTCTTTACAATTATTATCTCATTTGATCCCCAGATCAGCCTTGGAAGGTAGGTGCTATTATTATGTCCATTTTGCAGATGAGAAAACTAAGGCAAACAGGTTAAGTGTCTTAGGTCTTCCTGACTCCAGACGCAGTGCTCCATCAACGTTATTACTATGTGTATAACATTTTTCATGTTTATGCAATGATTAGGTCAAATTCTGACTGCTTCTGACTAAGCATATAGTTTCTTAATCTGTCATCAGATGGTTTCCAAACTGTGACAAAAGTATGACATTCAAATTAATTCTCAACAAATAGTCACTTGCATGCACATGCACCCATTTGTATTTTGCACACTGCTTCAGAGCAGTTCCCTCATTCTTCTCTGTTATTCTGTAATCATACATCATCAGCTTGTAACTACATGATCTTGTAGTGCAAATGTCAGGATGTCTGAAAACCATGATTGTTGGGCATGTTTGTTGTAAATCATCTAAAAATCATCATGGACCACTACAAATATTCTGCAGAAACAAATAGGATATTGCCTCTCATTACAGTTTCAATGCTGTTTTCTAATTTAAATTTATCCTCTGTTGATATTACCATTCTCCCATCTGGCAAATTTTCAAACGAATTGATTGGCAATTGTTCAATACAATATCTGTGACAGTATAACCAAGATGGTGGTGGCAAAAGAGAATGAAGTCATGTCTGAAAAAATTCTTTCCTAAACAGAGGTTAGTTTAATTATAAACACTGTAAGAAATGAAGATATGAAATTTTGCTTCATGTACATTGATCATTTAACAAAACACTTGCCATTAATCAGCCCAAAAAAAATACTTTAGAGCATAACTAGCTATTCATTTTTATCATTTAGTCATAGATTTAAAAAAATTTAATGAATTCCCATCTCTTATCAAGAAAGTTTGTACATTTCTCCTACCATTTACACATTGATGTAAGCAAGTACTTTTGCTTTATTCTTCTTTTAAATCAAAATACAAAAATAAACCTGATGCTAAATTAGATTTAAGACTGTATTCGGTGTTGAACCAAATATTTAAAGCCTTTGCTCAAGTGAAAAAGTCCAATATTGAAATTAAATTTATATGTGAGTACCATATTATGTTAAACATCTTCCAAGTTGTGATTTATGTCATCAAAAATGTCATTTATATTCAATAAAACTTGTCAAGTAAAAAAGTTAACATGAAGTATTGGAGATAATAGTAAGCATATGAGTTCTTGCTGGATTTCTTCTTTTAATTCTTACAGGATGTCCCATGTAAAACATTCATAATTATTTTGTAGTTTGTTTTATAATTTAATATTTAGTTTTCACAATTAGAGGTAAAATAAATCCCATATTTTATCATTTAAGTTATATAATAGAAATTTTAATTTGGAATTGAACTTTCCTAAAATTAAACCAGGCCAAACAGAAAATCACTTCATAAGACAGCATGCAGTATTAAACTTAAAGTCTTAACATTAAAAAAGGAAGAGAATTTAAGCTATATGTTATCAAAAGCAACTAGTGAGACCAAGAATAATCTAAGAATTATTGAACCACTTAGAAATAATTACCAACAAAAAAGCCTGTGTGTCATATTTCAAGAAATTATACATGAAAAAAATGCTTACCTCCCTTAAGATCAGAGAAAAATATTCCAAAAGACAAAAGATAAATGTATTACCAAATATAATCCATCTGGCAAAATTGCAAATAACCTTATAGGGAACAAATGTTGTTGTTAATGTTTGTCTTTCATTCTCGAAGATAACCATTATATAGTACTTACTATGTGCCAGGCACTGGACTAAGCTCTTTACAATTATTATTTCATTTGATAATTTTCAAGTTTTCCTGATGAAAAAGCCAGAATGAAAAAAGTCTTTGAAATGGAAATGCAGAGGACTAGAGGAGCATAGAAAGGTATACATATTTATTTGATCAATTGAAAGAGATTATGTAATAATTTTTATTTACCCGATACTAAGGAAGGAACAAACAATTGTCCTCTCAGAGTCTCAAAGTCTTCAAGTGCCATAGACAAAGCTAAATAAGATGCTGCTCTGGCTATGTCTCTTGCCAAGAATAGGAATGGACCAACTGGGGTGATGCATTTTAGCTACTAGTTTGGTTCTTTCACCTGCTGTGAGACCAAGCTGTTTTGTATTTCCCCTTACACCTATGTCAGGTCATTTTTACTATTTCTATTAAAGAGATTGAGAATTGGGAAAGACCTCATGGAGAATTTGAGCTAGATCCTGAAAGAAAATAGTTATTCTAATAAGCAGAGATGAAGAGGGAATGCTTCCTAGGCATGAGAGAACAGCTGGTACAAAGACAAGGAGATTGGAGATAGAATGTTGCATAAAAGGAACAGTAAGAAAGATAGTGTGGCTAAATTATAACATATGTAACAGAAAGTAATAAAATTACAAAACTGGAAAGATACAATGCTTCTTTCTACAAGATTCTGAAAGTCTTTTTGTGTAGTCCTGGATAGAATGAAGGAATTTAAAATTATTCTCTGGGGTTTTTTTTAATATCTTTCCTTCAAGGATATTTTCAGAGTTTTGCTGGGATGTTTGTGGGCAATCCTCTGGGTTCCTCGAGGTCCTAACATGTTGCCATATCCCCTTCCCAATATTTTCTCCAGTTTTTTTTAATAGATCAGGCTGCCTAGTGGTATAATTTTTTTTTTATAGATACCATAATTTCTTTGAACACTAGAAGAGTGAAGTATTGGCTTAATTCCTAAAATGCAAGTCACTATAAATGTGAATTTGAAAAGTGATCTGAGCAACTAGGTGGGATAGTGGATAGAGTGCTGGGCTTGAAGTCAGGAAGTCCTCAGATACTTACAAGATGACTTTGGACATGTCATTTAACCTGTCTCTGCACCAGATTCCTCATCTATAAAATCCATAAAAATAATAGCTACTTTTCAGAGTTGAGAATCAAATGAGATTATTATTATAAAGTGCTTATCACAGTAATTGACACATAGTAGGTACTATTTAAATGTTAACTATTTTTATTAAAGATTAGCTGCATATTCAAATATCTCTAAACTCTTCTGTCGGGAAAGCTTCAAATTCACTAATCAGATCTCTTATTGTCTTCCTTTATATTCCAAAAACTGTATTGAAAATAGCCTTCCTTGTAAGCTTAATCTTAGAACTGAAAGACATTTCAGATGCTAGTGAAACCTGTCATCATCAACTCCTCACTCTTAAAACTCTTCCCACATATTTAATCAGTTGTCAAATCTAGTCATTTCTATCCCCCAAATATTTCTTTCATTTGTTCCCTTTTCTCTTCTCACTTAATCATCACCCTAATTGAGGCTTTCATCACCTAGTCTATTGTATCACTAGTCTATCAGAATAATCTCCTACTTGCATCTAGTCTCTCCCCACTCCCATCCACATAGCTGCCAAAGTAATTTTTCTAAAGCTCATCTCTGACTCTGTCCTTTTCTCTACTGAATTATTTTATTGCACTTAATAGTAGTTTTCCCAATTACATGTAAAGATAGATTGTCACGTCTGGCACTTTAATTCCTTCATAATCTGTTCCCATCCTATCTTTCCAGCCTTATATTATCCATTAGTGTTATACCCTACTTCCCTTCACATACATTGTAATTTAGACAAATTAGCCTTCTTACTGTTCTTTACACACCATTCTATCTCCAAGTTCCATGCCTCTGTACTGATTTTCCCCCATGCCTGAAAAGCATTCCTTTTTCACTGCTGCTTATTAGAGTTAACTACTTTCTATCAAGGTCTAGCTCAAATGTCATCTCCATGAAGCCTTTCCTGACTCTCTACTAATGGTTAATATCTTCCTTTCAAAATTACATTGTATCTGCTCGTATGTGCAGATGTAGATATGTATGCATGTTTGTATTTTATATTGTATGTATATATATCCAAATAAATATGTCATTTAAGAATGTAACATTGCTAAGTGAAATGAGCAAAACCAGGAGATCATTATATACCTCAACAATGATACTGTATGAAGATGTATTCTGATGGAAGTGGATCTCTTTGACAAAGAGATCTAAGTCAGTTTCAATTGATCAATGATGGACAGAAGCAGCTACACCCAAAGAAAGAACACTGGGAAATGAATGTAAACTGCTTGCATTTTTGTCTTTCTTTCTGGGTTATTTTTACCTTCTGAATCCAATTCTTCCTGTGCAACAAGAGAACTGTTCGGTTCTGCACACATATATTATATCTAGGATACACTGTGATATATTTAACATGTATAGGACTGCTTGCCATCTGGAGGAGGGGGTGAAGGGAGAGAGGGGAAAAGTCGGGACAGAAGTGAGTGCGAGGGATAATGTAAAAAATTACCCTGGCATGGGCTCTGTCAATAAAAAGTTATTTAAAAAAAAAAAAAAAGAATGTAATGTTGTTTTCTTGCCTATAATATTAATACTACCAGACCAAGGAATATCTCATTTTTGTCTCTCTATTTCCAATACCCTTTGTTCCTGATGCAAAACAGGTGCTTAATCATTTCTGATCAATCTCCTATTGTGTTCTATTCTATAATACAGCTAATTTATGTACTTGCCTCATCTCTCCTTATAGGAAGAAAAAATGAAATATCTTCTTCTTGATACTTTTTACTAGAATTTTTTTTCATAAAATTTTACTAGAAAGGATATCAAAGACTCTCTGATAATGACAAACTGGCCTTCAATTAGCTCCTGGAGTTCTGTTACTCTAATTACATAAAGGTATGTGACAGATTGTCATAAAAACCCATTGTGCAATGAGTTTCTGCATAGGGAAAATATCGGCTCTGGCTTTTTCAAGTCACTGAGGGAATTACTGGTATTTCAAAAGAAGAGGTGAAGGGTCAGAATACACTTGGAGCCTCGAGGATTATGCTCATACTGCTTTTGACATACTGAGACCATCCTGCTTCTGACTCACAATAAATGGCCATTTTAACTATCTTTAGGAACATTCTGAGGATTCCACTGCCATCTACTGGTAATTATATCATTTTGCAAAGACTAAAATCAATGATTAGAGTTCGTGAATACAGAATAAAAATATCCATGAAAATTCCAAAGGGTGCGTACAATGGAATGAGATCTCTGATCTAGCTATATATTCACATTTTCATATTTTGAGCACCTCCCAAGTTAAACTGGAACTCTGCCAACAAGGGAAGCGTTAATAAAAATTGTTCTAGGACCTTTGCCTCTTTTTAGGCTTAAGTACCCAAGGAATAGCAACCTGGGCATTTGCAGACTGAGAGCTCTGGTGGCCATCAGGAATATTTTGCAGACCCTGAAGAAAGAGCTATTCTCCTATTGTGTATGGAAGAGAATCTAACAAAATCCGAATAGGTGCCTAGTAGAGCACCGACACCTAGTGGACAATTCAGATAATGCAATCAGCTAAGTAATATACCTGGAGAGATAACTGACCTTGACCCCTCCACAGTAAATTTAAGAAAAGCAACAAAAACTTCAGCCATATAAACAAATAAGGTCTCACCTGGGACCACGGTCATATATAAGGATATCAATCTTAATATTCATTTCTATATGAAATCAACTGGTTAATATATCTTTATGATGAAAATCTCAAACCTCATGAAGTTTCCTGACAAATTAGAAACTTCAAGACAAATCACCTAAAAATTATTACAAAATTATATATAGTGACAAGATCATTGGATTTATGCTTCAATGCCAGCTCCATCAATTACTTTTGTTTGACCTTGAGCAAAATCTCATAAGTCTTGCACTTGCTTTGTAATTATAGATATTCCGATTAAGCAAAACCCACAAAGTCACTTTTGCCATAATTGGTTGGCTCAGAGACTCTGTGGTCTGATCTGGGCCCCAGGTAAATCTTCCTCATGACCTGGACTGAAGCTTTTTTGATGAACCAAGTAAAATGGGTTATAATCCCATAGTTGCTCTTGGATCCTTCTCCTTTTGTGTGATGACCACATTAGCACCGTGGATACCTTAGAATCAGCCAGATTCAGGATAAACAAAAGTCCTTAGCCTTTATTTTTGGTCTTTAGAGGTAGGATTGAATTGGATGGAAGCAGAATCTCCATGACATATCTCCCACTCAGAGTGACCCTGGCTCATCTTACTCCACCCCCTAGTCCCTCCTATAATTCTCTGTATACACCAATTATCGCGCCAGTACAGGATAGTGGGAAGGGCCATTTTCCAAATATATGCTTATAGAGTATTGTCCAAGTGCTTGTTTGTCTGGACCTCAGTGCATGAACTCAAGAATTCCAGCCTCTACATCTCCCGCTTTCTTTTGTTTTAGAACACAGATGGTCCCTGACTTCTCAGGGAGGTGAGAGTTCCCAAAAAGGAAGTGATCACACCCTCCCTGACTTCTCAGGAAGGGAAATGAAAAGCACCAAAGGGAAGTGTGGATTGCTAGCGGATTTCTGGGCTGAAGGGTCTTATTAGAAACAGGTATGTACAAACCCATCAGCATGGGAGATATTATAAAAGCACATAGCAATAAAGCACAGGCTATTAGTGATGACTCTCCCCACAGTCAGTTCAGGCTCAATGTGGTGCAACAAACATGAATTGTACATGCAAGTGGTGATATAACAATATGAATCAACATGGTATTGTAAAAGATTGCCAGAAGTCCTAGAAGGAGGGTATGTAAACAACAGTCACACATACACCTCCTTCAGCAGCCAAGAGATAGTCCAAAACCAATCTACTGTCCATTGCTTCATGTGTCAGGGAATCCAATGATCCCCACAAGTTTTTGAAGTCCTGCAACAGTCTTTTTATATGTTAGGGAATCCAATGATTCCTGCAGATTTTGAAGTCCTATAACAGTCTTATCATTTCTCAGAAAATCCAATGATTCCTGAGGGTTTTCAAGTCCTACAACAGTCTTATCATATCTCAGAGAATCCAATGATTCCTGAGGGTTTTCAAGCCCTACAACAGTCTTATCATATCTCAGAGAATCCAATGATTCCTGAGGGTTTTGAAGTCCAACAATTTTCAATGTCCATGAGTCAAACACCATAACTGCCCTGCTCTTTCAGTGGTGGGCAAAGTCAGCAACGGAATCACCCAATGTTTCTTTGGTCTTCTCCTTCATTTCAAGGGTCTGTTATGTCTCTCTTCGATGGATAAGGCGAATGTGGCTCTTTGGTACCCATCTGATTCCTTCTCCACCTGTAGAGATATAAGCAAACCCTCTTCCCCAAGCAGTTAGCCTATCTGGTCCCTTCCATTTACCACTTTCTGGGTCTCTCCACATCACCTGGCAATTATTTAAAGATAGTGGAGCTGCTCGCACTGGACACTGCCCTTCCGGTGAGTTATAAAACCTGTCTGCCGGAGCCAGTGCATCTTTGTCAAAAATCAAGAAATGAATAGTATAAAGAGCTAGATTTAGAAGTTCTCTAGGGTTACCTGTGGCTCCCTTCTTCTTTTGTTTTTGGAGGAGCATATTAATGTCTCTGTTTCTCCTCTCTACTACTGCCTGTCCTTGAGAATTAAAGGGTATGCCAGTGGTGTGTAAAATCTTATACTATGTACAAAAGTGTGCAAAATGTTTGGAGGTATATGCAGGACCATTGTCTGTTTTTATTGCTTATGGCACACCCATAAATGCAAATGCTTGTATAAGGAATTCAGTGACCACTTGGGCTGTCTCTTTTGCTGCTAGTAAGTGAATCCTGAAAAAGTGTCTACCACAACATGGATAAAAGACAAATGACCAAAAGATGTATAATGGGTCACAACTATTTGCCAAATTTGTTTGGGTCTAATACAATGAGGGTTCTTCCCTGGAGGCAGTGTAGGAGCATGGAAAGGAAGGCAAGCCGTACAGGCTTTTACAATGCTCCTTGCTTCCTCTCTTGTTATTCCAAATTGTAAATGTAAAGCTCGAGCAGCCTGATGATATTTAAAATGAGATTCTTGGGCTTCTTGAAATAAAGGAGTAAACATAGTTACATAGTTAGAAGGCTATCTGCCTTTGAATTACCATCAAAATTAGGACCTGGAAGTCCACTATGAGAATGGACATGCAAGATATAAATCTTACCTGGATGCTTTCTCACTTGCTCTTGAAGTTTCTTAAAGAGCTGATATATATTAGAGGCTACAAATTTTATTTGGGCTGTGGCAATTATTTGTACCACACCTACTGAATAGGCCAAATCAGATATTACATTTATATCTCCTGGATAATAAGTAAGAGCTAGAATGATTGCATACAATTAATTCTGCTGAGTGGACTGAAAAGGAGTTCTGACTACTCTCTTTATAGTTAAGTTATGAGAGTATACAGTGTAAATATTATGTTTGGATGTATCCGTAAAGATAGTTGGTCCTTTAAGAGGAACTTTAGAAACATTTTCTTCAAGAATCCATCACCAATTATGTAAGTCTGGTTATCTTTAATGGAGATCCATGTGTAAAATTGGGAGCCATGGCTAATAAAATTTGCCACTCTGGGATGGTTTCACAGCACGCATTGATTTGTGTATTAGTATAAAAGGTATATATCTTGTCAGGTCTTATCCCAGATAATTGTACTGCTTGCTTAATGGCCTTTAATAAACTTTTAGCCACAAACACTGGGTAAGGAGTATGACTTTGTTCTGGTTGTGCCGGGAGGTTCACCCACTCTATCATACTGTCTCCTTGATGAAGACTGCTGTGGGTACCTCTTGTGTAGCAAAAATTGATGTTTCCAAGGGTTTTTGAGTGACTTTCAACCACACTGGATAAAGACAGTTCAATTTCTCTCAAAGCCTCTTGAGCTTCTTTTGTAAGCTGACTTGGTGAATTTAAAGCACTGTCTTCCCTTAAAATGTCATATAATGGTTTCAAGTGATAGGTAGTGAAGCCTAACACTGGACGCATCCATTGGATATCTCCTATCAATTTCTGAAAGTCATTTAAGGTGTTTATCTTCTCTGTTCTTAAGGAAAGTTTTTGTACTGTGAGCACTTTAGGGCATACTTCATATCCTAAATATTGAAAAGGACCATGTCTTTGAATTTTTTCTGGAGCTATGTGAAATTTATAGTACCTTAGTGTTTCCATGGTCTTTTGTAGACATGCTTCTAACATTTGGTCTTCAGATGCACATCCCAATATATCATCAATGTAATAACATAACTTTTGGAGATGCTTTTCTTACTGGAGTAAGAGCAGCAGCAACATACATTTGAAACATAGTAGTACACCTGTCAGATTGGCTAAGATGACAGGAAAAAATAATGATGAATGTTGGAGGGGATGCGGGAAAACTGGGACACTAATGCATTGTTGGTGGAGTTGTGAACGAATCCAACCATTCTGGAGAGCAATCTGGAATTATGCCCAAAAAGTTATCAAATTGTGCATACCCCTTGATCCAGCAGTGTTTCTATTGGGCTTATATCCCAAAGAAATACTAAAGAAGGGAAAGGGACCTGTATGTGCCAAAATGTTTATAGCAGCCCTGTTTGTAGTGGCTAGAAACTGGAAAATGAATGGATGCCCATCAATTGGAGAATGACTGGGTAAATTGTGGTATATGAATGTTATGGAATATTATTGTTCTGTAAGAAATGACCAGCAGGATGAATACAAAGAGGACTGGCGAGACTTACATGAACTGATGCTAAGTGAAATGAGCAGAACCAGGAGATCATTATACACTTCAACAACGATATTGTATGAGGACATATTTTGATGGAAGTGGATTTCTTTGACAAAGAGAACTGAGTTTCAATTGATAAATGATGGACAGAAGCAGCTACACCCAAAGAAAGAACACTGGGAAACGAATGTGAACTATCTGCATTTTTGTTTTTCTTCCCGGGTTATTTATACCTTCTGAATCCAATTCTCCCTGTGCAACAAGAGAACTGTTCGGTTCTGCAAACATATATTGTATCTAGGATATACTGCAACATATCTAACATATATAAAACTGCTTGCCATCTAAGGGAGGGAGGGGGGTATTTATATTTATAAATATAAAGTAATTATTAAATAAAATTAAAAAAAAAAAAAGGAAACATAGTAGGGCTGTTTTTCATTCCCTGTGGCAAAACTGTCCATTCATATCTTTTATAAGGCTCAGCTAAGTTAATGCTGGGCACTGAAAAGGCAAATCTTTTTGTATCCTCCTTATCTAGAGGGATAGAATAGAAACAATTCTTTTTTTTTAAAACTTTTTATTGACAGAACCCATGCCAGGATAATTTTTTACAGCATTATCCCTTGCACTCACTTCTGTTCCGATTTTTCCCCTTCCTCTCTCTACTCCCTCCCCCAAATGGCAAGCAGTCCTTTATATGTTAAATAGGTTACAGTATATCCTAGATACAATATTTGTGTGCAGAACCAAACAGTTCTTTTGTTGCACAGGGAGAGTTGGATTCAGAAGGTACAAATAACCTGAGAAGAAAAACAGAAATTCAAGCAGCTTATATTCATTTCCCAGTGTTCTTTCTTTGGGTGTAGCTGCTTCTGTCCATCCTTGATCAATTGAAACTGAATTAGCTCTCTTTATCGAAGAGATCCACTAGAAACAATCCTTAATGTCTATAACCCAAAGAAGCCATTCTCTAGGCAATTGAGTAGGAGATGAAAGTCCTGGCTGAAGAGTTCCCGTGATTTCCAAATAGCTGTTCATTTATCTTTCTTAAATCAGTCAACATCCTCCATTTTCCAGATTTCTTTCTTACAACAAATACTGGGTAATTTCAAGGACTTAGAGAAGGTTGTAAATGTCCTTGGTCAAGTTGCTCCTCTACTATATCTAACAAGGCCTGAATTTTATCGCTACCTAAGGGTCACTGTTCTATCTCCACTGGTGTATCAGTTTTCCACTGGATAAGAACAGGTGAAAGTATTGGCAGGCCTTCAACAGCAGCCCTGCCTAAAAAACTGAAGTACTCATTTTTAATCCTAAGTGTTGTAAAATGTCTCTTCCCGACAAATTGATGGTGATTTTTTCAACTATAAAAGGAGTAAAAATTCCTATTTCACCCTCAAATATCCATTTCAAAAGGGTAGCACTAACTTCAGCTGCTATTGCTCCTCCTACGCCAAACATGTGGGTGTCTGCTTTAATCTTTGGCCAGTGACTGGGCCAGTTGGCACCTCTAATGACTGTACGATCTGCACTAGTGTCTACCAATCCTTCCAATGGTAGGCCATTTATATAGATAGTGAGCATGGGTCAGTCAGCTGTTACAGCTGCTGTCCAGGATATTCCTGAATTTTGTTGCTTTGAGTCAGAACCTGGGCGTCTATCACCAGGCTGCTTATTAGGAGTCTGTATGAGTAAACCTGATGCTACTACGTCTCCTGGGTGATAAGTCACACATTGTCTACCTGTATTAGTGACTGGGATATTATCTACACATTCCCCAGTTTCCCACATCAGTGTGTGGATGGACACTGTTTTGTACGTACAAAAAGGAGATGAAATGGTCAAGCCTACTGTGCCTGGAGGTAAGGCATCCATAGACTAGAGAGGAACAGATTTCACCTCTCCAGGGGGTATCTCAGTTGTCCCAGCTGCATACAGCTCTATTCTCCCCAATTGTAATCCCTTTCTCCCATCAGGTTGCTTCCTGGCTGGTTGACTGTGTAATCCCTTTCTCCCATCATATGGCTTCCTGGCTGATTGGTCATGTCTGGGTATTGAACTTCTAAAGTCTCTCTGGGTACACCATTGGCTGCCATCATGCCCCAAGTATTTTTTGTCTTGGGTCCTGGAGCTGGGCCCCTCATCCCATTTCCCTGAATCAGTCTACATTCTAATGCCCAATGGAAGCCTCTGTTGCATTTTAGACATGGGATTTTGGGTCTTGTTCTCCCACCCTGTTTTCTCACTTTGTCTCCATGCCAACACTAAGCTTTCAGATGCCCTACTTTACCATATTGAAAGCATTGACAAGTCTTGCCACAAGGGACTTTGTCTTCCCATGTTCAGATCTTGGGGAGTCTGCATCATAGCCTGATTATAAAAGGTATTTGAGCCCACTGTGGCACAGCGTCTTATGAGCTCCTCTAAAGGAGCATCCTTGTGCAGTCCTAGTATAATTCTTCTGCAAACCTCATTAGAATTTTCCTTAGCAAGTTGCCTTATCAAA
Source organism: Antechinus flavipes (assembly GCF_016432865.1). Taxonomy (NCBI): domain Eukaryota; kingdom Metazoa; phylum Chordata; class Mammalia; order Dasyuromorphia; family Dasyuridae; genus Antechinus; species Antechinus flavipes. The sequence continues at coordinate 296,549,964 of NC_067401.1, read as the reverse complement.
ATGTCTGTTACTGCATTTTCACCATTAGTTTGTGTGACGTCTGCAAACATCCCACAAAATTAGCAAGGTTAGCCCTTGTGTTATTTTTTGTGAAGGCTTTACCCTTGTCATTTTTATTGGGGAGAAAAGCCCAAGCTTTGATAGTAGCAGCAGCAATTTGCTCATATGGCTGTACTGAAATTTCTGCATAAGAACCTACTTCTGTTAATTGGTCATAAGTGATTGGAGGATTAACTCCACTATGACTATTTTGTTGGGCTTGTAGCCTACAGATACACTATATTCAGAAAGCCACAACAAGTTTTGTCCAGGTTCTAAGCATGTCCTTGCTATAGATTTCCAGACCCTAGGGGTTAAGACTTCATAAGCCAAATTCTGTAATAACATCTTAACATAAGTTGATGTAGCCCCATAAAGAATGAAAGCCTTTTTCAGGTCTTCGAGGATTTCTATATCAAAAGGAGTGTATCTTCTACTTTCTTGACCTGAAGAATCAAACTGTTGAATCACAGGATACATTTCCAGTTTCAAATCACCTAAATTCTGCCCTTCTTCTGTGGCTTTAAGTACTGCCTTTTGCAATTTAGTCATAGGAGGGGGTGATTGCTGGGGGGCAGGGGCTGATGGTGTCACTACCTCTCCCATTACTCCTCCTTCCCCCTCCATCCTGGAAGGTGAAGTTGATGGGGGCATGTCAAGAACTAGTTCCCATTTAGGTGGGGTTGAAGCTGCCTTGTGAGAGGGAATCACCACACCCTTCATCCTCACTTAACTCCCCATGCCCTCCAGTGATATAGCCATTAGTCTGTTCTTTGTCCTCCTCATTTTCCTCATACTTCCTCATCTGGCTGTTCTGGAAATTTTTTCTTTTTTCTATAACTTGCAAGATTCTTTAAAGCCAATTGTATTATGTTGTGTATATATATAATATTTCCTTGGAAATTGAATAAGGACCTTCATCATTGTAGTATTCATATAGTTGATGATCTATCAGCTTCCAACTACCTAGCTCTATTTCTTCTTCCTTTAAGAACCAAGGGGACTTGCATTCTAATGTACCCAAGAGTCTAGTGATCTGCAACCAAGTTACAATTAAGCCTTATCCCTTGATCAACTTAAGCATGCTTTCTATAGCACCCCCTCGGGGGGGGGGGGGGGGGGGGCATGGAGCTGGGGCTGGGGGAGAATCTTTTCCCAATATCTGCCCCATTTCAGCTAGAAAAGGTTACTAGTATAGCCTTTAACAAAGTAAGTTCCCTGTTTGTCTATTAAAATACCCTATTTCCTGGTCACCAGAGAGTTCTTCAGTGAAATTAGGGCCCTTAGTTCCACATTGGGCACCAAATGTGATGACCGTGTTAGCACCCTGGATACCTTAGAATCAGCTGGAGTCAGGATAAGCAAAAGTCCTTAATCTTTATTCTTGATCTTTAGAGGTAGGATTGAATTGAATGGAAGCAGAATCTCCGTGACCTTCCTTCTTCATCTCCTGCCCAGAATGACCCTCGCTAGTCTTACTCCACTCCCTAGTCCCTGCTACAATTCTCTGTATACACCAATTATCGAGCCAGCACAGGATAGTAGGAAGGGCCATTTTCCAAGTATATACTTATAGATTATTGTCCAATCATAATTAGCCTTAAGTGCTTGGATGTCTGGACCTCAGTGCATGAACTCAAGAGTTTCAGCCCTCTACATTTTTGCTCACATCATTTTTTACAACTGGAATTCCCTGCCATCCTCCTTTTCCTTCTCTTTTTGTTGAAATGGAACCCAGAATTCAAGACCCAATTCCAGTCCCTATTGCCATCAGGATACCCTTGTCCTTTGGAGTCTCCAACCCTATTTTTCTCTTCCAAATCTTAAATATCATGTTTTAAGAAAGGGTATTAATTTGCAAAAGTAAATTCATAAATCATAACAGAAATAAGAGAATAGTGAGTTATTAAATTATATGCCCAATAAATATCAATGGACAGTTCTCAAGCTTCTTTAATAAAACTAATTTTTCGACTGGCCATATCATATCATCTGACTTGATGTATGCTTTGGTATCAGCTATAAACCAGTCAGAAATCAGTCTTTCTAATCTACAACTGTAAATATTCAAATCATGAAAGATTTTTAAGGGGGAAGGAATAACAGGGAATCTAAGAAGTTACAATTCCCAATACTTCATTTTCTCAGTCAACTAATAAAAATATATCAAACTACCAGCTAGGTAGTTTAGTGAATAAAACATAATACTTAAAGTCAGGAAAATCGGGATTTGAATCCTGCAAGAAGAAAAACATCCTAACTTTGTGACCCTGAAAAGGTCATTTAACTTATAGAAGCTTCAATTTCCTTATCTGTAAAATCTGTTAAAAAAAAAAAAAATCTGTAAAATCCTAATCTGTAAAAAAAAAAAAAAAAAAAAAAAGGTTGTAAAAAAGCACCAACATCCTAGGTTGTGAGGATCAAGTGAGTTAACATATGCAAAGTATTTTGCAAAGCTAAAAATGTTTCATAAATACAGAAAATTAAAGTGTCATATTAATATATATCATTTCCTCATATTCCTATCTGTTTTTCAGTAATTAAATTTTAGGAAAGTTTTTTAGAAATTAATTGGAATTTATGCTTTATTCCTTTTATTGGATCATCTTTCGTCTACTAGAAGGTCTCCCTAAGTCCTATCTTTCTCCTTTAGTCTAAACTAACCATCACTGCCAATTTAAGCTTCCCAATATATAGCTATAATTATATCATTCTTCTTTTCAAAAATGTTCAGTGATTCTCATTGCTTACTGAATAAAATCAAAAGTCCTTAATTGGAATTCAACCTATCTTTCTAGTTTTACTTTAAAGTTCTTCCTTTCCCATACCTTGTGGTCTTCTTTTAGATTTTGCTCACATCATTCTCTACAATTAGAATTCCCTTCCACCCTTCTCACCTCCCTTATCCTTTTGCTGAAATGTAATTCAGCCTTCATGATATAACTCAAATACTACTTCTCATGAGGATTCTTCCTAACATCAAATTTCACCATTCCACTTCCTTATTACCACCACTACCAATCAAGAGTGAGCTCTCTGTCCTTAGAATTCTAGTACAACTTTATAAGTATCTATTCATTCAATATCTTTATTCAATAATCATCTACTCTAAAGTAGGTGAAAAGTATTAGACATAAGTGCTATATCAATCAATATGTATTAACTGTACTATCGATTTAAAAAGAGTCAAAAGTTAGTTCCTGTCTTCAAGGAATTCACAATCTAATGAAAGAGACAATAAACAAATATGAACAAACTACATGTAGAATAAATAGGAAATAATTAACATAAGGCACTAGAATTAAGAGAGTTTGAGAAAGTCTTTACAAGGTAGGATTTTAGTTTAGACTTGAAGAAAGTCAAGGAAGCTAGAAGGCCAAGATTACAAAGATGAGAACTAGACATGAGAGATATATGGAAAAAATGCCGAGAGTGGAGATGCAATGTCTTGTTTATGGAACAAGAAGTTTAGTATTATTGGATGAAAAAGTACTTGGAGAAGAATAGTATGAAATGGTTAAAAAAAAAAAAGTGAAGTGTTAACTAGGTAGGGAGTGTGAACAAATGTAAATAACATTGACCCTTGAATCAGGGGAAATGGATTCAAATCCCAACTATCTGAAGTTAATCCCTTACCTTCCCTCTACCTGTTTTCTCCTTGGTAAATGAGGGGATTGAGCTAGCTGGCTTCTGAAGTGTGTCCATCTCTACATCTCTGTTTTAAGTGTAGCATTGTCCATGACAGGAGAGACAACAATTCCACTGGTCAGTCAAGATGTGCTCAGTTCTGGGCACCACATTTTAGGAAAACCATTGACCTATTATAGAACCACCAAGATGGTTAAAGGATTGGAATTCATGCCACATGACAGTCCTTTGAAGAACAAGAACTCTGGACCTGAAGAAGAAAAGATTTAAGAGCACAATAGGCACTTTTAAATATTTGAAGAATTGTCACATGGAAGAGATAGTAGATTTCTTCAACATGGTCCCAGAGGGCAGATTAGGGAAGAAGGCTCAATGATTGAGGAATAAATATGTTTGGACTGAATATAGGGAAAATCTTCCTAATAATTAAAAGTTTGAAAAGTATAATCAGCTGCATCAAAAAGTAATAGGTTGACTTTTACTAGACATTTTCAATAAAGACTAGATTTCCACTTTTTAAATACAACATAAAAGAGATTCTTGTTTAAATAAGTCAGATAGCCACTGAGATCATTCTCAAAGCAAAGACTGGAATGTTATCCAGTTTTATGGTGACTGAAAGCATCTCACTGACGCAAATAGTTTATAAAGCCTATTTGTTAAACAACAACTCACTTCTGCATATATATCATGACCTCAGAATTCTATTTTGCTATAAAATACTTTAATGCAGCTAACAAAAGCTTCAACACTTTTAACAATCTTCTGGGAGAGTCTGTGAACTAGCCTTTTAGCTCTTATACCAATTTCAGAGGAAGTTAGGAAACACTTAAAGCTTAGTAGTTGTAATAGAAATAAATGATTGTTTAAGGGCTGAGCACACAAATCTCCATCTTCATTTAATCTTTATTGTATAATATAACCAGAATCTTTAACACTCAATCAATATAGCCCATCCTGTCAGCAACATAAATACCCTTCTTTTAGCATGATGAGCACCTCTCAGAGTAGAGTTAGAAATGCCAACAATAATTTATCATAAAGCCTGTAAAAGATGAGTAGTGTCTTTCATCTTTTTAACCCATGTTTTTTGACACAGTCAAAGCTATGCTTTAATAATATTCTTGGCAGTTGTATGGATGATGGATTGTAAATATGTGAAGGATGATATAGGAATATCAATTAATCAGATATTGCAATTCTAGACCTCTGAGATTTACTAGCTGAGTGACTGCCATTTAAACTCTCCAAACCTGCTTCCTTATTTGTGATAAGAAATAAGAACTTCACAGTGTTGCTGTGAGGTTCAAATAAGATTATATATATATATAAAGCCTTTTGCAAACATGAAATCAGCTATATAAATGTCAGCAATTTTGAATACCATGAGAAAATCAGAAGATTCTTATTCGAGATTCCTAATGAGACACTAGGGTTGGGTTAAGGGTTGAGTTATGGGGGGGAGGGGGAAAGAGCTCCATTAAGTCAGAAAATTTCAGCAGTAATGCCCTTAAAAAGCACAGATTAGGCATAAGTAGTCCATGTGAACATTTGGACTGAAGATGTCTGAAAATTTGTGCATCTCAGATTTCTTTTGAGCTACTGTGCTCACAGAGCATAGGATCTTTGATGTAGGGTACACCATGCTTGTGGTGTTCTCTTCTTTTTTTGTATAATATGATCATTCTCTCTGGGAACAGGTTTCTTGGGGAGGTTTCTGGAGGCAGCCTTAGTTTCAGTTCAAAGTAATAATCACTCCAAATGCAGCCAGGTGTTAAAAATTCAGAATCTTTTATTGCTTCCTCCAAAATAGCCTGGTTAGATTTCTTAAAGGCCTATCTCCCTCCTTGGTTCCAAGAGCTCTTGCAACTTGTCTTTTAGCTCTTCCAGCTTCTGCCTCTAGCTCAACTCCAATTTGTGGCTTCTCAATCTCCAACTGACGCTCCCCTCTCAATCTTTTCAACTCAAGTCTCCTAACTGAGCTCAGCTGTTTTTATGCTCATTTAGAGGTGTAAACTCAAAGGTTGACTCCTCCTCTGAGAGTGGGATTATAGGAGGTGTGAATTTGGATATCTCATATTGAACTCTGAAATCTCCCAAATGTGTGAACTAATGTGTGAGCTAATGTGTGAACTCTCAAAAGTGTTAACTTAAGGATTGTTTCTATCAATATTAGTGTCTTAACACCTTGTAAGGATTTGCTCTAATGTGTGAACTAATAAGCACTGTATCAATTCCATTGAGTTAACACTAGGATTCTAACACATGCTGGATGGTTCTTTGCCAGGTCTCCCATGTCATGCAACCAGAGTTCTTCAGAGAGACCTTAAGAGTGTCCTTGTATCTCCTTTGATCTGCCTTCCTTGCAGGAGTTCTCTGTAAAATAAGTCTTTTACACAAACACATACTTGGCATTTAAACAGCATGGTCAGCCCACCACAGTTGCACTCTGCAATAGAATTTGAATGCTTGTAATTTAGCTCAGTCCTTTATCTTGCCAGGTGATCTTCATAATTTTCTCAAAATAATTCAAATGGAAACAATTCAGTTTCCTGGCAATGGCACTGATAAGACTATGCAGTTTTCACAAGCATACAACAATGAGGTTAGCATAAATTTTGTGAGATCTTTAGTTTGGTGGGCAGCCAAATACTTCTTCTCTCCCACCCTTTCCTTCAAAGCCTCCTAAACACTGAGCCAGCTTTGTCAATGAGTATGTCTACCTCATCACTGATCTATGTATATATCCCTGGGAAAAATTACTGCCAAAGTTAACAAATTTATCTACAGCATTCAAATTTTCTACATTTACTGTAACTCTATGGATGATATGATACTGTTTAGAGGAGAAATTCAATTTTCTTGATGTTTATTATTGGGCCATTCAGTACAAACAGCAGAGAAGTACAAGTACCTTTCTTGCATCTCAGCTTCAGAACTTGCACTAAGTGCACAATCATCTGCAAACAAAAAATCATGCACTAACTCTTCCTTGCAACTTAAATAATTTGCCATCAGTGTGGAATCTGACCTTGATGCCATGTTCATCCTCATTGAAGGCATCTAATAACATTGCTGAAAACAACATGCAAAAAGGTGTGGGAGCCTTGTTTCATTCCACTGGTATCTGATAAAATGCCATAGGCAAGCATGCCATCATCAAATTAATATGTGATACTGATGAACTTCTCCAGTTAACTAAATTTTGACATAATTTTCCATAATCTCTCATGACTGACAGTGGAGACAGAGCTGTTGTTGTTTGTCCTTTGCTCTCGAAAAATGGACCATGACATCAGGGAGGGGATGCCATGACATGCAAGTGGATTGGATTTAAGTGAGGAAGAGCTGTGCAAGTTCATCTGCCTCATTTTCCCCTCCAGAGCCATCTGGGTCCAGTGGCAAGATATCTTGAGATTTACTGGCCAGATTTCTTTCTTGAGAATCATGCCTTAAATCAAAACCAATCTGATTATCATTGGTCACCAATGGGTTCCAGGTCAAGTCCCATTTGGTCATTGTTTGAATCTGGTTTGACTCATATTGAATGTAAATAGCAATCATTTCTGCTTTGGCCAGAAACCTTGAGTGTCCTCCCCTTCCAGACTTATTTAGATTTTGGGGGGAGAGGTTGAGACTAAGTGAAAGAGGAGATTCTTTGCCTCAATTGCTACCTAGCTTTAATCACTAAATAGGTATGGCCTCAGTCAAATTGAGAATTGTTAAGACCTTAAACTTTAAAAGGACAATGTCTCCCCAACATGGGAGACCTGGCAAAGAACCACCCAGCATGTGTTAGAATCCTAGTGTTAACTCAATGGAATTGATACAATGCTTATTAGTTCACACATTAGAGCAAATCCTTACAAGGTATTAAGACACTAATATTAATAGAAACAATCCTTAAGTTAACACTTTTGAGAGTTCACATATTAGCTCACACATTAGTTCACACATTTGGGAGATTTCAGAGCCCAAAGAAACTGTCATCAAATGGGAGAAAGTCAGAAAATGAGTGACAGGGGAATTTTATCTTAAGACTAAAATTACCAAAGCTCTCAGGAAGAAGAAAAGTCAACTAAAGATTTTAGACTTAAACAAATAAAACAATAGGAAGATATTAATAACAAAAGGAACTATGTCCTCCAAATTATGTCTCCAGGCATCTTAATCTATACCTTCCCTCTGGAGAAAGAGAACAAAGGAGTGACAACCCTGTTCACAGTACAGTGTAGTGACATACCACCTCAGAACTATTAAAGAAGTTTAGAAGGTTTCCAATTCACATGACCCTAACAAGATAGTCTAGATATTTTCTAGGAATCCTCTCCAATATCTTCAAAATAAGCATTATGCACAAGAGATAAAATAATTTCAATTATTTCAATAGTCTAGGACACCAAGCTCTAATGTGGTAACAGCTCAATGAAATAATAGTAAAGAGGGAAACTTCCTAAATCCTATATGCTCCCTTAGCACCTCCTCCCTTACTGCACACACACACTCTAGCAAGTAGCAAGGCTGCACAAACTTCCCCCCAGGTGTGCAACAAAACTCAACATGGTCTACATACCATCCTCCTCCAAATCCCCCATCCCCAAGTCTAGTGGCAGAAAGTCAAAAAGGGAAGCTTAATGAAAGCTGAAGTACAGGGAACTGGAGCAGAATGTGTGTGGGTATCTGTTTGCCACTCCACTAAGCCTGAAGGAGAAAGCCCAGATCTAAAAGGGTCAGTTCTATTCCCCCTTGAAGTCACTTCAGGTAGAAACTGAAGACAGTGAAAAGTGAATTGTCCAGTATGGGAGAAAGCTGACAGTGTTTGTAGATTCAGTGCCCAAAGAAACTGTCATCAAATGGGAGAAAGTCAGAAAATGAGTAACAGGGGAATTTTATCTTAAGACTAAAATTACCAAAGCTCTCAAGAAGAAGAAAAGTCAACTAAAGATTTTAGACTTAAACAAATAAAACAATAGGAAGATATTAATAACAAAAGGAACTATGTTCTCCAAATTATGTAAAAGAGTTCATACACCTATGATAAGGCAAAACAAATTAATAGTTGATGAAGCAAGGGAACCTGTGGACTTTTAGGATAGAATGGAATCATGGCAGGTTTTCCTCACTAGTTCAAAAGAAAAATAAGAATTATAAAAGCCAAATTTATGGCCTACGTAGCAGAAATAATTGGCAGAATTTAGGAAAGAAACAAAACAAAACAAAACCTGAATCCATGGTGCTAAGTCTCACCAAAGAAACAAAAGAAAGAATAATTGATTGGGAATACAAATATATAGAAGTCAAGGACAATATGGAAGAAGACACAAATAAGTAGTAACATAAAAAGATCTTCATGCAAATGACATAGTGTTCTTGGATACAGGATGCATAAAGACAATTTAAGGATTATAGATTTCCCAGAAGTATATAAGTCAAAAAAGTTTAAATATCCATAATGCAAAAATACAAGAAAACTGCCCGGAACTTCCAAACACAAAAACAAAATGCCAATCAAAGGCAACCCACAGATTGTCTTGGAGGTAGGGCTAGGGGAGACCTATCAGGCAAAATCCAAAATAAGTAGTGGTTAAATTTAACAAGTTTTAAGGACAAGTAATAAATGACCACGAAAAAATCTTCAAACAAAGAAAAAAAAAACTCAAATCACACAAGACAATTTTACACTCTGCTGAAATATCAAGAGAAAAGGAATTGTATTCAGAAAAGAAAATGCAAAATGAAGTGACATACCCTGCAAACCTAAGCTTAATTATTAATGAAAAATTACATTCAATGAAGAATGAAGTGTTCAAAGCACTTCTAGAATGAAAACCAGACTTGAAGAAACTTATTTGCTTTTCAAACACCTAGACAACAGATATACAAGACAGGTAAACAGATAGAGCAACCAAAGACAACAAATGACACAGTCTGTTAGATTTCTATCTAAATGTACATAAGGAGAGGAGTGAACAGAAAAGACAAATAGAAGTGATATGGGAGAAACAGAAGTTGGTTCAGAGATGAAGAAAAAGGATAGTAAAATAAAAGAATAGCATATAAATTAGATTGATAAACAAGAATTTATTGAGATGCTATTATGTGCTACATAAAACATAGGGATAAGACTAAGTCTAGGTAGTAGATCTGTGATTTCATTAGTATGGAGAACACTCAGATGATGGAACCCTCTCTACCAATACATGATAATTTCTTGGGGTAAGAGCAAGAAATTTTAGGGTAGAAGTAGACAGTAAACAGACAAAAATGTGTAAGTCTCTGAATTTAAGGAGCTTACTTTCTAATTAAAAAAACAGCATGTATACACGTGTGTGTATTTATATGTATATACATATGCAAATGTTCACATATAAAAAGAGTAAATGTAAAATGGGGACTAGCTGGGAGAATTAGAGAAGCAAGCTGAACATAGAAACACTTGAAAAACCAATAGTCCTAGCTATATGGGATATTAAATACTTAACCAGCTGTAGTCTTTCTCCAGCTTCTCCAAAAGTTATAATTTGTATTTATAAGATACTTTAAAGTTTAAAAAGCACTTTTTATGCATTAGGTATGAAATAACAGTATCTACATTTTCCTGATGACAACAGAGGTTAAGACTCATCGGTAGTGGTAGTCCTTTGTTTTCAGAAGATCAGTATCATGAAATGTGCAGAGATAAACAAGTAGGCTAAAATTCAAGGGACAATTTGAATCCTATCTCTAGGATCAAGCTCCATTCTATAGCTTTTCCTCACTATGTAACCTGCTTTGATATCCCAAAATGTCTCTCAACTCAACATTCTCCAGAAATAAAATAAGATGCTTGAGCAAAGATGAACTTACCAAGTACAGTTAGAATGGTTTGGAGTGGAAAACTAGAGAAGTCCAAAAGGAATTAAAGGTCAGGGCGTAGATTGGAGGACAAAATGTACTGGCGGACTGAAGAGGTTATGGAAAAAGAGCAGAGGACATTGGAGGAGAGGCCTGAACTGAGTCCAGGATTTTAATTCCATGTGAAAAGCCTACTGGGTTACTGATTCAGTTGCATTCCACTCTGCTCCAATGTGGGATGGGATTCAAGGAGAAAAGGCAGAGACATACTGGCTGGGGCTTGAGGCCCTCTGTACCTCCAGACTCTTTCCCTCTGGTTTTGGGGTGGCTTTGGCCTATTTGTAACATGCCTTTGGTTTTTGGTACCTAGAACTGAAATGGTTGATTGCTGGGCCCAAAAACAGATGGTATATTTTAGGACAAGCTAGTTAAATTCCGAGGTCTGTCACCAAAGGATTATCACATCCTACTGCAGTGAGATTGCAGATGCAATCACTAAGAACTACCAAGAGCAATTTCTCAAAGAAAGGGGCTTTGTTGTATAAAAGCAGACAGAACCAAATAGCATCAGGGAACTGGTTGGTCAGAGGTGGTTGCTTGAAAAGAATATTTATAAGAAAATAGTTATCTCCTTTCACAGCAGGTTACTCTTCAACTATTGGTTGAAGACTCACCAACACTTTCTGCTGCAGTCCCAAATTTGGTACCACCTTCCAAGCCCCCTGCACCTGGATAGATGGGCAACTGCAATCTGCTTTTTGTTTCCTGTCGTCAATTGCCCAAGCAGAAACTAACAAAGGCCCTGGTGGAATCTATTCCACTATTATCTTCAATCTATTGGGTCCTTCCCCTGTTGCCTACATATATGACCATCTTCTAAAAATCCTCACTTGATTCAATTGTACCCATTATCTATGCACTATTTTTCTTGTTACTTTCATAGCTAAACTCCTTGAGTAATTTGCAATCATTGAATTCTCCCTCACAATGTCTTTTCAATCCTCTCATTCTTCAACTGAAAATATCCTCCCCAAAATTACCAAAGATCTTTTAATTGCAAAATTGAATAGCTGTTTTCTTAATTCTGAATCTCCCTGATTTTTCTGTATTGTCAGAACTTTTCCTTCTGTATACTCTCCTAAGGTTTTATAATATAATTCTCTTCGGATTCTCATGTTACTTGAATTGAATAGCTGTTTTCTTAATTCTGAATCTCCCTGATTTCTCTGTATTGTCAGAACTTTTCCTTCTGTATACTCTCCTAAGGTTTTATAACATAATTCTTTTCTGATTCTCATGTCTAGCCTCTCAAGTTTTTTTTGTTTTTTGTTTTTTTTTTTGCTTGTTCTTCATCCATGTCTTGCCCATTGCCATGGATAACCCCGTTTCCTGCCAAGGCTCTAAGTAGGATCTTTTTCCCTCTATACTTCCACTCAGTGATCTAATCACTAATCATTTCATGGGTTATGGTTAAATTATTTCCTCATACAGATAATTTCCAAATCTTTATATCCAACTCTAGTCTCTCTGCTGAACTACAGCCGTATATCTTCAACTGCTTCTTGGACATCACATAGTTCATGGATGTCTACAAGATGTAGACATAATAACCTAACATACACAAAGCTAGTTTTTTCCCCAAATGCTCTTTATTAAATTTTCTATTCTTTAAAGAGCACTATCTTCCCAGTTAACCAGGCTTTCAATCTTATATGTAAATCCTTGACTGCTCACTTACATTCATCCCACATATCTAATCCATGTCTCATTTCATACAACCACATTCCTAGGTCTCATTTAGATTGAATATTAATATCAATTTCTGCCTTTTATTTCTACTCCATTCCATCTTCAACACAGCTATCAAGGTGATTTTTCTATGTAGATCTGACCCCCAATTTTCTAATGCTTCCCTACTACTTCTAGCATTCTGACATTTTAAGTTCTTTATAATAAATAGTCTTGTGATATCTTATTCCAGTTCATGTATTTTACCATCCAGGTCTACTGGTCTCCTCCTTGAAGTTCCACAACACACTCCAACTAAATTTTTTTGTACACTCTGTCCCTAAACCTGCTCTACCACTTCATATCCATCAGTTTCCTTAGATTACTACAAGACTAAACTAAAATCTCAACTCCTGCAGGAGGCCTTTTCCAGTTCCATCTATCTATTGACCTTCTCTTTCAGACTAGCTTTGAACTACTATGAAAATATTGTTTGTGAACCTACTTACATGTTGCCTTGTTCACTGGGTTATGTACCTGGGGCAATGCTTGACAGAATCAGTAATTGGTGATTTTTTTCCTTCCACAGCTACTTACTAGGACTACTTCATAAGGAGGAAATGATTTTGGATGATCTTTGCAATATTCAAGTATTTATTTAGGTTGAAGATTAAAATTCAAACAAGGATAATCAAACTGATGTTTATCCAAACTTAAAAAAAATAAAATAAAAGCCAAACCCATAAACGGTTGCCACATGAAAATATCTTTTATACTTTAGTCGTTTAGCACAGAGGTATCAAATACTATACTCAAAATACTCCCAAATGCTGCTTGAACCGGACCAAAATATAATTAAGGAAATAAGCAACAAAATAAAAAAGCCTTAAGATAAAGATAAAATTAGATTTCAAAACTAAATCAATATAAAGCTTGCAAGGATTCTTATGTACAAGTTAAGGTTCCATTCCAATTTTGAATTTAATACTACTTATCTGGCAATCAATTCAAAATATACTCTGCATAATAGTCATGGTCTAATAGGGGTTCTCAAACTTCTTAAATAGGGAACCAGTTCACTGTCCCTCAGACTGTTAGAGGGCCGGACTATAGAAAAAACAAAAACTTTTGTTTTGTGGGCCTTTAAATAAAAAAAACTTCATAGCCCTGAGTGAGGGGGATAAATGTCCTTTGCTGCTGTATCTGGTCTTTGGGCCTTAGTTTGAGGACCCCTGGATTACATTGGAATTGGAAGTAAACCTCACTTTAATATAACAAACCTGTGCTATAAGAGCTCATCTCTTTACGTTTCTACTAATTGCCACAGTAACAGTTTTGATTACTGAATATTTTCTTCAATTGAACCAATTAATATAAATATGTGGGAAAACAGCAGAACATGCCAGTAACATAACTTCAATGAAATGTTAAGTGCTAATAAATTACTTAGTGTACTATCTTCCCAAGTACTGTTACTAAAACCACTTTGTGTAGATATAAAGACCCCTGGTTCTTCTTATGTTGGCATACATATTTTAAAGTGATTCTAGATGATGTTTTCTCATAATGCTCTAATATCCTGAAGTATCAAGACTCCTGCTCCTCTTTCTCATTACATGATCAGACTCCTTGTAGGGTCATACGAGTCTATCTTTTTATATCACACATTTTCTCACATATTTGTTGGGTCTGCATTTGACACTAGCTTTAATTTTCCCTAAATATTTTAAAATATATCTAATATGCTTTTAAAACTACAAACCATTTTAAAGAGTCAGTTAGGCAAAAAGTTTTGTGCTATTCTTTTGCAAGCTGTTGAAAAACTTAAGTGCCTAACAAATCAAAACTGAGCACAGAGAGCTGTGGTAAAGTGGCTGGAAAAACTGCTCAAGACATAATTTTGTTGGAAGAAATATTCATCTATTCACCACTACCCAATGACACCAATTCTAATGTAAGCCAAAATATAAAATTTAATGGGCAGCAAAAAGTTATCAAATTGTGCATACCCTTTGATCCAGCAGTGTTTCTATTGGACTTATATCCCAAAGAAATACTAAAGGGAAAGGGACCTGTATGTGCCAAAATGTTTGTGGCAGCCCTGTTTGTAGTGGCTAGAAACTGGAAATTGAATGGATGCCCATCAATTGGAGAATGGCTGGGTAAATTGTGGTATATGAATGTTATGGAATATTATTGTTCTGTAAGAAATGACCAGCAGGATGAATACAGAAAGGCTTGGAGAGACTTACATGAACTGATGCTAAGTGAAATGAGCAGAACCAGGAGATCATTATACACTTTGACAACGATATTATATGAAGATGTATTCTGATGGAAGTGGATTCTTTGACAAAGACTCAGTTTCAATCGATAAATGATGGACAGAAGCAGCTACACCCAAAGAAAGAACACTGGGAAACGAATGTGAACTATTTGCATTTTTGTTTTTCTTTCCGAGTTGTTTTTACCTTCTGAATCCAATTCTCCCTGTGCAACAAGAGAACTGCTCGGTTCTGCAAACATATATTGTATCTAGGATATACTGCAACATATCTAACATATATAGGACTGCTTGCCATCTAGGGGAGGGGTTGGAGGGAGGGAGGGGAAAAAACGGAACAGAAGCGAGTGCAAGTGATAATGTTGTAAAAAAAATTACCCTGGCATGGATTCTGTCAATATAAAGTTATTATAAAATAAAATAAAATATTAAAAAAAAAAAAAGGAAAATATTTCAATCTCTAAAAAAAAAAAATTTAATGGGCAGTATCAGTTTTTCTTTTAGTAGTGGTAAGTACTATGCATTTTTAAATGAAATAAATTTTTAATCTCAGAAAAGTTCCTTTATCATATTTAGCTCTATCTTATAATTCAAAAGGTTGGAAATATTTATTGGAAAACTGTTAATTTTCCTACAGTACCTAATGATTAGATAAACTCTGTGACTTCTGGTTAGTTTCATCCAGATAAAACTCTCCATCATTTCAGAAAAGATTTTATACAAACATTAACCATTTTAAATGAATTTGTGGTTTAAAATGCATTACTCTACAGGTATAAAATAAACCACTATATTTGTATTAAAGAACTCAAAAAAAAAATGCTTTAAGACAGGAAGACACAACTACAATAGCAAATATGAAAACAGTCATTAAAAGTCCTTAACAAAATTGAAAGGGAGATGGATTAATTTCAATTGACTTTTCATGTTACATAAAAATTAATTTGAACAGTTCAGGAAACAAAAAACAAAAAGCTGATTCAAATAGTTTTGACATACTGACAACTAAAATACAAAGTCAGCATCTGGCTATTGTACATTGAAAATTCTGTGGCAACCTGAATATATTTAACTTAAATACTTCAAAAACAAGTGAGTTCAGTAATATGGTTAAACCATCTAAGCCTGAGTTCTGTAACCAAAAACATTCATTCACACATGGTCAAACTTCTGGTGATAATTATTTTGGGGGGAGGAGGAGGGAGAGGCAATTGGGGTTAAGTGATTTGCCTAGGATCACACAGCTAGAAAGTACTATGGATCTGAGATCAGCAGATTTGAACTCAGGTCCTCCTGACTTCAGAGCTGGTGTTCATTCACTGTGCCACCTAGCTGGCCCTTCTGGTGACAGGAAGCTGAATGAAGTAATTCATCATATTTCTATTTGGGTTCTCAAGACACAACAAAAATGTACATTACATATTTTAAACTCAATTTTCATGTGCAGATTGCAAAAATGTCAAACATTCATATGTAATTGCAAATAGCACAGAACAAAATAAAATCAGGTGATATCTTAGTCCTTTAAGGTCTCCTTTGTATATAACTGAAGCTACAAATTAGCCTGATAGATGCAATAAACACAAAAGTATAAAATAATATTTTTATTATTTTAATAAGTAATGTGTTGTAACATTCCATAATATTGCATACTGCTCATGTGTTGGTTTAGTTACATGTACTACCCTTACCTCTTCCCACCCCCATCCCACTCCCAAATCAGGATTTAAAGATGCACTATCCCCTTAAAGCCCTATAATACAGGCTTTTTATCTTCACATATTACATAAAACAAGAATGCAATGAACTAAAACAAGGAAAGGTTATTTTGCTAACAGTACCGATGTTTATTTCAATTTCACAGTTTCACAAGTAAGCAGTATTTTAAAGATTTGTTGAATTTGTTTTAAATCACACTAAATCTGTCATTTTTTACCCTAAGTGTTTATTCTTAAATGAGAAAAGAAATAGCATGAAGGAAAAGGAGTAGTGCTTCTTTTAGTCCCTCATCTAACCAAACAGATCATTTTCCAACTGCTAATGTTTTACAGTTAAAGATGAGTTACGTTTTGTGCCAACATTTTTAATACAATTTTTTTTTTTTGCTTTCTGGTTGCTATCAGCAACAGTGTATAAAATAAAATATGGTACTACAAAATTAAATAGTAATATTAATTCTTAAAAGGAAACAAATGTAATAATGAAAAACTTTAGTAGAAAACTAGTTATGATCAGTGAGTCAAGTATATAAGGAAACAGAAGCCAATTTGCATAATTGCATAGATTAACTAGTCAAAATTCAAATTCAGACAGAACAGTATACTTGATCAAATGAATAAAAAGGGGCACTTTCAAGTACTTTTGCCTGATTTTTGGTTTGTTTCATTTTCCAAGTATGCATGCCCTTTAAAAAGACTTAAAATAATTTCAATACTCTCTAAAAATTCATTTGGCAAAGCATTTCACCTTTTTCATCTCTCATAAACTTGAGGAAAATAAGACTGGTACAATTTTTCCCCCCACAAAGATCACTGAAGATGAATGACGCCATTGATCTAGGCATTTTAAAATGTAAACTTGTGAAAGAGGCCACCTTTTCAAAATTTCTATGACATAGTGGTATATTTAAGATGCTTGTGTCCTTAACCTATAGAGCTCATTATTAATACTTTTTAATATAGTTCAAACTTTGGTCCCAAACTACTAGATAGTGCCCCTTTTATTCAAATTAACACAATGAATCCAAATCCAAACAAATTAGCTATGCTACTCAAACAAGAGATCCAAGGACTAAAGGGTTTGTATTGAAATGTGTAAAGTTCAGTCACTTCACTGCTCAGAAACTTTTCTGTATTTACCTGCAGAAAGTAAAAACCCCCTCAAGAAATTCATTACACATTTTTTTTTCCTTCAATAAGGATTATTCTGCTTGAAAGATTTGGCTTAGAGAGGTGTATTACAGTGTCTACAGGGTCCTCAAAATAAAAGCAGGCACAGCTGGTTATTTTACTTATGTATTATGCTGCATGCAACATTATCAAAATAAGTTAGAAACAGTGGAATACCCTGTTACCTGATATTCAGAACTGCTTTAATAACAAAAGAATGTTTTTATCTGATGAATTCATCATTAATTTGGTACTCTTTAATGTCATCACCCTGTTCTTTTGAATATATATATAATATATATAATGCAAAAGAGATACTTTTTGTACTAAACCTCAGATTTCCACCATAACAAAAAAGGACACAAATACAATTCTCTAAATAACATTATTAAAAAAGTTTGGCAGATGTATTATAATTTTATGGACATGTCATCACCCTTCCATCTCCTATTCCCCCCACATATATTTTGTGTATTAAGTTTTAAATGTCCTGCTAAAAAGCTCAGTTTCATTATTTGTAATTTACAAAGTATTAATAGCACTCCCATGAAACATTTTTGTCCTGTAACATGCCTGATTTTCAGCAGAATCAAACTGTAAATGTTGCTACATATCAAATCAAATCTTTCTGTATAGTACTCTGAAATGACTAAGAATCTTATCAAAATTGCATCAAATACCATCTTAAAACAGCTGTAAAGTACATTTAAAAACATTATAGGTAGATATTAATTGGAAATGCAAACAGCTGACTACTATAAAGTACTTATAAATAAAAAATGAATTCAATTGTACTACATCTGCTTTAAATTTCTATCAAGCACAGTACCAAGGGAAGAACACTTTTCACAAAGTAAATAATGCATGATTTTATTTGTTTTATATTTCGAAGGTTTTTTCTTTTAACTTCAATACATGAAATCTGACTTGAAACATGGCTTAAAATGATAAGTAATTTGAAACACTGAATCATTAAGTTATCTAACATATACATCAAGCAGCAGTGTTGATCATTTGAGTATTATACCATAAAATCTAATATAGATTTCAAACACAGTCAAGAATCCTTAGCATTTCTCATTGATATTGGTCATTTAGTGCCCAAATAACATTAAACACATTTTTCAAAGTTAATATAGAATAATTTGACTTCTTTAAAATAATTTTGGCATTCAAGTAGTTTAATTATTACAAAGAAAAGCACAACTTTTCTATTACTGTTCTGACAAAAATCAGAGAAATAATTATTGTACTGTTTTTGCTATGCAGCTGTACTTTACATTCATAACTAAACATCTGTCATGATGTACTACAGTCTAAAATTAAGTAAGGGGAAAAAGCAGCAAAAAAATGGCAGCATATTTGGTCAGTCACACTAATAGAATCTGAGATTCTGTGAACATTGTATATATTCCAAAAGAAATAAGTAAATAATTCAAGAAAAGCAAACATTGTAGTGTATGCTCAACATAAACCAGAATAGCTCTTCTTTTCCTAAACTGCCATCTTTTAAAGACAAGTCTGTTTTTCAGCACATGATATTTTTTAAATTTTTTTCATAAATAGAGTTCACGGTTTTTTTCCTGCAAAGTATAATGTACAACACAGTGTTTAACAATTTAAAGTAATAAATATTTTCACATTCTAATTCAGCTTTGACTAGTTTGTCTTTTATTTTATGCTTTTGCTCTGAAGCAATGACACTTTTTGCTTCAGAACAGAGGTAGATTTAAGAAACTGGGCATGTCAGACTTACTGTCAAAATGCAATCATCAACAGCTGTTACTGCTGATAAGCAGTTTCAAAGAATGCCTGAAAAATTCAGAACCACTATTTAATTAATACTTTACTAAGGTTCTCCCTTTCAAGCTCAAGTTATTAAATTATATGTTTAATGAACACTTAACTCACAAGTCAGTTACAAAAAAAAAAATCTAACAATAAAATATATAAATACAAAAGACAAAAGCTATAAATGAAGAGAGGTACATCTAAACAGAATTCTTTTTGTTTTTTTTTAAAAAGTGCATCAGCTGCTTCTTTTTTTTGCCCTCTCCAAAACCACATCAAACTTTCTGACTGGCCAAAAAGAGGAGCTATGCGAAGCTAACATTTAATAACATATTTCTTTTCACTTAGTTATTTATAACTGAAATCCTTCCATTGGTGCTTCCTGCTGTTGAAAAACAAATTGCTGCTGGTTTTCATCCACCTGCGGGACAATGTTGGCATCCTCATCTTCCACACCAAAGTAGTGTTCAATAAGATCAAAAGCTTTTTGGTAGATCTCTTGATTTTCGTGGCTTTGAAGAAACTCAATTTTATCCAGACCTAAATTTTTAAAAGCACAGGCTTAAAAATCAGATAACTCAATATCAAAACTCAAAATATATCTGCCACAAAATAATAAATCAACATAAAGTCATTCATACTGTGGCTAATGAGATCCTCTGACATCCAAATTTTTGCAATCTTTAAAATAGCAGGTGACATAATTTTTTAAAAAAAGAGTATAATAATGTATATTACAAATTTCTACTATAACAGCTCAATTACAAAATATACACAATGTTCAAGGGAAGACTCTGCATGTACATATTAGAACTAAAGAAGTTTAAGGTACTATTTGCACATCTATAATTCCACTCCCCATTAACAGTGGCTACCATGGACGAGAGAAGACTAATGGTCATTTTGAGGTGTAAGTGTTGGTTTCTATATTTTTTTTATTCTCAATTTTAGGAGTTAATTTTGGAAGGTTGTATGGTGTTTAATAAAGCCCTGAAATGAATTATCTATCAAAAGGCCTATGTATTGGGCATAGACAGAGAAAAGAAAAAAGACTCAATCACATCTAAACATACAGCTGGCTTTAATTCACAGGGATTATATCCATTTACTTTAGTACAGTAAGTAGTGTTCCTTCCTTAACGAATAAAGTCGACAATATATTGTCTTAATCACTAAAATTGAGTAAACTAAAGGCTTAACACCTTAAAATTATTTTAGGAAGTGCAAAGTAATCCTTATAAACAAAATGAATTAGGACACAAAGAAGGGGGAAAAAAAGAAAGAAAACACTTAGAAGAAAAAAAAAAACTCTGAAAATTAGATACTTTATTCTGGCAGTGTCTTTGACAGCTAACACTTCTGATTTAGTATTTAAGTCTCTCTAGGATTAACTATCCTATAAGACTATTTCAAAATGTATCAGAGTATCCTAATACAAAAGTTTAGTTAGGATCAATATAAAACTAAATAATCTACCATATTTGAACAAAAATGTTAACTTACCAAAATATTACACTATTTAATTTTAAAATAGGCAATGAAAACCTATGCAACTTGCTAACAATAACAACCCCAATTTATACAACATTAAAGTATATAAGATACAGTGTAAATATATTACACTACTTTACAAAAGACTAAATACAAACTGAGAGGCTGGGAGTCACTTTTACTCCCATTCTTAACCTCAAACAACTCAACAATGGATTCAATTATCAAAAAAATTAT
This sequence comes from Antechinus flavipes, assembly GCF_016432865.1. Lineage (NCBI taxonomy): Eukaryota > Metazoa > Chordata > Mammalia > Dasyuromorphia > Dasyuridae > Antechinus > Antechinus flavipes. The sequence continues at coordinate 296,529,024 of NC_067401.1, read as the reverse complement.
TGACATTTTGCTGTTAAATAATTTTATACACATACATATACTGAATAAGCAAATGGATATATTTGGTTTGGGGATGTGTCAGGGAGACTGAAGAAGAATATAAAGGACATATATTTCACTTAGTTTATAAAGTTGTTTTTAGTTCCTAATGCAGATTTATATAACAGGAATAAGTGACTCAAAATGTGCTAGATTCCAGAAAAAAGCCATTGATAGTTAAAATCTTTATAAAGGTGCAGCAAGATGGCACAGTGGATAGAGTACCAACCCTGTAGTCAGGAGGACTTGAGTTCAAATGCAACCTCAGACACTTAATAATTACCAGTGTATAATCCTGAGCAAGTCACCTAACTGAAATTGCCTGGGGAATGAAGGGAAGAAAGAGGGAAGGAGAAAAGAGGGGTAGGTAAGGGAGGGAATGAAGGAGAGAGGAAGGGAAGAAAAACATCTTTAGATGAAGAATTAAGGACTGAATAGGATTATAAATTTATAAGTGCTTACCATATGCTTCTTCAATGAGAGCACAGTATGGATTGATGCCCATTCCATTTTGTCTAGCTTCTTGCTCCCCAAGGCGTAAAATATTTTCAAGACCATTTAAAGCCACCTGGACTATTTTGGAATCCATCACAGTCAAAAGGTCACAAAGAGGTTTAATACAACCTAATGCTACCAGATACCTTTAAAATAATTAAGGAGACAAGGGAAAGGAAGAATTTAATGTATTTTATCAGTTTATGGCACTGATTCATAAAACTACTACCCATAAAAACATTCTAAATATAACTAAAATAAATAAAACATTTGTAGAATGTAAACTAATTTAAAGTGGCAAAAATGCTTAGCAGGCTCAATTACACTGCTCATTTCCACAGCCTCAGATTATATTTACAACTCCAACAGGCTATCTTATAAATAATGTATCTTTTCCTAAGTCAAGAGTATGAGTATCTTTAAATTAATCATCACTCTATAGGAAAACACACATATACACACACTTAAAGAGATATATACATATATACATATATATGTATATGTATATATATATATAATATATATAACATATATATATATAAAATACAAAAGCCAACATTGTAATAGTACAACAAACCAAAAGCCAACATTGTAATAGTACAACAAACTCATCAATATATTTCTATTTTAAAAACTAAGAAAATAGGAACTACAGATATTTATTTCCTTAAAGTCTCCTAATTTTCATCTATTTTACTTTAATCTTAAGTACTTATTTGTTAGTCTGACGTCTGACAAAAATCAAAGGTTCATATAGTACGTTTTGTTTTGTATTTAAATTAAGGGGAAGGCAATAGAAGATGAATAGGTAGTATAATCTGGATGTGCTTATTAATATAATCAGGAAAGGCCTTATTAAGAAGTAACATTTATGTTTTGAAGAAAGCAAGGTATTTATAGAGATGAGGAAGAAGTAAATGGTATATAGACTAAGGAGAAAGACTGTCATATACAAGGAACAGTAAGTAGTTCAGTTTGGCTAAAATCTTGTATTTGTAAAGAAGAGCCATATGGAACCCTCGAAGGTAGGTCAGAGTCAGATAGTGAAAGATTTCATATGTCAAATAAAAGAGCTTCTATTTTAATTTTAGATGCAAAAAACAAGCCACTAGAACCTTTTAAACCAAAGAGTGACATGGAAAGACCTGCTTTTTGGGAATAACATTTTGTCAATTTTATGAGGGATAGATTGGTAGGACAGGAAGGCACATTAGAAGGCTACTGTAATAACCTGACAACTATTTTGCAATGTTCTTATAAGAGACAAGAAATAATTCAAAAGAGAATGACAAATGTTGGAGGGGATGTGGGAAAATTGGGACACTAATATGTTATTGGGGAAGTTATGAACTGATCCAACATTCTGGAGAGTAATTTGGAACTGTGCCCAAAGGACTATCAAACTGTGCATACCCTTCAATCCAGCAATGTCTTTACTGGGCCTATATCGCAAAGAACTAATAAAAAAGGGAAAAGGACCCACATGTGCAAAAATGGAATGACTTTTTGTAGTGGCAAGGAACTGGAAACTGAGTGGATGCCCATCAGCTGGGGAATAGGTGAATAAGTTAGAATGTATGAGTGCAAAGGATTATTATTGTTCTATAAAAAACAATCCGCAGGATGATTTCAGAAAGGCCTGAAAAAACTTACATGAATTAATGCTAACTGAAGTGAGTAAAATCAAAAAAACATTGCACAAGCAACAATATTATGTGATGATAAATTCTGTCGGATGGGATGTGGTTCTTTTCCACAATGATGTGATTCAAGGTAATTCCAATAGACTTGTGATAGAGAAAGAGCCATCTGCATCCAGAAAGAGACCTATGGGGACTGAATGTGAATCACATCATATTTTCACCTTTTTTATTATTTGCTTGCTTTTTGTTTTTTTGGTTTTTTTTTGGGGGGGGGTCTGTTTTTGTGTGCAGCATGATGAATGTGGAAACATGTATAGAAGAATTGCACATTGTTAACTTATATTAGATTACTTCCTATCTAGGGGAGGGGGGGTGAGGGAAAAGGAGGGTGAAAAATTTGGAACAATAGATTTTACAAGATAAATGCTGAAAATTATCTTTACATGTATTTTGAAAATAAAAATCTTTTTTTTTTTTTTTTTGAGGCAATTGGGGTTAAGTGACTTGCCCAGGCTCACAGAATTAGGAAGTGTTAAGTATCTAAGACCAAATTTGAACTCAGGTCCTCATGACTTCAGGACTGATAGTCTATCTACTGCACCACCTAGCTGCCCCAAAATATTTTTTTTAAAAAGCCATCTGGTCAGAAAGCAAGTCTGAACTGGGTACACTAGACCTTAACTTAGGTAAAAAGAATGTTAAAAGGAATAATTAACAGTGGTCTAATTTCATTAGAATACACAGGGATAGAAAAGTTCAGATTTTGGCACAAGACACATCTCTACTTATATTTGAAGTATAAGAAGTTAGAAATATCTAACCAAAAAGTAACAGACAGCATACTTGAATTATATTCTCTGGGATGAATACGGCAGAAGAGACTCATAACTAGAATTAGGAAATTCAGGAAAAGTACTGCTTCTTGAGACACAAGACTTTTGGGCTAAAAAAATTATGCCCCATTGACTAAAACAAAAGTTCTTAACAATTTTTTGTGTTCTGGAACCCCTTTGGCAGCAAGGTAAACCCTATTAAACCTTTCTCAGAATAATGTTTTTAAATGAGTACATAATATTATTACAAAAAAAAAATTATACTGAAATATAATGATTAAAATATTTTTAAAGAAAATTTACTATGATGTGAAGAGTAGACAACTGAAAATGCTTCTCTCTCTCTCTCTCTTTTATTATTAAAGCTTTTTATTTACAAAACACATGCATGGGTAATTTTTAACAATGACCCTTGCAAAAACCTTTTGTTCCAAATTTTCCTCTCCTTTTTTCACTCTGCCCCTAGCCAGCAGGTAGTTCAATACATGTTAAATATGTTAAAATATATGTTAAATCCAATATATGTATATATATATTTATATAGTTATCTTGCTCAAAAATCAGATCAAGAAGGAAGAAAAAAAAACTGAGAAAGAAAACAAAATACAAGCAAACAACAAGAGAGAGTTGAGAATGCTATGTTGTGGTCTACACTCAGTTCCCATGGTCTTCTCTCTGGGTATAGATGATCCTTCTTTTCTCAATAAAATTTGTTCATGAGTCAAATTTATAATAAGAACCATGCCCCAATTAATAATCAAAAGATATAATTTGTGCCCAAAGGATTACAAGTTCATGTGTAATCCTTTGACCTAATAACACCACTACTTGCATGAATATCAAAAGAGATTCGGGGAGTATGGAGAGGGAAGTATAATGATCTATACGTACAAAAATAATCATAGCAACTCTCTTCTCAAAGCAAAAAAAAAAAAAAACCTGGAAATTGTGGAGATGCCCATGAATTGGGGAAGGCCTCAAAAAACTACGGTGTGTGTTTAATAAGGAATATTATTACTCTTATGGAAAATGATGAGCAGGCTCTGAGGAAAAAAACAAACAAACAAACCTGGAAAGTCCTCCATGAGCTCAAGCAAAGTGAAACTGTACCGTATACAAAGTAAAAGCAAATTTTCTGGGATGACTTTGCTATTCTCAGTAGTACAATCATACATGACTACTTGGAAGGAATTTTATGATGAAAAAGCCTATCCAGAGAAGAATTCACTAGTTGTATGCAAATAGATTGAAGCATTCTCTCTCTCTCTTAAATTTAATTTTTCTTGAGGGTTTTTATTTTCATTAGGATGGGAGACCTATGATGTTTTTCCCCCCACAACTTGACTTTTATGGAATTTCTATAACTTTACAAGTTATTGTGATGGGGATTGTGATGGGGATAAGGGAGAGAACCTAGAACTCAAAAATTTTAAAAACAAATGTAAAAAAAAGATTTGTTTTGAATGTAACTGGGGGAAAATATTAAATACTTTTTTTAATTAATAAGAAAAAAAGAAAAACTTTGTCCAGATCAAATTACAAGTTGCATAGTCTCAAGAAATGTTCTTTCTACATTTACATTGATAATGAAATTATTAAAAGTTGACTGATGAGTACAAGTGTTCCCTTTGATAGTGGACATATTTATGAAAAAAACTTACACTAATAATCAATTATATAAAGATAGCTTTCTACAAAAATAAATTTCAGCTTAAAATGAACAAACATACTAAAAAAATAAAAAATGAAATCAAAGATCCTATATTATTAATGACTGCATATGTCAAATGCCAATAAAAAATCCAGTTTTTTGGGTTTTTTTAAATAATGATGTGGGGAGAAAGTAATGAAGGCTCAAAAAGATGAAACAAGAGCAAAAGACACTGGAAAAACAAAGATATTAAAAACCATAGACCTTTCCTGAGACAAAAGTGAAAGACAATCCTAGAAACTAAAGCTAGTTTTTAAAAAAACAGTAAATTAAAAAATAAAAAATAAACAGTGATGTGATCAAAAGAATCAAAATCCTCACAGCGCGATTCATGTAGAGAATTCAATCTTCACTTCTTGTTTTTTAAAGCGTAAATTTTATCATATTATCTTTCAATACAATTTCTTAGAAAAGAAGCACAAAGAAAGTTGTACACATTCCCGACGCATATAAGGATTCTAAAACTAAACGATTCTATAGAAATAAGAGTGTTTATGTGAAAAAAAAGAATTATCTGTTAATATAGAAAAAAAAGAAAAAATGAATATTAAAGTCAGCATAATGATCCAAGTTGTGGGTTATGATATAGAAATTATCAGAAAAGTACCATAGTAATCAACTATCATGAAACAGAAAAAAAAAAAAAAAACTAACTACTATAACATTAGTACAGGCCATGGTTTACACATGTTAACCTGCCTCACTTCAAGTTAAAATAACTATAATTATTCCATGATGCATATGACTACTAAAGCCTTATAATTTCTGTAAGATGAAATATGTTTACACATCTTAAGTTAAAAAAAAATTTCAGTGCCTACAAGTATGATATAAGTCTGTTTAAAAAAAATTTTCTCTTAAGTTTACAATGTAAAAACTAATTTAATGAATTTTTGTCAAAAGCAATTTGAGTAAAAATTTAAATACATGATTTGTAAGAAAACAATTGTGTGGTTTAGAACCTATCAAGTGGACCTGGTATTTCATAATGCTTAGCATATCCATTTTGATTTGAGAATTTGAAGTGTTTCGTACCTAAACTAAAAGATAGCTGTAATCTCAAAATGCTACAACTATAATTATTGCTTTCATTATTCCATAGCAACAAGGAAGAAAGATATTTTTTTAAAGTTATTCAAGCAAAAAAAAAATCCATTATAAAATAAATATGTCCTAATGCTTTCTAATTTTAAAAGTAGTAAAGTCGATTGTTATATAAAGTCATGATTCATTATTCTTCATTATCAGCATCATACCGTATCTGTTCTGGAGTACCTCCAGATGTTGCATTGGTTATAGCCCATGCTGCCTCTTTTCTGGTACGAAATTCAGCTTTCTGAAGAATTTCAATCAAAACAGGAAATATATTTGCATCTATGACAGCCTGAAGGAAATGAAAAGCAAACACATTACTGTCAATATAGTACTCTGTAAGAAATATTACCAAGTATAGTAATAATTAAATTCCATCATTTTTATTTTATTTTGAAATGCTACCATGATACTTATTCTTAGAATTTCTGAAAGATCTTCATCTCTACAAACTATACACTAAATACATACTTCCTAAAAGATCAGTTTTATTTCAATAATTCATTAAAGGAATATAATATTTATCATAGAACATACAGCTTTAAAATTTTATTTTTAAAAAACTTTGCTTATAAGAACCATTTAAAGAAATGGTATCCATTATCCAAGAACCAGTTGGGAAACAGTCAACACCAGAAGACCAGCCAATAGATCTGACAGTGGTAATTCATGAGAACTGTGTACAAAAGATGTAGCACAAATGCAATCTGCTTCACTATAAGAACCAATAGTAATGAAATTATGGATCTTTTGAAATATTAAAAATGCAAATAATTGTGAAATATTACCATGAAAACACAAGGAAAATATTCACAAACAATAAAATAAAAATTTAAAGATACTCACAAATGATAATTTATGAAAAAATAGAGCTGAAAAAGACTATAAGAATTTATCTAGTGCTTTTTTCTTTTCTAGAAAATTAATGCCTGTAGCATCTAAAACTGATAAAAATGTAACCTAGTTTACAAAAATTATTTCATTAAATCCATTCAATTACAAATACTAACAATGATTTAACTTTTTTTATCCTAATCCCTAATAAGGTAATCTTCTTGCTCATATTCAAAGAAGAACTAGAACTGTTCATTGTTCTCAAAGATACATGTTACAAATGTATATGTACGTAATGTGATAAATTAGGACAGTGACTGTGAGTAGAGAGAAGATGATATACATAAATGATATTATAAAGGTAGAAACAATAAGATTTAACAATGGATTGAATAAGGTAAGAGTGAGGAATCAAGGATGACAACATGGTTGGAAGCCCAGGTAACTGGGTCGATGGTGGTCCCCTTAATAACAATAGGGAAGCCAGAAAAAGCAAAGATTTGGGGGAAAATATTATGAATTCTGTTTTGGATGTGCTGTTTAAGACATTTGCCAGAAAAGCCATGAAAAGGACAATTAGTTGGCAATGTGCTTTTTGTGATTTAAAAAAAAAAAAAAAAAAAAAGAGGGTGTTCAGAGATTGGGAATCAGCTGAAGAAACCATGTAACATAAATATTATGGAATATTATTAAGAGATTCAGATAAATTTGAGGAAGAATTATAATGAAACATTATTATGAGATTCAGATAAAGTTGAGGAAGATTTGCATGAAATGATGCAGATCAAGAAAAAGATTATTAGTGCAAACACGACTACGATAATATATTTTAAAGCATACACTAAAAAAAAAACAAACAAACAAACAAACAAAAAAAAAACAAAAAAAAAAACAAGAGAATTTAATTGATCAAGTCCATAGCACTAGCAAACAAATATTTTCTTCCTTTCATTAATGAAAGTGTGGATTGCTGTGTGTGTTCTAACACATGACTAATACCTCAGTCTAATACTTTTCTTGGATACAAGAGGCTTTTTTTATAGAGGAAGGTTATTGGAAAGATATAAAAAAACCCAAAAATACTGAGGGGATATTTTTTAAAGGTAATATTAATCAATATTATGTGCAGTGGTAACCTAGGACCATAATTGCCCATTTCAAAACAATAAAACCAATGAAAACATTTGCATACTTAATAGAATATTATTTTAAAAGAGAGGAAACAACCAATCATCTTAAAAGTAAAAAACTACAGCTAACATTTAGATAATGAATATATTTCAATGAAATACAAGAGATATAAAATAATTATTATGTTAGACTACAAGAAATTTACCAAAATCTTCTCATGTCTTTAAATTTTATTTATCTACTATTGTTCTAAAAACTCAGTTGTCTTCTAGGCTTTTTAGTACTATTTATACTATAAAGAGATGCTTATATAGTTTTGACCTATAACATAAGCATCTTAAAGGCAATGGAAAAAAAGGGAAAAGATATCTAAATAGAAAGATCCTTACCTGAATCTGTGCTCTATTTCCTGCAGTGATGTTAGAAACAGTCCAACAAGCCTCTTTTCTAATTGATTCTTTTGGACTACTCAGTAAGTGTAAAAGGCAAGGTAATGCAGAGCAATTCAGAATTACCTATAAAAAGTTAAGAGGTTGAAAGAATCTTTTAAATACACATATTAACAAGTAAATTTGGGGGAGGAATCTTAAGATAAAACTGATGAAGATATTTTTCCACTTGAAAATCATGGTAGCAATTGTTATTTGGATAGAAATATCAGGAATTAATATGAATTTTTAAGTTTTTAAGGAAATGTTTAAAGGGGACAAAGGAAGCAGTACAAGACAACAGTATACATAACATGCTGCCAAAAATGCCAATTATCAATTTCCTCTTGGGGGAAAAAAAAATCGGATTGTTAAGGATCTAAGGAGGTATCAGATTTGGAAAAGCTTAGATAGCACCTGTCATAAGCCTCTTAATCTCTCTTGCTTTAACAAACTGAGAATACTCTACTTGGAAATTAAAAGCAGAGGCATCCACACCAACATTTAAACGATGGAACTAACAATCTATATTGTCATTTCTTTGCTACTGTTCCTCTAAGACTTGATTTAGAACCCCTCAGATAGCATATAAGAAGTGAAGTAGTTGCACTAACTTTGGAGTTACAGAACCTAGATTCAAATGCTTACTTATTTTGCTGCTTACTACCTATTACAATCTTAGATGAGACACTTTTCCTATAAAGTCTAAATGAAGTTCTAGTTCTAGTATTAGTTGTTCCCCAATCTCTTCTAGCTCCACCATCTTTTTCCTTTGCCGAACTGCTATAGATTTAATTGGCCATATGCAACACAAATTTGATGCATATTTGTATTTTATATTGCTAATATTTTATATGTGCATATGCTTCCCATAATATTTAAATGTTCCTTCTCTTAAGAACTTGTCCCAGTCCTCAGTGGACTGTGTCCTTTATCTATTATCTCGAAAACAAAAAACAGTGACTAAAAGAGTAAAATGCCCAACAAATATTTAATCATGTCACTAAGACTACATTGATTTGCACATGGAAAGATTAGTTATTGGATATATGTGAAAGAATCATCAGTATGAAACAAATAACTTTGTAATTTGTATTGTACACTCAATGCCATTTAAATAGTTATTTTATTGAAGTCTGAACTCACCTGTGTTTGAATGTCATCACCTGTCACAATATTACCAACTGCTCTTAATGCAGGTGATACCACTTTGTAATCATTGTGCCTAAAGACAACAAAAAATTAATTCACATATAAAAAGCTAGACCAGTTATATATTTCTGAAATAAAACTACATAATATTGTATTATTGTCTCTAAACAAGAATTGCTTCTCTCTTAAAAAGCAAATACTAACTAAAATTGACAAATGTAATCCATTAATTCTAAATTATTTCTATTACATGGAAATCCATGTTTTAATGGATTCATAATAATAATGATCCTTTAATTAGGATGAAAATTCTTTAAAGATCATGTACAAATATTCCACTCCTGCCTCAAGTCCCAACTTCTGTCTAAGCACAAGTACTAACACCCATCATTCACTGTGTTAGGAGTTAGGGATAGAAAGACAAATAAAAACAGATGATATTCTTAAAAGTTTTCAGTCTACTGGGGGCAGATAACATGTAAATGGATAAGTAAATAGAAATTATATACTAACTGAATATAATAATTTGGAGGAAGGGAGAAGTATTAGTAACTAGTGGAATAAGCCCTATACAAGGTAGTATTTTGAGCTTAAAAGGGATTTCAGGATTGTAACAGGGGGAGATTATGAAGAAAGGCACTGCGTATGGAAATGTAGGCTAGTTTGATAGGAATCTATAAATCTGCGATGGAGAATAACATAAAGTCTGGAAAGACTAGAGCGCTCTAAATGTCAAACAAGGGACTTTTTAATTAATCTTGAAAGAAATGAGCCACTGAATCTTTTTGAACAGAAAGGATAGTCAGACTTAATCGGTGAGGACCATCAGCTTGGCACTTTCAGGCTGATGGATTAAAAGGAAAAAACAAAAACAAGGGGATCAATCTGGAGACTCTTAAAGTAATTCAGAGAGGCAAATATGAGAGGTGTTATGTAGGTAAAGTTTACAAAATTCAGGAATCAATTAGATACGTGTGAGAAGTAGAGAGTAGGGACAATGTGATGACTTACAGGGTAAAACCTGTGTGAATGGAACACTGGAGATGCCTGAGACAGGAGGAGAAAGAAAATGAGTTGTTTTAGAGATGCTGAGTTTAAGATGCCTTAAACAGGCAGGTGGTTATATGGAATTGGAGCTGAAGACAGAGATGAGAGATAGATATGCCTATATGGGAATCAGAGGATCACAGATATAACGGAATTTATGGGAAATGAAGTCCTCCAAGAGTGCATAAAGAGAAAAGAACCAGGCCTGATCCAGAGGGTCTCTCTACATGAGGTGGGCCCGATAATTATATATGATAATCCAGTAAAGCAGAGTCAAGAGACTCCAATCAATTACGACAACCAGAAAAGAAAAATGTCACAAAAGCCTAGGAAGAAGAGAGTATTGAGGAGGTGGCGATCCAACATCTAACTCTGCAAAGAAACCAGTAGTTAAAGACTATAATTATTAAATGAAAGATGATGACAGAAGATATGAAGTGACCAGAGGTCATACTGAGCAAGAGCAAGTTTAGTTAGCAGTACTAAGTCTTAAAACTACACTACAAAGCAGTAATAAAGTACTCAATACTGGTAAAAAAAAAAAAAATACACACACACACACACACACACACACACACACACACACACACACTATCAATGGAGTAGATAAGGTACACAAGATGCAGAAGCAACAGAACACAGTAATGATGTTATTAAACATTATTAAATAAATTCAAAGACAAAAATTACTGGGCCAAGAAAATATTCCTTATCTGAAAAAAATGCTGGGAAAATTGTAAAGTAGTCTTAACTAAATTAGATCAATACTGTCGGAAAAAAAATGAACTCTGTGAGGGCTCCAGCTCTGATTTGGTATTCTGACCTAGATTGGGTTCCCTGGTGGAAGGGAGCTTAATGAGAAGAATCAAAGTGTGGGGAAAAATAAGGTGAAGAACTTACAGGAATGTATGAATTCTTTTTCTGTATTTTATTATTTCTGTGTCTCCCCTATGACCTGTATATGTGCAGGTTCATATCTATTTGAGCCTTGGCCAGCTAGAAACATATTTACTTAACCTGAACTGATGACATTTATTGGTATTTGACATTTATCAATATTTAGTCTATTAGCTGGACCACTGTCTGCTTGATTAAGCCTGAAGGTCTGACTTTCTGTTTCCTAGAAATCAGGAGATTTCAGGGAAACAGAAACGTTCCATTCCAATCTCCCCAAATAGCAACAACCAATTAGATGCCTCCCCCTCCCCTTCTCAATGCTCTCTTACTTGTGATGTAATTTCTTGTATAAAAGCTATGTATCTTTACTACTTCTTTAGCCCTCCTACCGTGAGTTTTCTCTTTCTTATCTTGCGATGGGACGGCTCATCCTCCGGAGGTTTTCAATAAACAACTTTTCTGCCTTCTACTGAGTGATCTCTGAGTAGTCATTTTGGGTAAGGGTCTTCTACATCCCTCACAAAAGTAAGGGCACTGTTAAGTATCAGATATCAGGGACAATTTTTTTAGGGAAGAGGGAGGTGGGGGAGGGGAGCAGAGTGGTGGTGGATACAAAAGCTACTGTTTCCATTCACAATTAACAAAAACACTTTTTCATCTTCTTTTAATTAATCTTCAATTAATCTTTGAATGTATTTCAACAACTTTAGAGAATTTTTGCCCAGGTTTAGTAATTCAATCTTCAAGAGTTAGTCTTATTAAATAAAAGTTCAAACACTTCTGCCTCACATTTTAAGCTCTCCATCATATGGCATTACTTCAGTTATTGAGGTGGAACAGTGGCTAGACCTCAGGAGTAAGGAATAGGCAAGTTGGAATCTTTTTTTTTTTTAGCTGTGTGAACTTAAGCAAGTGACAACATCACTGTGACTATTTCCTCCTTTGTAGAGTGTACTATAGCACTTACCTTACAGGTTTATGAGTATCAAATGAGTTGATCTATATAGAGCACTATGTAAAAGCCTTTAAGATATGAAATACTGTGCCTGATTTCCACATGCCAGATTAAGGATTTTTACTAATTATACACTATGTAATCTGAACATAAGCTGACAAAATGGACAGGTGGTCACGATGTCAAGCAGTACAATACTCAGAACAGATGAGCCAAGCCCTAGGGGCTCTGAGGGTGCTCTGAAATCCTTAAAGGCCCAAAAGATCTAGCACCCTAAAAATCAAAGATGTTGGAATTCAGTAATAGAACTCAAGGCAAGGCCTAGCAGAACAGTTCAGCATACTTATAAGCCCATCATGGGTGCCTGGTTCTGGCAAAAAGTGCCAAAATAGAAATCAATACTGCAGATATTTTGAAAAAAATACAAAGAACTATCATTACTAAAACATTACTAAAAATATAACTCTAAAATAGCAACACGTATTTAAAGGAAAAAAACAGATTTTTCAGAGTAAATACTTAGAAGAAATGAAACAACATTAAAAAATGAAATAAAAAACTTCAGAAAAGAATTGGGATACTGACACATCATATACCAAAATTTGGGGAATGCAGCCAAAGCAGTAATAAGGGGAAATTTTATATCTCTAGATGCTTAGTTGCATAAAATAGATAAAGAGAAGATCAATAAATTGGGGCTTGCAACTAAAAAAACTAGAAAAGAAACAAATTTAAAACCTCCAAATACCAAACTTGAAATTCTAAAAATAAAAGGAGAGATCAATAAAACTGAAACAAAAAATTGAATTAATAAATAAAACTAAGAATTGGCTTTATGAAAAAACCAACAAAATAGATAAACTTTTAGTTAATCTGATTTGAAAAAGTAAAGAGGAAAATCAAATTGTTAGTCTTAAAAATGTGAAAAGGGAGAACTTTCCACCAATGAAGAGGAAATTAGAGGAATAATTAGGAGTTATTTTGCTCAAATTTATGCCAATAAATCTGATAACCTAAGTGAAATACCTTCAAAAATATAGGGTGCCCACATTAAGAGGAAGTGAATTGCTTAAATAGTCCCATTTTCGAAAAAAAAAAAATAGAACAAACTATTAATCAACTCCCTAAGAAAAAATCCCCAGGATCAGATGGATTTGCATGTGAATTCTACCAAACATTTAAAGAACAATTAACCCCCATGCTATATAAACTATTTGAAAAAATAGGGACTGAAGGATTCCTACCAAATTCTTTTTATGACACAGACATGGTACTTTGATACCTAAACCAGGTAGGATGAAAACAGAGAAAGAAAATTATAGACCAATCTCTCTAATGGAAATTGATGCAAAAAATCTTAAATATTAGCAAAGAGATTACAGAAAATCATCTCGAGGATAATACAACATAACCAAGTAGGATTTATAACAGAAATACAGGACTGGTTCAATATTAGGAAAACTACTAGCATAACTGACTATATCAATAACCAAATTAACAAAAACCATATGATTATCTCAATAGATGCAGAAAAAGCATCTGATAAAATCCAACACCCATTCCTAATAAAAACACTAGACAGTATAGAAATACATGGACTTTTCCTTAAAACAGTCAGTAGCATGTATTTAAAACCATCAGCAAGCATCATATGTAATGGGGATAAACTAGAACCATTCCCTATAAGATCAGGAGTGAAACAATGTTGCCCACTATCACCATTACTATTCAATATTGTATTAGAAACGCTAGCTTTGGCAATAAGAGAAGAAAAAGAGATTAAAGGAACTAGAGGTAATGGAGAAACCAAATTATCACTCTTTGCTGATGATATGATGTTATACTTGGAGAACCCTAGAAAGTCAACTAAAAAACTATTGGAAATAAAGCACAATTTTAGCAAAGTTACAGGATACAAAGTAAATCCACATAAATCATCAGCATTCTTATACATCACTAACAAAATCCAATAGCAAGAGTTACAAAGAGAAATTCCATTCAAAATAACTGTTGAAAGGATAAAATATTTGGGAATCTATCTGCCAAGGGAAAGTCAGGAACTACATGAGCAAAACTACAAAATGCTTTCCATACAAATAAAGTCAGATCTAAGCAATCAGAAAAATATCAAGTGCTTGTGGATAGGTCGAGCGAATATAATAAAGATGACAATACTCCCTAAACTAGTCTATTTATTTAGTACTATACCAATCAAATTCCCAAAAACTATTTTACTGAACTAGAAAAAATAACAAAATTCATCTGGAAGAACAAAAGGTCAGGAATTGCAAGAGAACTAATTTAAAAAAAAAAAAAAATCAAATGAAATTGGCCTAGCTGTACCAGATCTAAAACTATATGTTATAAAGTAGCAGTCATCAAAATCATTTGGTACTGGCTAAGAAATAGGTTAGGTTCACAGAACAAAATAGTCAATGACTATAGTAATCTAGTATTTGACAAACCCAAAGATCCCAGCTTTTGGGATAAGAATTCGCTATTTGACAAAAACTGCTGGGAAAACTGGAAACTAGGATGGCAGAAACTAGGCATAGACCCACACCAAACACCTTATTTCAAGATACGATTGAAATAGATTCATGATCTAAACAAAAAGAATGTTCTTGAAATTTATTACATAGGATAGTTTACCTCTCACATCTGTGGAAGAGGAAGAAATTTGTGACCAAAGAAGAATTAGAGATTGATCACAAAACAGATAATTTTGATTATATTAAGTTAAAAATTTTTTGTACAAAGCTAATGCAGACAAGATTAGAAGGGAAGCAATAAACTGGGAAAACATTTTTACCATCCAAAGCTGATAAAGGGATCATTTCTAAAATATATAGAGAATTGACTCAAATTTGTAACAGTTCAAGCCATTCTCCAATTGATAAATGGTCAAAGGATATTAACAGAAAATTTTCAGATGAAGAAATTGAAATTATTTGTAGCCACATGAAAAGGTGCTCTAAATCACTATTGACCAGAGAAATGCAAATTAAGACAACTCTGACATACCACTATGTACCTCTCAGATTGGCTAAAATGACAGGAAAAGATAATGACCAATGTTGGAGGGGATGTTGGGAAAACTGTTGGAAAACTGGAACACTGATACATTGTTGGTGGAACTGTGAATAGATCCAACCATTCTGGAGAGCAATTTGGAACTATGTTAAAAAAGCTATCAAACTGTGCATACCCTTTGCAGTATTTCTACTGTGATTATATCCCAAAGAAATATTAGAGGGAAAGGGACCTGTATGTGCAAAAATGTTTGTGGCAGCCCTTTTCGTAGTGGCTAGAAATTAGAAACTAAGTGGAGGCCCATCAATTGGAGAATGACTGTATAAATTATGGTATATGAATGCTATGGAATACTATAGTTCTCTAAGAAATGACCAGCAGGATGATTTCAGAGAGGCCTGGAGAGACTTACATGAACTGATGCTAAGTGAAATGAGCAGAACCAGGAGATCATACATAACAATAAGCAGCAACACAGCAACCAGAAGACTATACAATAATCAATTCTGATGGACATGACTCTCTTCAACAATGAGATGATTCAAACCAGTTCCACTTGTTCAGTGACAAAGACAGCCATCTACACTCAGAGAGAGGACTCTGGGAATTATGTATGGACCACAACATAGCATTCTCACTCCTGTTACTTGCTTGCATTTTGTTTTCGTTCTCAATTTTTCTTTTTCTTCCTTCTTGATCTGATTTTTCTTGTGAAGAAAGATAACTGTATAAATATATATACATATATTGGATCTAACATGTATTTCAACATATTTAACATATATTGAACTACCTGCCAGCGAGGGGAGGGAGTGTGGAGAAGAAGGAGAAAATTTGAACAAGAGGTTTTGCAAGGGTCAATGTTGGAAAAATTACCCATTCATATGGTTTGTAAATAAAAAGTTTTAATTTTTTTTAAAAAATGGGGAAAAAAAGGAATTGGGAGATGTAATAGCTTAAAAGTGACAAATCAAGAAATGAAATTCCTGAAAACTAGATTAAATAGAAAACAATGACTGTAAAACATGGCAAGAAATATTGGATCAAAATCAAAAAATTTAAAAATAAATAAGAAAAAAATGTAAGATACCCAATATAAACAAAAAAAGTAAAATTGGAAAACATCAAAAAAAGCTTTAAAAACCATTAGACTCCATGAAAACCATGATTTAAAAAACGAACAAAAAAAAATGATGAGATCATAAATGAAAAATGCCAAGATCACTTAGAATCAAAGTACAAAATAAAAGCAGAATGTAACAATCACCTCCTAAAAAAAATTCCCCAAAATAAAATTACTAGGAATGTCTTAACAAAAATTCAGACTCCATTAAGAAAACCCCAAATATTTAGAAAGAAGCAGTTCAAGTACTAAGGATCTTCAGTAGATATAATATTATGACCTGGAGGTTTCTACTAGAAAATTAATGGGATTTGTAGTATTTCAAAGATAAAGACTTACAACCACCAAGAAAAAATATGACTAAGTATAATACTACAAGAAAAAAATCAAACAAAAAAATGGAACTTTCATGGAAAAATATTACAAACACAAGGATCCAGAGAAATCTAGAAAAGAATGAGCCATATAATGATGTAATGCTTCGTTCTAATAGAGGAAGAAAAACAAATGTCCCTTCAGAACCTGAATATCTTCTATGAGGGAGTCAAATAATTTTTAAAAAAAGGAAATCCTGAGAATAGGTTGGTTCTATTATGAAGATCTGAAGTAGGGAAAGAGATAAGGGACTGGAAAAGTAGTATTATAAACAACATAGTAGTGTAGAAAGCAGGAAAAAAATTGTTTTTTTTTTTTTTTTTTTTTTAATCATAGAACCTCCTCTTCACTGCGAACTGGGATGTGTGAGAAAACCATGAAGGAAGAGTAGGAGAGTGGGCATCAGATGAATGGCATTCTTTATCTAAAATGTACAGAAAGTTATACATGTATACTCAATCTGTTGCAAAAATACACCAAATTCAACAGGGAAAATAGGGAAAGAAAGACAAGTAGGAAACAAAGAACAGTAAGTAAAAAGCAGAACAAACTTCCCTAATCCTGAAGGGGGAATTAACAAGTGGAAAAAAAGAAATTAATTAAAATCTAAGAAAGTGTCTTAAACTGCCTCTTAACGAACTTGGAAATAGATGAACAAATTGAGGTATATATCATTTAATGGAATAGTGATTCATTGCAAAAAAATTACAAAAAGTAGATTTCAAAGACTCATGGGAATTATGTTGACAAAGGGTTAAGGTGGTAGAATGAGGATAATTTATACAAGGAAAACAATATGGTTTAAAAACAAAGTAAAGACCTAAGAATTCTAATCAAAGCAAACCAAGTCTCTAAAGAACATATGAAGAATCATGTTACTTCCTCACAAAGAAATGATGGATATGATGATGACGACTACCAGCATAAAAACAGAATTTTAAAATCTGCAAAACATTTTCCAATTATGTTTTTTGATCCTCACAACAACTCTATTAATCCAATCCAATCTAATCCAAGAAACATTTATTAAGCACCTATTATATCCAAACACTGAACTAAGCAATGGGGATACAATAAAAGATAGTTAAGGAGCTTAAAACAGTGGGGAGACAACACACAAAATGAGGCAGGAAAACAAGAGCAGATTAAGCCAGGAGGTACCCACTATAGAGACATCTTATTCTGTGAAGCTGAAATGAGATAGAGCTGCAGATTCAAGTGGGGTGGGCCAAAAAGTTCAGTTTCTGCTCTCTATAAAAGAAGGCATTGAAAGGAATTCAATACTTCACCATCCACTCCTTCAATCAGATGGGAGAGGAGGCTAAGGGAGGTGGTACTGATCGAGGAAATTAGTAGTGAGATGAGAGTAGAAGTGATAAACTTATCCTGGTTTGTGAAGTAGAAATTAGAGCAACAGATGTAGAGTGATTTTTATAGATGAAGAAACTATGTTAGAGGTTAAGTGACTCACAAAGCTAATGTCTGAAGCTGGATTTAAACTCAGATTTTCCTGATTCCAGACTCTAATCTATGCACTATATCACCTAAATGGACTCTGAAAACAAAAACAGGACAGCTAGATGGTACAGTGGATAGAACACCAGCCCTGAAGTCAGGAGGACCTGAGTTCACATTATCCTTAGACACTTAAAACTTCCTAGCTGTGTGACCCTGGGCAACTCACTTAACCTCAATTGCCTCACCAATTAAAAAAAAAGAAGAAAATGAAAGCAAGGACAATGAGTTTCTAGTATTTTAACATACAAACCATACTGGTCATACTTTCTTGGGCATGTTCAATATATTGAGCTGGTTTATTTATTATGAGGAAAGTGAGAGAGTGTTTCCACCCTTTTCTTTCTCTTTTTTCAATTATGAGATGAGATAGCAAGAGATATTGTTTAAAAATAGGATCATTATAAGATTTTTTTGATTGCACAGAAGTCCAGAAGGAAACAAACAGGGCAATATTTTTTGAAATATGCAGAATTTATCATACATTTTTTAAAAAGCTGGGTGAAATGGAGATTCACAATTTCTTGTAGAAGCAGCTAATGACACAGAAGATAAGAGTCCTGGGTCTAGAGTCAGGAAGACCTAACTCGGACTCTTTAGTGGCTGTGTTGGCCTAGGACTCACTCTAATTTGCTACAGTCTCCTCATTTATAAAATGGGAATAACAATTCCACCTACTTTTATAAGGTTTATATAAGGACCAAATGAAATAATTATTGTAAACAACTTAATGTCAGGGCCTGGCTCACTGTAAACAATATATAAATAAATGTTATCTAGTATTATTGCTAATAATGATATTATTAAAAGAGGATAATAGCAGCATATAACCTGAAGAATTGTTAAAATAAGAGTGCTAGACCTGTAGTCAGGAAGATTCATTTCTGTGAGTTTAAATTCAGCCTCAAACACTTACAAGACTGAGCAAGTCAATTAACCCCATTTGCATTAGTTTCCTCATCTGTAGAATAAGCTGGAAAAGGAAATGGCAAACCACTGCAGGATCTTTGCCAAGAAAAATCACAAAATGGGTCACAAAGAGTTGGACACAACTGAAAAGACAGACCAACAATAAAGTATTTGCATAAGTGGTGAATAGAAATGAATTTTTTATTGATTATATCCAAAGATGCATTTCTTTCATTTGGATATATGTAAGGTGAAATGTTCTCTTACAGCTAAGATAGTCATTAAAACCCAGGATCAAAATAAAATGAACCAGTCCTTTAAATCACTATTATTACCAAGTTTTAATCCAAGATTTTTAAAAGATGAAACACACTCGATTATATTACTGTAAAAATATTAATATCTTAGTGAGAAAGTTTTTGTATTAATAAGAAAATTTAATGTTCCATTTTTATTTCAACTTTTAATGTTTATTTTTGTGTTTTAGAATATAGAAATAGCATACATATATTTAAATGATCTCTATTATTACTATCAATAATAATATTATTCATGTTCAAAAATTTTTTTTAACTAAGATCAAACCTGTTTAGAGGCCAAAGACAGAATTATTAATTTATCAAGAAAATCTGAGCTTAAATTCATATACTTATTAATTGCATAAGTCAGTCACAACTTCTCTCAGCTCAGTTCCTTATTTTACAAAGGATAAAAAGTAGCACCTACTTTACAGGGTTACTCTCTAAAAGAGATCTTTTGTAAATCTCAAAATGCTACATAAACTTTGTAAAGCATATGTAAAGCTTTTTGTAAATCTCAAAATGTTATATAAATCTGAGGTATAATTATTATTGTTACACTACAGCAAAGGCTAAATTTAACGTACAATATATCTTTCTTAATCATACAATTATACTTACATCAAAAGTTCTACCAGTCTTCGACAGACTCCAGAGTCAATGACTGCTTGGATTTTGTCATTGGGTCCATCAGAAAGATAAGAAAGGGCCCAACAAGCATCTGCTAATACATCTGGGTCACTGCTAAATAGTAACCTTGATAGAACATTTAAGCAAGGCGATACCTGGAGAAAAAAAGAACCAGAAGTTTAATGATTCCTCTATTATTACAGGAGTTCAGAAATAGAAGGGTTCTCAGTAGCCATTTAATCCAAGCCATACGTGAAAAAGAATCCCTGCCACAAGCATCACTAATAAGTAATCCTGCAACTTTTGCTTAAAGACCAGGGGGGAAAGAGAGGCGGGGTGAAGAGGGGTGAGGGAGGAGGGAGGAAATAGAAAAACTCATGACCTGCTGAGGTAATCCATTCTACTTTTTAAAAGCTCTCATTATTTCTAAGATTTTTCTCAAATCAAGTCAAAGTTTGCCTCTGTAACTTCCTATTATTGCTCCCAGTTTGAGCCTCTCGAGTCAAGCATAGGTCTAATTTTTCTTTCTTGTGAAGTAATTTCAAATTACTGAAAATAGGTATCATATTCTCCCTTACACGATCTCTTTTCCAGAGTAACTATTTCTGCTTCCTTCATCCAATTCTCATACAGCATTAATTTCAGACCCTCCACCACCCTAAGTACATTGATCATGGGTACTCTTCAGATTACTGTCTTAGTAACATGCAGTGCTTAGAACTCAACACAATATTCTAGAATTGATCTAACCTTGGCAAAATACAATTGAACTAATAACTCCCCGCAATTACATGCAATTTAAATTTTAAAAAAATATATCAATATAAATTGCCTTGGCAATTTTCTAAAAAGAATTCTCAAATAAGCCATTTAATCATGAAATGTACCCTATATACAGTCCTTCATACAGGTCTACTACAAGGAAAAATATGGTTTTTAACTTTGCAGATATACCCCCTAAACACTTTCAAACTCACAGAATATAATTTTTCCTTCTTTTGAGCTATCATATAACACTGACACCAATAATCTAAATATGAAGAGGTAGGGGAAAAAAATAACTTTTCTTCATGGGGGCTGGTTGTCCTTTTGTTGAATGTCAAAATATTTAGCAATGTTATTCTACTGTATGATATAGGTAACACTTTAAAAAGAAAAATTAGAATGAGAATAGCAAACTACACAATAGCACAGACATGAAGTATCAGAGAGTAAGAGTCAATAGACTACACCTCTTATTTTCAAAATGTTGAATTAGCTCCATGAATTTGAATTCACAGACCCATTCTAAGCCTCAATTTCCTTATTTCTACCATGAGAAGAATGGAACTCCTGTTCATACTTTCAATCTCTTACATTTTCCCTTAAAGTCCAAGACACATTTATCAATCTGTCTATATCAGTCATACCTTGCTGAAATCTGGAGGTGGATTCTTGCCTCTACATAAATTTGAAAGAGCCCATACAGCATTTCGAGTTGTCGTGAGTCTGTTTGAATTTGTCAGTAATCTGGCAAAGAAAAAAAGGAATTGTCCCCTTTAACAATAATTCTTGAACACATCTGGGGAAAGATATTTAGATTGTTTCTGAGAAAGGGATTCTATCACTTGATCAACATTTATTAAGAGCCCTTCAGGTACTCTTAGTCCTAAGTACTAAGGATATAAGTACAAAGAACAAAACAATCCCTACTTGCAACTACAAGACTTTCTGAAATATAAAGCTATTTTAGTTTTAATTATTTCATTAATTCTGAAAGATTGATAATGAAAAGCATAAAGTACATTTAAACTAAACTTCTGATTACTAAAATCAATCCAGTTATTTCTGAATTACCAATGTTTAAAGTGCTACATTACTTCTAGTCATGAAAACAAATATCCAGATATAGTCAAAGCCTTAAATAAATTAGAGTAGGGAAAAAAGTAAACTAGGAACAAAAATGTAAAATACTGTTCTACGTCCTTTTCATTTGGTTTGATTTGAACCTGACACATGGAAAATATAGTATGCCTGTTTTTCTTCTCTAAATCTGATACACAGAAGGTAAAGGGTCTACGAAACAGGGTTTGGCAATATGCACATTGCTGAAGTTAAGGACCAAATTGAATTTCTATGGACAAAGTGACTTTTAAAAAAACCCCAATAAAGCTGGAAATGCCTCATATTTTAAACAGAATATGAGGGAAAAGCATCTGATCTTTATCTAAAGTGGTTCTTGTTTCATTTTACCAGGATTCTCTACTTTCTGTATTCTGTTAAGTAATTTATGATGAACATACTCAAGATTACAATTAAAAGGTGTCTTTGTTCTATAAGTGATTTTGTTACAGGATTTTCTTGCAGTAGAATTAAAAACAAATAAAAATTCATAGTACTGTCAAGAAATCATTAACACAATATTTTTTCAACATTTGACATATTCACATCAAATACACATAAAAATGCATTTAATGTTATATTCCAAATCAATAAAAGCACAAGAATATGGCAGAGAAATTACATTAAAGTAAAAAATGTTAACAAGCATCTATTACATTGCTTCTAATATACCCAAACATCTTGTTTATATGATAATTTCTTCATGGTGTTTCTGTTAGGAGGTTTATAATAGCCAATTCTTGAAAATCTACAAGAATTTCTCCTTTTCTGAATTCTAATTCCAATTAGGGTCAACTATGCAGCTTAGTACTTAACTGATCTCTAAGTATTTGAGTTTTTCTTGTTTTCCTTGACTCAATAACGATAATATACACTCTTTGAAAGCAGGTAGCAGTTTTTTAAATTCTCATATTTATTAACTACCTACTCTGTGCAATGAAATGGAATGAATTTTGAGGGACTTATTATGGACCAATTTGCAGTCTAGTAGCAACTAGACTGAAAAAAATTATTATTTAAGAACACGAGATAATATTATATACTAAAGAATAAATTGTAAAAGTTGAGTTTATATTGTACACAGTTAACAGTAATACTATGATGATCAACTATAATTGACTTAGCTCTTCTCAGCAAGACAATGATCTAAGACAATTCAAAAAGATTTATGATCGAAGATGCTACCCATATTCAAAGAAAAAACTATGACATATAAATGCAGATCAAAGCATGTAATTTTTTGTTTGTTTTTATGGCTTTTCCCTTTTGTTCTTTCTTCTTTCACAACATGACAGATATGGACAGCCAACTCTACTGTTCCCCACTTGGCTGCACTCCTCTGAATTTCTCCATCTTGCCCTTGAAGCAATCACCTTCTTTTTGCACCCCAGCCCCCTTTCACTTTCCTTTGTACATGGTCTTTCATCTAGAACTTTTATTTTCATAAAGTCACCATTCCTTCACTAAGGAAAAGGATCACAGATTTAGAAAGAACAGAGATAATCTAATTCAATCTTTTCATTTTCCTGATGAGCCAACACAACCCACAGAAATGAAACAATTTGTCTGTCACACAAAGAACACATGCCTAGGTTTGGAAGCCAAGTCGTTACTCCAAATGCAAAACACACTTTTTCCTGACATCAAATTAAGATGGCTAGCATCATGGCACTGGGATTTTCCAAGGTTACTTTTAGGCAAAAAAATTTCAAACACTTAATACTGAATTCTTTTTTTGGCCAGAAGAAAACATCACTAAGATGGGGGAGGAGAAGAGAGGAGTAAAAGTAAGGGAAATGTGCTGAAGGAGTACCCACAATGATGAACCATAAGATTTTTAGAGATAAATGTTTTATTTTTTTATTTTATAAACAATAATCATTAAAAATCAATCACCAATATACAACTTTCATTACTCTATTTCAAACTGTAAGAGAACCTAAACACTTAATTTTGAAAGCAGCTTATAAAAACACACACAAAAAAAACAAATTTACCAGAGTAAGGAACATAGATTTTCTTTATGATTTATGTTTGCCTATAATAAAAAATTAAATAAAAATACTTACTCTAAGAGAGGGGGGAGTATTCCACAATTCAGAACAAAGTCTCTGCATTCTGCATTGTCACCAGCAATATTACCAAGTGCCCATACTGCCTTAAAAACAGAGTAAAAAATTAATTTAGATCAATATTTCTATACTAGCTACGTATTATCAACCAATTACAATCCAAATCACCATATGACTATTTGCAGAAACTCTCTTAAGAAAAGTACTTTAAAACAAAATAAATACAAACCTAAGGTTTTTTTAACCTTTATTCTTTTGATAGAGCTACAATAAATGGCATCTTTTAAAAGAAAATTATTCCCAAAATGAATTGGTACCTTTTACTTGTTTATAACTTAACAAATAATTTCATTTTGTTGTAGTTAATAAGTTTTTCCCAGTTTTGAGTTAGACAGGTTAAATTCTATTATCATCACCTCAAGAATCAATATTCCAATTATTGATACCAAGATTATTTAATACCCACTTAGGAAACAGTAAATATATGTTTAAAGGAAATAAAAGGTATTGATTAAATTTGCATTGCCTGATTAGACTGTCAGCAGCAGATGATTGCCTTTTTCAGATGATAAGACAAAAGGAAAAAGAAAGAAAATAAAAAAATTTTAACTCTGGCACTAAAAATTCCATGAACAGCCTAAACTTAAAAATTACCTATTTGGAACTATGCTCAAAAAGTTATCAAACTGTGCATACCCTTTGATCCAGCAGTGTTTCTACTAGGCTTATACCCCAAAGAGATACTAAAGAAGGGAAAGGGACCTGTATGTGCCAAAATGTTTGTGGCAGCCCTGTTTGTAGTGGCTAGAAGCTGGAAAATGAAGGATGTCCATCAATTGGAGAATGGTTGAGTAAATTGTGGTATATGAACGTTATGGAATATTATTGTTCTGTAAGAAATGACCAGCAGGATGAATACAGAGAGGACTGGCAAGACTTACATGAACTAATGCTAAGTGAAATGAGCAGAACCAGGAGATCATTATATACCTCAACAACGATACTGTTTGAGGATGTATTCTGATGGAAGTGGATCTCTTCAATAAAGAGAGCTAATTCAGTTTTAATTGATCAAGGATGGAAAGAAGCAATTACACCCAAAGAAAGAACACTTTGAATGAATATTCAATTCAAAGAATGAATGTAAACTGCTTGCATTTTTGTTTTTCTTCCCGGGTTATTTATACCTTCTGAATCCAATTCTCCCTGCGCAACAAGAGAACTGTTCGGTTCTGCACACATATATTGTACCTAGGATATACTGTAACCTATTTAACATGCAAAGGACTGCTTGACATCTGAGGGAGGGAATGGAGGGAGGGAGGGGAAAAATCAGAACAGAAGTGAATGCAAGGGATAATGCTGTAAAAAATTATCCTGGCATGGATTAAAAAATTAAAAATTGAAAACTTAATAAAAAAAATTACCTATAATCAGTTTTTTTGTCTCCAAGTGATTTTACATATCAGAAAAGCAAATATAATAAGGTAGTTACTAAAGTAAATAATTACCAGGTATGGTGGCTAAAGTAAAGAATGAGGAAACCTGTTTCAATCTGGTTCTACCAATAACTGTCTGTCTCTGAATCCTCACCTCCCAAACTTCCTCCCCAGCAAATGAACCTTAAGTTTCTCAGTTTCTTTGTCCAGAAAAACTTCTATAAACATTATATAAGCAAGGATTTAAATGACTAGGACTGGGTTGATCACGACCTGGGCAAAAACTTTTCCAATTCAAGGTCTGATAAATGCACATGATAGCTTAAGTGAAACTTTGAAGGTTATTCTTCTGTTCTCCTTCCTAATCCTGCCTGTTAAAATACATTTTAGGATTTATGGTTAATTACCTAGGAAACGGAACAGACATTAGGAGGAAAAAAAAGATGACAAGGAAGAAGAATTAAAGCTACTTCCAAGAGACAAAAGATAAGATCTAGAACTCTAGATAAAAAGTCATAGTATAACGTTAAATTTTTCTCAGAGCAAAGGCAGGATTATATTAATAAATGTTAAAGGTGCATAATGAAGATAAACAATAATTAAGAATATCTAGGGTTGATTGACATTTAGGGAAGAACAAAGCCCGAGTCAAAGGGCTAAAAGAAGATATGTGACTTACTGAATAGGAAGTCATGTATTTCTGGGAGAAGGAAGAATTTTAACTTTGTAATATGAGGCTTTTATTGTATAGCTATCAACCAGAGCTAAAATACTTAAAATGTTAGATTTCCTTCAAATTATTCTGCAATAATGAAAGACTATGAGAAAGGCAAGATTCAAGAACAATATTTTCCTTACAAGAGTATTAAAGATTAAATGAGATAATGTTTGAAAATGTTCTAAATTTATTTTTGGTACTAATGCAAAATCCATTTCCAGATTCTTTTCACTAGTTAATGAAAATCAAGTAATATTTAGCCCTAAAATTAAGCTATATTCCTTTAGATACAAATCACAATTTCAATTTTTTTTAATTACTTCTCAAATAAACAGCTTTATTTCCCAAGCCCTGTACCCAAAATTTAGAAGTCTTTTAAATGTGACAACTGAGAAATCTGCAATATGCTAGGACAAATGATGTGAATTGAGTATTATGGTAGGAGAGTAAACAAGAAGTTATGAAAGGAAGAGAAAAGTAGAGCAAGTAGAAATATAGAATTCAAGAAATATGCTATTATTTACTGGGAAAAGTGATAATCAAGTATATAAAATCAATGTAATTTTTGAATCTCAAAAATGTAGAACCACTTACTATATTTGGGACATCACAGAATTTAAGATTTGAGACTTCACAGATCTAGTTCATCCACTCATTCAGTACAAAAATCATTTCTACAACATCACTGATGACCTTACAGCCTTTACATAAATACCTCCAATGAGACTGATGATCTTAATAGCAGACTATTCTACAGATAGATGGCCCAAAATAAAAAGTTGTTTCTTTGTGACTCTTTCCAACAATGAGACGATTGATGCCAGTTCCAATGATCTTATGATAAAGAGAGCCATCTATACCCAGAGAGGACTGTGGGAACTAAGTGTGGATTACAACATAACATTCTCACTCTTTTTGTTGTTGTTCGCTTGCATTTTGTTTTCTTACTCATTTTCTTTCCTTTTTGATTTGATTTTTCTTGTGCAACAAGAGAATTATATGAATATGTTTACAGATATTGGATTTAACATATTTTAACATGTATAACATATATTGGATTGCTTGCCATCTAGGAAAGGTATAGGGAAAGGAGGGGAAAATAAGTAACAAAAGGCTATGCAAAGGTCAATGTTGAAAAATTATCTGGGCAGGGGCAACTAGGTGGTACAGTGGATAGAGCACCAGCCCTGAAGTCAGGAGGACCTCAGTTCAAATCTGACCTCAGACACTTAACACTTCCTAGCTGTGACCCTGGGCAAGTCACTTAACCCCAATTGCCTCAACAACAACAACAACACAAAAAAATTATCCATATTTATGTTTTGAAAATAAAAAGCTTAAAAAAAGAAAGAGGTGTTTCTTAAACTAAAATCTCTCTCTATAAATCAATCTATCCTAGTTCTGCCTTCTACTTCACATTCTTTATGATGACCCTTCAAATCACTGATGATAGATATTAAGATCTCTTACATCTTCTTCAGATAAAGCACATTAGTATTTCCTCAAACACATCAAATAGGTTTGATTGTTGTTGTTGGTCCTTCATTCTCAAAGAGGACCATAACATTAGGGAGGTAATGTCATGACTCAAATGAAATGGATTTAAATAAGAAGGACTGTGCAAGTCACCAGACTTAATCACTCCTTTAGAGCCATTTGGGTGCAGTAGTAAGATATAGATCAGAATAACTGGAAATGACCCCAAGGCTAAGGTTCCCATGTCTCAATTTGCCCTTTCAGTAATGAAAGTTAGTTAAAAATGAGACAAAGACATTATTAATCAGAGAAATGCAAATTAAGATAACTCTGAGATACCACTATATATCTGTCAGATTAGCTAGAATGACAGGGAAAGATAATGTGGAATGTTGGAGGGGATGTGGGAAAAGTAGGACACTGATACATTGTTGGTGAAATTGTGAACACATCCAGCCATTCTGAAGAACAATTTGGAACTATACCCAAAAAGTTATCAAACTGTGCATACCCTTTGATGCAGCAGTGTTACTATTGGCTTATATCCCAAAGAGATTTTAAAGAAGGTAAAGAGATCTATATGTGCAAGAATGTTTGTGGCAGCCTTCTTTGTAGTGGCCAGAAACTGGAAACTGAGTGGATGCCCATGAATTGGAGAATGGCTGAATAAATTGTGGTATATGAATATTATGGAATATTATTGTTCTGTAAGGAATGACCAGCAGGATGGTTTCAGAAAGGCCTGGAGAGACTTACATGAACTGATGTGGAGTGAAATGAGCAGGACCAAGAGATCATTATACACTTCAACAACAATACTATTTGATGATCAATTCTGATGGATGTGGCCATCTTCAGCAATGAGATGAACCAAATCAGTTCCAATAGAGCAGTAATGAACTGAACCAGCTAAAACCCAGCGAAAGAACTCTAGGAAATGACTATGAACCACTACATAGAATTCCCAATCCCTCTATTTTTGTCTGCCTGCATTTTTTTATTTCCTTCACAGGCTAATTGTACACTATTTCAAAGTCCGACTCTTTTTATACAGCAAAATAACTGTTTAGACATGTATACATATATTGTATTTAACTTATACCTTAACATATTTAACATGTATTGGTCAACCTGCCATCTGGAGGAAGGGGTGGGGGAAGGAGGGAAAAAGTTGGAACAAAAGGATTTGCAACTGTCAGTGCTGAAAAATTACCTACACATATACCTTGTAAATAAAAAGCTATAGTAATGATGTAAAAAAATGAGACAAAGAATGGTCTCCTTTACCTAGTCAAAAAAAAACCAATTTACTCAATCTGAAAGGGAAGATCAAGGCATAAAGGTATAAGAGGGCCAGAGTGTCAAAAATGGCTATATGTAAACCCTCAAAGAAACATGTAATTTAGTCTGAGGCCCAAAAATTTCCTGGAACAGCTCAAGAAGGAACAAATTAGATAAGTAGAAGAAAAACTGGAAAAAGAAATGAAAGTAATGCAAGAGAAATATGAAGAAACAATAACATGGGAGAAGATATACAAAAATTTACCAAGTAAAATAGTTCCTTAAAAAAAAATAGAATTGGTCAAATGGAAAAGGAAATACAAAGAGTTCATGACTCCAAAAAAAAAGGTAATTTTGTTAAAAAAAAAAAAAAAAGCTCAACTAGATGGGTGTTAGAATTGTATTACACATTAATAAACTGATAAAATCAGAGATTTCAATGATCTTGCTAATTTCTCCACCAGTTCATATTGTACCAATTAAGACCACCTAATCTTAAGTCATCCTTTCTATAAATCCACCAAAGATATATACAATAGAGAATGTCCTGTCCTCAATTATTTCCTGGGTTCAAATGCTGGTTCTGCCACTGACTCTTTGTGTGATCCTGGGTAATAACACTCTTCACTTCTCTGAGGCTCAAATGTCTTCATAAAATAAGAAGGTTAAGACTAAATGACCTATAAGGTCTCCCCTAGTACTTAATCTATCAGTCTAGTACCTTCAGGAGATTTCCTCTTCGATTACGTGCAGCCATTCTTCCCAACTTCATGCTCCCAAATGCTACTGCCACTTCCTCACAAAGTATATTTACTACAGTTTGTAGAGTCCAAATGCAGCAAATCAACTTATTGTCAGTGATGAGAATAGACTCTTACAGGAACATCAGTGGATATAATCCATTTCACATCCATTTGTTGCCCTCATTCCTGGTTTCACCTATAAATATCCTTGAAAGGGTCTGGCTTAGACGGCTCTAACACCAAGTTCTCTGCAAGCTCATTTTCCCCTGAAGAGCTGTTTAGATTTTTGTGAAGTAATACAACTTGCAATATTCCATCCTCCTCCTCCAGGCTTTACAAATTAGTTTGTGCTCTAAAAACAGTATTGACCTTGGCTGCCATGTTGTTGCTCCACTTAGTAAGAGCAAATATCTGCTACCTGAGGCAGTTTTGGGGCTCATGCTATCTCCTTGTTGTGGTGACCATTTTGCAGTACTTCTAGTTCACTAAGAACTGGTGAGAGAGTCAATGTCTTTACTTTTGTTTATTTCCCATATTTTGGAACTGACAGATAGTTTATACTATAGGAACTACTGCCTGCAGTTTCTTCTTATGCTTATCCTTTCTTTCGTTCTAATCAGCTAATGATCTGAGTGTATGCACACAGAAATCTGAAATGACACTCAAATCAGCAACTAATCATTCTGTCTGTTTAAGATAAAATCAGTTTCATGTTTTGCTATA
The DNA here is from genome assembly GCF_016432865.1 of Antechinus flavipes. Classification (NCBI taxonomy): domain Eukaryota; kingdom Metazoa; phylum Chordata; class Mammalia; order Dasyuromorphia; family Dasyuridae; genus Antechinus; species Antechinus flavipes. The sequence goes on along the minus strand of NC_067401.1, from coordinate 296,498,550 downwards.
TGTTTTTGTTGCTCACCATATCCAGGGCCTGCAGACTTTCTTCTTGAACAAAGTATTCATGATGTACTGGTTTAAGACAAGCCTTCGGTCTCTTTCATTTCTTGATCCCAAACTGTATTTTCCAACATAGTTTTTTCACTGTCCTCCCCTGTGCCCACCTTCAACAAGTTATTCAGTATTAATGTAGATGCTGACTTAGTTTGAAGGATCTTATCAAGTTCTTCAACCTCTGCAACAGATCATATATCATAGATTTAGAGCTGGAAGGGACCTTAGGAATCAAGTTCAACCCCCTCTTTTTTTGAATGAGGAAACTAAGACCCAGAGAGGTTAAATGAGCAATAAGTTGCAGAGCCAGGATTTAAATCTATTATCTTCTGATACTAAATTCAATGTTCTACACTATATTATGTAAACAGGAATTACTTCATGATGCCCTGTTTTCTTATGCTCATCACAGACAGCAAGATGATCCCATTGAAACATTTCTTATTGCTATACTTGCTTTATGAAATTAAATTCCTTTACTTGCAATAATCTAAGAAACTCCTTTGCATTTAACTATAATTTCTTTGTGTCTCTTGGTTTCATATATAAAAGAGGCCATCAATATGGATGTGATTCAGTTCCTCCGGTAGAGTATCCATCAGCTCACTGGACAAAGTTTGCAAATTAAGAACACTTAACAATTACATGAATGTTTGTTGGTGTTTTTAACACTTTTTATACACTTTTCTGCAATGGTCAGGGCATAAGCCAAAGGAAGTAACACTGGAAAGAGAAGTTTCTTTAATTCATTTTTCATGGACTGTTATGACTAAAAAATTTTCACCAAACAAGTGACCACATTTTTGGTAAGAATCTTCTGTTCTGATCCCTGAATAGTAACAAAGTCTATCATTGTGTCTCTAAGTTGCAACTTTTCAGGATGAATAGAACCACCTATCTGAATTTGTATTCTTCTGGCATAAAGTTCTACACCTGGGGCTTATCATCACACAGAGGAGTGATACTTTTTAAAACCCTTGGGAAAAGCATGAATGAAAAAGCATTTACTATGTAGCAAACACCATGCTAAATGCTAGAAATCCAAAGGGAAAAAGCAAAATAATCCCTACTCTCAAAGAGCTCACATTCTAATTGAGGGAAGCAACATATATAAAAGTTCAACTGCAGGGGTCAATGAAAGGCCTAGAATGGCAAAGTTCAATAGTCAGCGTATACAGGTAGGTCCAGAAGGCAAGGCCTGGGAATCTGCAGAGTGTAGAGGCAGAGCAGATAGTAAGGCCCAGAAGACTCAGGAAGCAGAAGCAGGACAGAGGTAAAGCCCTGAAATCTTCCTCTCCAGAAGAATTGTAGTTGCTAACTCCCAGGGTTATCCAAACCTTCCTGTTCAGTCATCCCAGATGGGATCTGAGGAAAGGGAAGAAAGTGGAAAAAGGCACCCTTCTCTGGCTATACCATGAAATGGAAAATGGGAAAGTATAAGTAAAGGGAAGAGACAATGAATATACCCTTACAACTAGAGTCATCTACATAGAGATGATAATTAAACTTTTAGGAAATGATGTGGTCACTGAAAAAGACAAGAGTACCAACAAACTGAATTACTCTTCGGGACTAGTTCTACCCCACAAAAAAGAGTTAGGTAAGTGAAGTAGAAATAACAAAAATTTAGAAAAAACTGTCCCATGTCATCTGTGCAGTATGTCCCTTGTACCAATTCCTTCTATTTTCTCCAGGAGATTGTTTGCGCCCTCATTTCTCTTTCATCTCTTCCTATCATCCCAGGAAGAAATTTCTTCCCTGCTGCCTTCAAAAATCACTTAACTATCTCCTTTCTTAACACACTAGATACTACCATCTAATTTAAGCCCTATTTTTTCCCATTTTCTCAAATTTCTAGAAAAGCTATCTACATTTCTTTTCTCAAATACCTCTTTCTCAATCCTTCTTCAACTCCTTGAAATATGGTATCACTTAACTGAAACTGCCCTCTCAAAAATTTTCACAAATCTTTTAACTGCCAAATATGATGCTCTTATCTCAGTTTTCTTTCTTCCTGACCTCTCTGTAACTTTTAACACTGCTGGCAACCTTTTCCTGATATTCTTTTCCCTCTAGTTTTTTATTCAACTACTCTATCCTGGGTTCTTCCCATATCTGTCTGACTGCAGACTATTAATTCATCAATAATATCATGCTCTCTAAATGCTGAGTATATCCCAAGACTTTGTCCTAAGTTCCCTATTATTCTTTCTACATACATTCTCTTAGTAACTTCAACAACTAACATGGGCTTAATTTAATTGTCAGCTCTGTGCAGACATCAACGCAGATTGATATCTCCAGCCCCAATTTTCTCCCCTTAGTATTTCAAACTTAGTGTCCCTCAAACAGCTCAAACTCAACATGTCCAAAACTGAGTTCAATAATTTTTCCCAAAACCTTATGATCTATCCCAAGTCTCTTAGGCTTAAACATTACGCTCATTACTCATTCTTCTTACACCTCACATGTAATCTAATTATTGCATGACTCCTTTTCTCTATTCACAATGGGAATCTCCTTAGTTAAGACCCTCAATTTAGGCTGCCTGAACTATTGCAATGATCTCCTAATTGGGTCTATTTGCCCTTTCTCCAGTCTCTCCTAAACCCAGCTTGAATCCATCCTCCACTGAGCCCCATCAAAGTGATTATCCTTAAGCACAGATGTGATCATATTATTTCCCTACTTAAACTTCAGAGGCTCTCTAATGCAGTTAGGGTAAAATATAAACTTCTGTTTTGCTTTAAGTCCTTTATAACCTGACCCTACCCTATCTTTCAAGTTTCATTATATATTACTCTCTTTTTTGTACTCAAGTTCAAACAACATAACCTTGTCTCTCTGTCACACATGGGTCACAATCTCCTACCTCTATGTCATTATATTGGCTGTCTCTCATACCTAGAATGTATTCCCTATTATCACTTCCCTGAACCCTTACTTCCTTGATATGCCCTACATTCTTAACTACCACATATTTATTCTATACATTCTTAGGTGGAAATTATGTTGTCTAGAGCTCCTTAATCATAACTTTCTTTTTTGTTTTTGTATTACCAGTGCTATAGTACTGTGCCTGACACATTCGTAGACAATTAATAAATGTCTGTTAATTGATAAAGGTAGATAGGTGATGCAATGGATAGAGTACTAGGCATGGAGTCTAGAAGACTCCTCTGGCCTCAAACACTTAATATGTGTGACCTGTGCAAGATGCTGTTTGCCTCCAGTTTCCTCATCTGTGAAATGAACCAGAAAAGAAAATGGAAAACCATTCTAGTATGTTTACCAAGAAAAAAACAAATAGGGTCATAGTAGAACACAATTGAAATTACTAAACAACAACAAAAGAATGGAAATGCTGGGTATAATCTGACAAGAATCTTATATTTAGAACAGATTTTTTAAAGTTTAGTACAATGTTTTGGACAAGAAAAGAAGTTTTCTTAATATGGAAAGTTTAAATTAAGTCTGATAGGAAATAAATGGAAAATAGCTAGATAGGTTGATATGATTTTGTGACTTCAGAAAGATGATGACAAGGACATACAATCAATGAAAAATTCTGAAGAATGGCAATGCTCTGTCAGAATATAAGTCTAAGCAGAAGCAAATGCTAAGTTATTTATCTACATGAGGACCAAAAAAAAAAAAAAAAAAAAAAGAAAGAAACAATAGATCTGCTGCTTGAGATAGAAAGAGGGTAAAAAATAACTTTCCCCCCATTTGCTATATATCAAAATACCCTGAAATCAAAATAGAATAAAAGATGTGCATGTTAATACTGATGATAAGATATAGTAAAAGAGCTCCTTATATTCTTTGAGTCATCTGGTTAAGATAAATTATAAATCCCAGGGTACAGAAAGCTTGTGAATGCAATGCTGAACTATAAAAAATAAAGGTGAATAAAAAAGAACAGCTTAGAGACTGGGCAAACATAGAAATTTTCAAACAAAAGGAAGGATTTCTAAAATTATGAGTGCATTTAACTTCAATTCCTGGCAAAACTCTAGAATGCTATTATTAAGAGTCCAAAACTTAAAAAGGGAAACAGCAGTATACACAAATCAACATACACTTATTAAGAGGAAGCCATGATAGCCTAAGCCTATTTACGCTTAACAAAATTATCAGATTGGTAAAACATGTCACAGAAATGGTATACCTGGATTTTAGCAAAATACTTCACAACCTTTCATTAAGGATCAAAGATTATATAATAGTAAAATAAGAAGGATTTACAACCAGTTGAAGGACAAGACACAAAATTTGTTACTTAATGGACTGATGCAAACCTGGTGGGAAGTCTATAGTATAGTAGTCAGGGTTCCTTCTAGTTCAGTGTTTTTAATCAATGATGTAAACAGGAGGAAATGTGGTTATCAAATTTTAAGATAATAAAAAGCAAGAAGAGATAGTTAATACAATTGGTGACAAAAATGAGATATAAAAATCTTCCTCAAAGCTGGACAAAATAGGTCAAATTTTTTTTTTAATTATTTAAAAAAAAATTTTTTTTAAGTAGGCCAAATTTAATGAGGTGCTATTTCACAGGAATGAATGTAAACTCCTACATTTGATTTAAAAAAATAATTGCTTAAAGGATTGAAAAGACATAATAAGGCTAGACAATAAAAAAGATGTATGGATTTTATTGGACTATAAGCTTAATACAACTGTAGAGAAAGAAGACCAAAAAGAGTAAAAGTGATATTAGCCTATATTAACAGAACCATGATATCAAGACCCAATGCAATGGTAGTTCTTGTGTATTCTACCATCATCATAACACATCTGCTTATTATGTTCATTTCTGGGAAAGATGTCATAAAGAACAATGACAAAAATACTATACATCACAAAGTGCCTTAACTGATAAAGGAATTTCTAAAATGTCCCATGAGACTCAGAATAAATAAGTGTCATAAATGCTACCAAAAAGATTCTTATAGATTTTTAGAGGTGAATTAGATGGCCTCTGAGAACCCTTCCAAATTTGAAAATGTGTATCAAATTTCACTCAGATGCAAGACCACTAAGTAGAAATCTGGCTGCTTTCTTCAAGCATTTAAAGGTCTGTCATGTACAAGAAATATTACTTATTTTAACTTGGCTCTAGAATGCAAAACTAAAACAAATACATGAAATCTATAGGAACAAAAGATTTCAAATTAATAGAAGCTTAAAAGTGCCTCAAAACAGAATAGAGTGCTTCAGGATGTACTGAATTCTTCAACAGTGGAGAGATTTAAGCATACACTTAATAACGGCTTTTCAGAGTGATGATGCAGTCTTCCTATTAGCAAATGAACTAAATGATTTCTGGAGTTTCTTCAAACTTTGGAATTTTGTGCTTCTATTACCATTCACAAACTGAATTGTCAATGTTCTGATAACAATGGATTCAAAATGGTATAACACTTTAGATTCATTCTAGCCAGCACAAGGCACATAAATACAATATGACTTTAATCTGTATATTATAATCTTATTAATACAACTGCAAACTTCTTAAGTTTATTACTTGCTTATTAAACTCTTTGGTCCCTATCAGCTTCCAGATGGCCGAGGGAGGGAGGGAAGGAAAGAAGGAAGGAGAAAGGAGGGAGAGAGGAAGGGAGGAAGGGAGGAAGGAAAGAAGGAAAGAAAGAAGGAAGGGAGGGAAAGAAAAAGAGGGAGAAGAGAAAGAAAGAAAAACAAACAAAAACAAACAAAGAAACAAAGAAAGAAGCAACTTTTCATAACAAAGGCCACTTTAATTTTGAAACTATACTAAAGAACTTTACAAGTGTGCTGGCAACACAGTACAGAATATGATATGGCCAATACAATCCAGTTCAAGTCTCACTACTGTTCACACATACTTACACAGTTCAATTTACTTGGAATACTCAAAGGAAGAAAGGAGGAGAAAAAGAATTTGTGCACTGCTATTCAGAGAGAAAATAAAAGGGACTGTTTGTGATGAAGTAGGGAAAAGAAAGAGACTGGTCAAAATGACGAAAAGAAATCAGCAATATAAGAAAAAAGGGGGTGATATGACAATATTTACTGCAATTCCCAACCATAGTCTGAACTGACCATTTTAGAATTTCTAATAATAAAAACTACACGTTAGATCTGTGCTTCAGTATAAACCTATCAAGTTACATGTAGTTGAAATAGTTTTAATAATTTAAAAAGTATGTGAAATTGCCATAAACAGAAAATATAAGAGAAAATATCAAAATTACAGATCAAATGTCTTTTGCCAAATTAGACAAGAAAAAACACTTTCTAAAACTACTTTAGTTTTCTTCTGTACCCAAATTTAATGTTTTAGTGTTATGGAAACAGTAGGTAAGGAAATCTTATACTTCAACTTCTTTGAAAGAAGAAATAAACTTAATAGTGATAAAGTATTAATAATGTTATATGGCAGCTTACATTAATAGACTAATAGACTAAATGGCTAATTAAAAACTCAAAAAAATAAAGCAAAATGGCAAAATTATACCTCCTGAATAATTATATTCCTGGTCACATTAAACATCAATCTCCTTGTGCTCTGTCTTTTACAAGCATAAATTATAGAATTTAAAAACTTGATTTAGCTATCAGAAGAAAACTTTTTTTATTCTGATTTTTTTAATTCGAGCAAAATTTAATTTATAGCTCTTATTTTAATAGGAAAAAAACATTTACCAAAGGGTTTATTAATTAAATTTAGCACAAATTTTAGAAAAAAGATATCATTGAAAAACAAGTGTTCACCTAACAAAAAAGTAAAATTATCTATTCCAATTATCATCAACTTTGAAAATATTCACAATTATAAACTTTACTATTTTTCTAATTCCAATTACTTCATTTAAATAATTACAAAAATAAACAAATTTACATACATAGAAAATTAACTCAATTTAATTTTACTTAAGAGCATTATAGACTTTGGTATTTATTTGTGGGCATAAAAGTTTAATTAAATTCTTTAGCATTATATGAAACTGTACCATTAATCCATGACTATTTTGAGGCTTAAGATAGTCAAGATTTGGTCCTCTAATTTTATAATAGAAACAGCTGTGATTAAAAACCAAAACTGAATACAATCATAGAAAACTAAATTTTTCAAAGAAAATTTACAGAACATAATGAATACAAATAATCTAAGAAAAATTACCTGTTCCTGAACATCTTCATGTTCCGAATTGAGGAGTTTGATAAAAATTGGAACAGCTCCAGTTTCAATTACCACCTTGGTGTGAAGAAAGGTTCCAGATGCTATATTAGTTAAGGCCCATGCAGCTTCAAACTAAGAAAAAATAAAATTTGAGATAAAGGTTTTAGACATAATAAGGAAACCAAAAAAATTCAACTTAAAAGGGTCAATGGTGTCAAACACATTCCATTTATGAAAGGCCAAAAAAAAAAAAAAAAAAAAAAGATTGTTAAATCTGGAAAAACAAAAAAATGAGGAAGGATGTGACTAAAATTTATAAAATTATGAATAGTTCTAATAGGGTGAATATGTAATTATTTACTTAAGTCCATGAGTTTTAGAATAAGATGAAATTTTAAAATTGGAAAGGGTAATGTTAGAATAAATAAAACACTAATTTGCCAAGAAGCAGTAAGCTGAAAGTGTTTTATATAAGATTCAAAAGTTCAAAGATCATGTGATCTTTAGGATCTAAATAGGTCCTATTTAGGATGCTATTATGGGAGAGCAATTATCATTTTCTTCTAAGAAACTTTAATGTCACTATGAGAGAGGAACGATTTTAGATAGTGTGACAGTCAATTTTTAAAAAGTAAAATCTACTAAGAAGGTAAAGAAACATGTATAAACATAAGAGAAAAATTTCCAAACAATATTTTCCCTAAAAACTCTTTTAATAGTCAGGGCTTTCCCATCATCTATTATTAAAGATTATTTCTACTTTTTTCCATCAATCTCTTTATTTCAATAATCTTTTCATCAAGATAAGCCACTCTGTATGGTAAAGTAGATACCATGCAATAAAGAAAGATATAAAGCCTATTAAGATAAAAATGAAAGTCAGCGTCTTCAAGTTTACATTTTCCTAGAAGTAGGTATTACTGTATTCTCACAGAACTAAAATGTAATCTTATTTAAGTACGTTAGAAGGTCTAATATTATCTACTGTTGATTTTTAATCCAAATTTGCCTTCTCAAAACTTGTTTCTGAATATGTAAAATGAAGAGATAACAATACTTGGACTATTTAGAGGCAATTAGAGATCAGAGTGGGTAAAAGTACAGAACTTCAAATTAGGAAGACAAGTTCAAACACTACATCAAATACTTCTCATCTGTATGACCCTAGGTAAGTTAACTGCTCTGTGCCTCATTTTCTCCTTAAAATGGAGAAAATAATAAAGATTATTGTGAAAAATCAAATGAGACAAAATTGCTTAGCACTTCAAAAATTTTAAGGCACTATACAATACTATTATTATTACCTCACAAGGCTGCTGTGAAAACAGCCCTTTTTAAATGTTAAAGCACTATATAATTATGTTATTATTGAGATTATATTAATATAAGTCTACAGTCATCTCAAAAAATATAAAAAGAAAAATAACAGAAAAACTTACCTGTAAAGTACAGTTTTCATTTCTTTCAAGAAACTTCACAAATCTTTGTACAACTCCTGGCTTTTGTATAACTTCATCAATAGGTGGATTAGGTTCTGAAATTTTATAATTGATTTATTTCACAATTTTAAATTTTAATAAAGTAATTACTAGATTATCTTAAAAGTCATTTCTGGTCCTTTTTCACTAAAAAGCAAGGAAAGTCTTCATTGGCCAACTCCTAAAAATCCTCAAAATTATGGTCATAAGTTTCAGTAAAGAAAAAAATGATCAGATTTCCTCTTGCTTTGCAAAATAGGTGAGTATCATCAAAGTTAATTTGAAAGCAATTTTTTTCCTATTAACCTTCAACTATAAAATATCTTCTAATAGAATACATGTACGTTTTTGAGAACAAAAGATTTAGATAGATCAATAGTCATTTCTTTAGCACACAGATGTTCTCGGGGGGAAAAAAAAACTTATGTTGGGGGTACTAGGCAAAGAATTACTTAAAGAAAAACACCCAAGAATGAACCCATCCATGTAAAACTATAGCTTCATGTTTTTATTATGAGTTACAATTATTATTACTAAAAGTATTCTCTTCTAGAAACTTTCCCTGTCATAGGGACAGCTACTTGATGCAGTGGATAAAGCACCAGCCCCGAAATCAGGAGGGCTTGAGCTCAAATCTGGACTGGAACACTTAATCTTTCCTAGCTGTGTGACCCTGGGCAAGTCACTTAACTCCAATTGCCTCAGGGTAAAAAAAAAAAGGGGGGGGGACCTTTTCCTATTATATTCTACTTGGTTTAAACTCATTTGTATGCCTGTCCCATCCTGTCAATACACTATGAATTAGGCATCTATTAACAATTTTATATCCATAAGCAATTGTTGCATGTAGTAGGTATTTAATAAACTGTTTAACTTGGAATTAAATACTGATGCTACTTAAAGCACCAAGTATCTTTTCATTTTCCTTTATTGAAATCTTTTGATTCTGGTAATCCTTCTTAAGCCTTCTGTCTTTCATTGTCTCTCTAATCTGGTTCACACCTGTGAAATCAGCTTATGAAGTCCTTCTGGGTCTAAATCTGTGATCCTATATAGTTATATATGATATATAGTTGTAAAAATTTAATATGACTAAAAAAATGCTGTTTTAAAAAAAATCTCTTCATTGTGATAAAAACTGTAACAATATTTAATAACCTCAAAGTACAAAAAAAAAAAAAAATTTCCCCAAAAGTAAAACAAGAAACCTATTAAGTGATCATGAAACATCTCACTTTTTTGAACAAGAAGGTTTTTTCCCCTATTGTGAACAAACATTATAAACACATATTAAGAATATTACTTCTACCTTCCACTTATTGCAAAAAAAAAAAAAATTTACTGAAGATGATGGAATATTATTGTTTTATAAGAAATGATGAGCAGGCTTATTTCAGAAAAAGCCTGAAGGACCTACATGAAGTGAGCAGAATCAGGAGAACATTGTACACAGTAACAAGATTAATGTGATGGACTCAGCTCTTTTCAACGATGTAGTAATTTAAGGCAAATCCAACAGACTTGGGATGGAAAATGCCTATCACAACCAGAGAAAATTATGGAGACTGAATATGGATAGAAACATAGTATTTTCACCTTGTCTGTTTGTTTTCTTTCATGTGTTTTTTTTTTTCTTTTTTTTCCTGATTTTTCTTGAACAACAAGACAAATATGGAAATGTTGCAAAAGATAGCATATTTAACCTATATCAGATTGTTTGCTGTTTTGGGAGAGAGAAGACGAAGGAGGGAGGGAAAAAAAATCAGGAACACAAAGTTTTACACAATTGAATGTTGAAAATTATCCTTATGTGTATTTAGAAAAATAAAATACTATTGAGGAAAAAAATGTAGAGTTACAATTTTTTCAAACTGTAAGTTCCTGAGCTAAACAAAAGACAGGGTTAATTGGAGAAAGCAATATGAAAATATATAGGTATTAAGCTGTATTAAGTAATACCTATAGAGTTAGACCAAGTCACTTTATCTCTTTGGGCCCATTTTTCCTATTTGTAAAAGGAGGTTGCTGGATTAAATGACTATCAGGGTCCTTTCTAACTCTCACTATGACCTTGTTAACTATGCCCCCCTCTTAACAAAATAAAACTCCTAATCATCTGTTTGGGGAGAGATGATATGAAGTCAAAGAATTCAAAGAGAAGAGAGATAGGAATATATTAGTTGTAGCACAAACATATAAATTTACAACTCAATCATTCTGCTGACACGTCATAATTAAAAACCACATTTATTTCTTTTCAATAAGGAGGATAAAATATGTTTAAACTATGACTGAACAGGTTATGATACAAATTGCTCATTTTTAATGATTGAATTATACAAAAATACTAAAGTCACACTAAAATGTTATTTATGAGACAAAAATACTAAATAGAAATATAAAAATAAATATACAGAGCCTAAATTTAAACCTCTTTAAATCTGGAATAGAATAGGATATTTTATGGAAAGAAAGACTTGCCTTTAGAAAGCAGCTTTCGAAACTTCTGTGTTGCTGTAAGCTGTTGGTCAGCATCATCGGAGAAAATCATTTGTACCATATCAACAGTAATAACTTCCTCCTAAAAATACACAAAACATGCCATATTTAACATTTATATTTTTTTCATCAACATACTGTAAATAATGATTTAAAATATATATTTTTTGTTATTTACCTCAGGAACTGGTACTGTAGAGCTGATATCTGGATCTTGGATAGGACTTTCAAGCATAGAGTCATCATTTGCTGGAAGGGAGACATTTCTACGTTTGAATAACTGCCAAAAAAAAAAAAAAAAAAAACCACAAAAACTATCACCATCATCATCACCTGGGACATGAAAGTTCTTGATACTAACAATGTGTTCTACCACACTAAAACATTTAAGAAGAATGAAATAAACAGCTATCACTTTCATAATTTTTACATTTTAAAATTATTACTTTTCATATGATGAGCGAAAGCAGCATAACTGAAAAATGAAGCAGACTAGTCATATAGTTAGTGAAACGGATAATCAATAATGTTTCCCTGTTCTACTAGTATACATGACATGTCACCAGAGTTAGAGGCTGACACTCGGCACATTGGGTTCACAAATTGTCAAAGATTTCTGAGTGAAAAAAGGAGAGGTTCACAAGATAAGAAGATAAAGGCAAAGTTGCAATATGTCAACGAGAATATAGATCTATCACACTAATCCTCAAATAGTGTGCCAGAATAAAACCCTAGGTACAGGGCAGGGACTATCAGAGTACCAGGTTAGGTACTCAATATTTTTTTAAAGAATTGATATTTTAAAGAAAGTCAAAATTATTTTGTGGCTCTGGCTCCTTCTCTGAAAAGACTAAAGTTACTTTTAACCCCACTCCCTTCAATCAAGGAATCAATCCTACAGGTAGACAGGGGAACCACATGACATGACTTTATGGGACTCAAAAATTCATATACTAGAAATTATCTTCAGTGATTGGCAATAAGGTCTTAAGAGTAATAATAATAATAGTTAATAACAACTAATATTTATATAGCACCTACAAATGCCAGGATTTTACAAATAACACATATGATTCTCACAAAAATTTTTAAATGTATTATCATCTTTTTTACAGATGAGGAAACCACGGCAAACAGAAGAAAAATGACTTGACCAAGATCGGTTAGTTAAGTGACTAAGGCCAGATTTTAACTCAGGTCTTCCTCTATCTAGGCCCAGTGCTCTATCCACTATACCATCTAGTTGCCTTAAAATTCTCCATAAAAATGTTGAAAACCTAATATTTTGCAATCAATTAAAATAAGTGGATTATCAAATTAACATAGAATATACTGAGACCCAAAGATAAAAGATAATTTGTGATTATTGTGCACTCAAGTAAGAAGAATACAATGGGCAAGATAGGAAATATAGGATAATAACAGAGGACAAACCTAAAAGAACCCCTATAATGGGGCACTAGGGAAGAGAAGCATTCTCTTCCTCTCAAATCAAAAACAGGTAACAACACTGATAACTAAATCTTCCATTTAAATGACCACTACCAATTGTCATTCTTCTGTTAGATATTCTTCAATTACCAAATATTTTCCATAATTTGCCATTCCTTCCTAATCACTATATCAATACACCTCCATCATGCATCATTTTCACGAAAGAGGTAACACTGACATCCTAAATTATGTTTATAGTTAAATCATGTCAGCTGGCCTTTATTAGATGTCTACTATGTTCAGACACTTTGCTAAGCACTAGGGATACAAAGAAAGGCAAGAAACAATTCCTCCTCTCCAGAACTTCAGTCTAAATAAATGGAGAAAATAAACAAACTACCATGTACCAATGTATTAGAGAAAAGATAAATTAGATATACTCAAAGAAGGAAGGCAAAAGGGAGATTGGGGAAAACTTTTTGAAGGTGGGATTTTAGCTGAGTCTTTAAGAGATTGGTATGAAGAAGAAAAGAATTCTAAGCAAAGGAGACAACTAGTGAAAGTGCTCAGAGTTGGGAAATTGAGCCTACAGACTAAGAGACAGCAATGAGGCCAATGCCATTGAATCAAAGTATATGTATACAAAAACTCAAGAGGAAGAGGTCAGGTTACAAAGATCTTTAAATGACAAGGGATTTTATATTTGTTGGAGGGGAGAGGGGGGGGGGGGGGGGGGGGAGAAGAGTAACAAGAAAACACTGGAGTTTATATACCATGAGGACATAGTCAGACCTGTGCTTCAGGAAGATCAATTTGAGAGATGAGTGAAGGATGGACTGGAGAGAATAGAAACTTGAGTCAGAGAGATGAACCAGCAGGCTATTCCAATAGTCCAGGAATGAAGTGATGAAAGCCTGCAGTTGTAAAGGAGAAAAGGAGGTGCATATGAGAGAGGGTGTATAAGGGCCTGCACCATGGTAATAGTAGTATTAGAAGAAAAAGAGATGCAAAAGATATTACAAGACATTGCAAAGATAAAAAGGACAAGATTTGGCAAGAATAGGATTGGGAAAGGAGAAGCAGTAAGAGTGAGGAGTCAAGAATGACACTTGGAGATTACAAGTTTAGAGGATTATTGGTTCAAAAGTTCAAAAGAGGAAGGAGCTTTGGTGGGGAAAGATGAATATAATTTTGGACGTGGTAAGTTTAAGAAATCTGCAGGGCATTCAGTTTAAAATGTCCAATAGACAGTTGGAAATTCCAGAATAAAGGTGAAGAAAGGAGTTAAGTTTGGGTAAATAGATTCAGAAATCACCTTCATAGCTGATAACTGAATCCATGGGAGTTAATGAGATCACGAATGAAATAGCATGGTGGGAGAAGAAAAGAGGATCCAAGAAAGATCCTGGGGGACATCGACAGTTTGTGATTACAACCTTGGTGAAGGACAACTGATAGGATCAAAGGCTTCAGAGAGGTCAGATATGAAGAGAACTGAGAAAAGGCCAGATAAGATCATTGGCATCTTTGGAAAGTCGTTTTCATTCTAATGATGAGGTTGGAAGTCAAATTACAGAATTAAAAGCGTGAGAGGAAATAGACGTCTACTACAGATAATGTTCTCAAGGAGAACAGTAAAAGGACAATAAATGTTCTTCAAATATGGGAATGAACAAGATAAAATGAGATCTTTCAAGACAGTTGTGAAAATCAAGTAAGGCTTCATCTATTTCAAAGTTTGAGTAGGCCTGAAGGACTTTAAGTCAAGGGCATACTTAGTGTCTCCTCCCAGCTATCTTAAGGACATACTTAAAGTCTCCTCCTTGTTATCCCCCTAAGGGCATACTTAAGTCCCCTTCTAGTTATCCTCCCTATTTCAGCCAAATATGGGCAACTATGTACTTGTTGATCAAGTTCAATTTCTTGGGCAGTTCCTGCATTTAGAATGTAAGATCCTCAGCCAATAAGGATGAGGGTCAGTGGTGGGAAGGGAAATTTGCTTTAGGGATAAAAGTGCCGACCCTATCCCCTACAGTGCCTCCTCCCTTCGATTGTCTGCTCGATGGGCGGGTCGAGAATGTAAATAAACTTTGCTTTGCTTCTAGAGAGCTATCCAGTTGTTTTATTAATGGTTTCTGACCCACACAGGAGGAAAACCATTGAACAGGAAGAGAATGAAGATTATTAAGAGTGAAAACAATAGGAGAAATCAGTATTGCATAGAATCACCTGTGCATGAACTGAGCTTTCCCCTTTTTTCCATTACTTCCCTTCCCTTTCCTAGATATTGCCAATGGCAAGGAGAAAGGCACTTCTTTATATAAGACATTAATGAAGGAGAAAGTAGTGGTGGAAGACATATGAATTGAAATGAAGAGAAGGTTTTAGACAATCAGTTAAATTTTTTTCATTAACATTAAAAAGTTGGTAGAGTGAGAGCCATGGGAGACCTAAGAAAAGTTTAAAAATTTTAGAAAAGCCCTGTGGGCAAGTAGAATAATGAGTATATCAGAGGTTCTAAAAGGATTACCTTCCAGTAATGAGAACCCAGATGTAGCATAAATTTGTCTCCAGTCAGCAGTTTCATGATTTTCTCTAGCTTCATTCATCATGAGGCAGAAGACTATGGAATTAATACAAGACTATGATTTGGCCAGTAATAAGAGAGCAAGATATTTAAGAGAAAAGGATAATAAAGAATTGAAGTAGTTCATCAAGGACTAGAGTAAGGAAAGAAAATGGCAGGATGATGGCCTGTAAAAGAAATGGAGGTAGACGGACTGGAAAATAAAGAACAGGGTTGGTGGTTGCAAGACAGGGGAAGAGGTAAAACAATAGGAGAATATGATCAGATAAGGAATCTCAAAATTCATGAACTTTTAAGTGGAACAACTGTTGGTGATGGCAAATGTATACAGTTGAGATGAGGTCATGGGAAAAGTATAAATTGAGTAAAAGATTAGGATATTTGAGGGAAAATTAGTATGTATGATGAAATCATCTAATGTAAGAGCAGGAACTGGGAAAAGATAAAGACAGTGAGTCAAGCACTAAACTTTTTGAGTAAAGAATGAATGAAAGAAGCATCTTTTAAGCACAAAATATGTACAAAATACTAAGCTAAGAACTAGGGATAGACACAGAAAAGCTAGACAGTCCCTAATGTCAAGCAGCTCCTATTATAATAGCTTAGACAACATAGATGGAAGATTTAAGCTGCAAATAAGATGGAAAAGTCATACATATTAATGTCTCCTCAAAGACAAATAATGCTACTCCTCAGGCTACTGAATTCAAAGTCCTGGACTGTCTCTATCAAGGTCAAAGAAGAGATGATGGTCAAGATGGTGGCAGAAATCTGACTTGTCTGGTCCACAATGCTTCTTGTACCTGACTCAGTGTGCACTGTTTCTTCATCCAAGTTATCTGATCTGTACAAGGCAGCTGATTGACAACTGATGGGGATGACTGGCCCCTTCTCCACATGAGTTTCTTCCCCAGATAATAGTTCTGCTGGAAGGACTATTGCTATGAGAGTGCTTTGACTCTCAGGGTTCCTGTGCCTTATCTGACTGTTGGTGGCAGATGGTCAACAGTTGTTGCTTATACTGATGTGGAAGAAGGGGCCTCTATCTTCAATGATTCCTTACCTCAATAATGGATACAAGAGCCAAGCTAACATTAGGCCTAATGTTTCCTGGGAGGAAAATATCCTAGAGATCAGTCAATAATAGCTACCAGAATCTTGACTAGGTGATAAATACAGATTGAATATTAAAAAAATATATATATATAAAAGATTATTGATAATGGTAGAGGGAGATCCCGGAAGTGACAATGAGAAGCAAAGAATATCTCAACACCCTCAGTGAGTCCCAGATGTATGAATTTAAGTGCAACCAATACTGGAAAAAGTAGCCAGAGAAGCTGTGCCATCAGGAAGCAGCTTGATAATTTATTAATAGAAGTTGTTGTTTGTCAAAGCGAATTTATGTCAAAGTTGTCGTTTCTCAAAGAGAATTTATTTGTTAAATTCACTAAAAATTAGAAAAGAACAACATACATCTAAAAAAAATTTAAATTTAAATTTTTTAAATTTTCTTCAACAATATAAGCAGCACAAGATGAAGAGATGAGATAGAAAAGATCAGAAAATTATAATAGGTGTGGTGAGAAAAAAACTGAATTGATGAAAAATGATTATTATTCTGATTATGAGATGCATGCAACCATAT
The DNA here is from genome assembly GCF_016432865.1 of Antechinus flavipes. NCBI lineage: Eukaryota > Metazoa > Chordata > Mammalia > Dasyuromorphia > Dasyuridae > Antechinus > Antechinus flavipes. The sequence goes on along the minus strand of NC_067401.1, from coordinate 296,481,688 downwards.
TTAGTTATTTATTTCATATATCTGGAACTGGAGCTGAAGATGAAGAATGAGCCAGGGTAAGATTCAATTAAGAGGAAAAAAATAGGCTGAATGACATTTGGTAAACTGCACAGTATTTTTAATAATCTGAAGCCAAAAAAAAAAAAAAAGGGGGGGGGGAGTATGGGGGAAAAATTTCAACTTAAATCTTGTACCAATTCTGTATAGTTACAAATATTGCCACACTACAATCTTCGAAAAATCAAAATTGTAGATGAACTACTAAGACACATCATCTTCTCAAATTAATTATATGTAGAAAGGATAGATATATATTGGAATTAAATGGGCTTTGTAGAACCTTGTAGAACCTAATCTAATATTATGAGACTAAAAAAGCTAGAGACAGGACAGTCATATTTCTGATCACTTCCTACCTATGATTTTTCAATACTAGATCATGTTATAAAATAAAGGAATGAAGTGTCAGATAATCACTGTCAAACATCCTTAATTATGTGTATATAATTTTGGATCTTTTCTTTCTTGAAGTAATCCCCATCCAACTAAGTACTATTGATAAGGAAGCTGATAGTACTATTAATTAATTTAATACCTACAAAGAGCCAGATGCTAGACTAAGTACAGAGGATACAAAAGAAAGGCAAAAGACAGTCTCTGCCCTTAAGGAATTCATAGTCCAATGAGAAAGATAACATGAGAACTATGTATAAACAAACCATAAACAGATAAACGGGAAATAATCAACAGAGAGAAGGAAGTAGAAGGATTAGGAAGGGCTTCTTTTAAAAGGTCGGATTTTAGTTGGAATTTGAAGGAACTCAGGGATGGCCAGTCAGGATTCTGCAATCTTGTCCAAGCAAGGTCAGTGTCACTGGAATAAAGTGGGGGAAGGAAGAATGATGTAAAATTTAACAATAGTGAAGGGAAGAAGAAGAAAGTACTAAGTTAAAGAAGAGTTTTGAATATGAAAACAGAAGATTTTATATTTAATCCTAGAGGGGACAGAGAGCCACTGCACTTTATTGATATGTACAATGAAGTACTATATGTCAGACCTTCACTTTAGGAAAATCACTTTGGCAGCTAAGTGGAGGATAGACTGAAGTGGGAAAAGGCTTGAGGCAAGCAAACTAACTGGGGAAATTATTGCAGTACTCCACAAGTGAGAAGAAGGCCTACATGAGGATGGTAGCAGGAAGAGGGGAAAGAGGGCACATTTGAGAAATGTCACAAAGGTAAAATTGACAAGTCTTGACAACAGATTAGATATGGGAGGAAGGGAAGGAGGAGAACATAGTGAGGAATCAAGAATAACTTACAAGTTTCAAGCCTGGGAGATAGGGAAAAGTAGATAATAACAGGGAAGTTTGGAAGGAGGGAAGATTTAGGGGAAAAGACAATTTCAGTTATGGACATGGTGAGTTTAAGATGTCTTGAGAGCATCCAGTTGGAAGATGTCTAAAGGGTAGTTAGAGAAGTGAGAGCCAGCAGAGAAGTTAGACCTGGATAAGTAAATTTGCTATTCATCAGCATACAGAGACCTAAAGGCATCTAGTCAATGTGAAATAAAGAAGAGGGAAGGGGAAGGAGCTCTAGGCAAATGGCATCAGTAATGACCCCCAAGCTATTGTGTTGCTAAGTATAAGGGAACAGGAATAAATGAGCTAAGTTTTCCTTTTGACTGAGGCTTAGAACTCAGCTAAATGAAGCCAAGGAAAAGAACTAATGTAATTTGGTAAACATTGGCTCAATTCAAGTGGCTCAATTCAACATTTATTTATGTACCCACTACTTGTAAAAATAGAGCAGCTAGGTGGTGAAGTGAATAGAGCACTTAATCTTGTTTGCCTTAGTTTCTGCATCTATAAAATGAACTGGTGAAGGAAATGGCAAACCACTCCAATGTTTCCCCTAAATGGGGTCATGAGAAGTCAAGAGCAACAAAACCAGTGTAGAAGGAATGAGCAGGGGGTTAAGAGAGAATGTTTCTGAATAAACTCCATATATCTCAGGCAATTCTCATCCCTTCAAATGAGCCTCCTAGTTTTCTCCTTTCTCAGCCAACTAAGAAAAAGTTGTCTACACTTATTGCTTCTACTTTCTTTTTTCTCCCTCACTCCTACACTCTTAGCAATCTGGCTCCCAATCTTATCGGTGAGCTAAAATTGCTCTTCCTCCAATTACTAATAACTCACATATTATCAATACTATTGAATTCTGACAGTACAGACCATCCTTTCATTCAAGATATTTTCTTCTCTCTGGGCTTTTACAACATTCTCTCTGGTTTTCCTACCTGAATGAATGCTCTTTCTCAAGTTCCTTTACCAGTCCATTATCCAACTCATGTCCCCTAATTGAGGATATTTTCCCATTATCATATCCTAGACCCTTACTACTCTATCTCAATATATTCTCTTAAGCCTCATCAGTTCACTTAGATTTAATGCTAACTTCTATTGCCAATAATTCCCAAATTTTTATATTCAGCCCTTGTCTTTCATTCTCAAAGAGGTGATGCCATATAATTCTACATATAATTAATTTATTAATTTGAGAAGACGATGTGTCTTAGTAGTTAATCTACAATTCTCTCTCTCTCTCTCTCTCTCTCTCTCTCTCTCTCTCTCTCTCTCTCTCTCTCTTTCTCCCTCCCCCCCCAATATAAACTACTATTTACATTTAGTCTGAACCATTTACATTTACTCTGAACCAAGCAATAATCAAATGGGACTTGGTCTGGGACCTATTACTGGACAATTAATAAAAGCCAAATTACTTAAAGTATACCTCTTAAGGAAGAAATATAACTGATAATCCCCAAGATATCTAATGAGATTTCAGTAATGAAAATTTGCATTTCCTCTGGACAAAGTAAATACAGGTCAGTATGATAGCCCATGTGAAATATCTAGCCCTAGACTGTCCCCTGAGCTCCACTTTGACATCGCCAATCATCTACAAGTCCTTTCAAACTAGATGTCTCAATAGACATCATAATTCAGCATGTCCAAAGCAACACACATTATTTTCTACAAAACCTACCCCTCTCCTAAAATTTCTTATTTCTGTTGTTCAAATGCCAAACGTACACTTCCTTAAGACTATTTTATGGAGCTTATATCTGATCAAGTACTCACATGGTGGTCAGAAGTGACATAAGGACATTCTCAAAGTCTCTCTGAAGAACTGTGGAATCAACTGCATGACATGGGAAACACTGACAAAGGACTGCCCAGTATGGCATGCTTGCATCATAGAAGATGTGCTCTATGAGCAAAGCAGAACTGAAGTAGCTCAAAAGAAATGCAAAATGTACAAATTTAGAGAATCCACCTCAAATGTTCACATGGACTATTTGTGTCCAACCTGTAGTACTAGAGCATTCTGAGTTCATCTTGGTCTCCTATCAGTTAGTCAGACATATTGCAACTTGGCTTTAATAGAGTGTTGTTATTTGGTCCTCTTCAAGAATGAAGAAGAGCCAATAAATCATTTCTGTTGAAGGCACCACCATTTGTCCAATCTCTCAAATTTATAATGCTGGCATCACCCTGGATTTCTCACTCTTTTCTTCCCTCTCCCCCAAATTCCCTCCTCCCTTCACAAATACAATCAGCTGCTTAATTTTTCAGTTTCTACCTAAACTTTCCTCTCTATTTACCAGATCACTATCTTAGTTCTGATTCTCACTACTTCTTAGATTATTAAATCACTGAATTGGTCTCCTTGATACAAGTCTTTCCCCCATTCCAGTTCATTCTCCATTGCGGTGCCAAAGTTATTTTAATTAAGGACAGATCTGATTAGCTCAGTTTTATATTCAATAAATTCTAGTGGCTCTCTTCTGATTCTAGAATGAAATTTAAGCTTTAAAGATCTTAACAACTTTGCCTAACTTATCTTGCCCGTCTGACACTTTTTGTCTTCTTGCACTCTGTGATCAAACCAAACTGATCTTCTCTCTGTTTTTCCATCAAAACATTTCATTTCCTTATTCAAGTTTTGGTACTATCTGTCATACATGTCTAGAATACCCTCTTTATTTCTCATTTACAAATCTTCTTCCTTCAAGACACAATTCAAACCCTAGCTTCTACATGAACTCTTTTCCTGATTTCTTACTAGTGTCCTTCTTAAGCTAGCCTCAAAACTACTTTTTATATATTTGTTTTTTACAAACACACACAGATGTACTTTTCTCCCCCACATGAATGCAAACTCCTTAAAAGTACGGACTTTATCTGTATTCTTTGAAACATAAAAGGATAGTGAAAGTGAAAAAAAAAAAATTATAGAAAGTGTTGAGGTAAAAAAAAATTTATAACTTCACTTCTTTTAAAATATTCTGTATTTCAGACTGGCCAAGTCATTTTGTGGAAAGGGAGAGAAGATATGGCAGTCTGGAGAAATGATTTCAAGAACACAGGAAATTCCTGATGTGGAAATTCTCTCTACTGATGCATTTAGTCTGAAAGTTTGTAAGATTTAGTTAAACAATCCTGACATCCCTTTCCTTTCCTTTGTTAAGGACAAAGACTCTAAACATATTCTTAGTTTGCCAAGAGATTGTATAGAATGTAATAAAGTTAAGCAGACATAATCCTTACATTTAATTAATACAAAATCAATTGTCTTCAAATGAGTAGTAGTAAAATCCCTACAACACACAATAATGTTTACATGGTAAATCACAAATATCAAAGAAACCTACCTGTTCTTCCCTTTTTTGTTTTCGAAGCTGAATTCCTTCTTCTTCTCTTCGTCTACGCATTTCTTGAGGATTTAATGCTTTATTCTTGTAACTTTTCATTCTATAGTTATCTTTCCCTGGGCTTGCCATGGCATCTAGTGGAAGAAAAAGTTCAAACACAAAGATGATATTCCAGATAATGAGATGTTATATTTAAGTTTAAACTGTCCAACAAAATTATTGTATAAAAAGTTTGCATCAAGAACAATGGTTTCAAACCATATGATCATCTCAATAGGTGCAGAAAAAGCATTTGATAAAATCCAACATCCATTCCTAATAAAAACACTTGAGAGCATAGGAATAAATGGACTTTTCCTTAAAATAGTCAGGAGTATATATTTAAAACCATCAGTAAGCATCATATGCAATGGGGAAAAACTGGAACCTTTCCCAGTAAGATCTGGAGTGAAGCAAGGTTGCCCACTATCACCATTATTATTTAATATCGTATTAGAAACACTAGCCTCGCCCCTAAACTAATCTATTTATTTAGTGCTATACCAATCAGACTTCCAAGAAAATATTTTAATGATCTAGAAAAAATAACAACAAAATTCATATGGAACAATAAAAAGTCGAGAATCTCAAGGGAATTAATGAAAAAAAAATCAAATGAAGGTGGCCTAGCTGTACCTGATCTAAAATTATATTATAAAGCAACAGTCACCAAAACCATTTGGTATTGGCTAAGAAATAGATTAGTGGATCAGTGGAAAAGGTTAGGTTCACAAGACAGAATAGTCAACTATAGCAATCTAGTGTTTGACAAACCAAAGCCACTAACTTCTGGGAAAAGAATTCATTATTTGATAAAAACTGCTGGGATAATTGGAAATTAGTATGGCAGAAATTAGGCATGGACCCACACTTAACACCATATACCAAGATAAGATCAAAATGGGTCCATGACCTAGGCATAAAGAACGAGATTATAAATAAATTAGAGGAACATAGAATAGTTTATCTCTCAGACTTGTGGAGGAGAAAGAAATTTGTGACCAAAGATGAACTAGAGACCATTACTGATCACAAAATAGAAAATTTTGATTACATCAAATTAAAAAGCCTTTGTACAAACAAAACTAATGCAAACAAGATTAGAAGGGAAGCAACAAACTGGGAAAACATCTTCACAGTTAAAGGTTCTGATAAAGGCCTCATTTCCAAAATATATAGAGAATTGACTCAAATTTATAAGAAATCAAGCCATTCTCCAATTGATAAATGGTCAAAGGATATGAACAGACAATTTTCAGAGGATGAAATTGAAACTATTACCACTCATATGAAAGTGTTCCAAATCATTATTGATCAGAGAAATGCAGATTAAGACAACTCTGAGATACCACTACACACCTGTCAGATTGGCTAAGATGACAGGAAAAAATAATGATGAATGTTGGAGGGGATGCGGGAAAATTGGGACACTAATGCATTGTTGGTGGAGTTGTGAACGAATCCAACCATTCTGGAGAGCAATCTGGAATTATGCCCAAAAAATTATCAAATTGTGCATACCCTTTGATCCAGTAGTGTTTCTATTGGGCTTATATCCCAAAGAAATACTAAAGAAGGGAAAGGAACCTGTATGTGCCAAAATGTTTGTAGCAGCCCTATTTGTAGTGGCTAGAAACTGGAAAATGAATGGATGCCCATCAATTGAAGAATGGCTGGGTAAATTGTGGTATATGAATATTATGGAATATTATTGTTCTGTAAGAAATGACCAGCAGGATGAATACAGAGAGGACTGGCGAGACTTACATGAACTGATGCTAAGTGAAATGAGCAGAACCAGGAGATCATTATACACTTCGACAACGATATTGTATGAGGACATATTTTGATGGAAGTGGATTTCTTTGACAAAGAGACCTAACTGAGTTTCAATTGATAAATGACGGACAAAAGCAGCTACACCCAAAGAAAGAACACTGGGAAACGAATGTGAACTATCTGCATTTTTGTTTTTCTTCCGGGTTATTTATACCTTCTGAATCCAATTCTCCCTATGCAACAAGAGAACTGTTCGGTTCTGCAAACATATATTGTATCTAGGATATACTGCAACATATCCAACATATAAAGGACTGCTTGCCATCTAGGGGAGGGGGTGGAGGGAGGGAGGGGAAAAAAATTGGAACAGAAACGAGTGCAAAGGATAATGCTGTTAAAAAAAAAAAAAATTACCCTGGCATGGATTCTGTCAATATAAAGTAATTATTAAATAAAAATTAAAAAAAAAAAAAAAAAAAGAACAATGGTTTCCCCCTCAGTGCAAAAATAGATTAACATAATCAAATATTTTGGGAATAAGAGATCAAATATTTAAGACATTTGATCTGCCATCCTTATTACTAACAATCTGAATAGAGAAAGATAGGCAACAGGATAGAGTACTGAATTTGGAATCAGGAAGATGAGTTTAAATCCTACCTTAGATACTTATAGTAATGTGACCCTGGAAATCCCTAAACCTCTCTTGAGTTTCCATATCTGTAAAAGGAATAATTACAGGATCTACCTTTTAGGATCATGAGCATCAAAATGAGTTAACATAATTAAAGTGCTTTGACAACCCTTAAAGTTCAATTGAAGTGGTAATTATTATTACTACAGCTGATATTCAAATGCTACTTTATGCATGTGAAATCTTACCTAAATTAAATATGCCCATTTATAATGTAAATTATATTGAATTCCTCTAAGAGCATATACAACACCTTTCAGTTTGTTAAGGATTTAGATATTGCATTACAGCAACTGGGCAAAGTCACTTGAGACACCATGGTCTCCATTTTACAGGTGAAGAAATTCAACTGAAGTTAAGTGATTTGATTTGTCCACAGTAACATCCCTACTGTCATGATGTGATTCAAAGCCAAATTTCTTGTGACTTCAACTTCAGTGCTATCCCCACTAATCATGTTGTAATAGTATAACTGATAAATTCACTTTAGCAATAGTGCATGGGCCCACATTATCATTCACAACACATTTAATATAAACTCTTAGTGGAAATATTGTCATCCTCAATTTATTTCATACATACAGATCCTATATCTCCAACAATACCATAAGAGCATGGAGGGTAAAAATCATATAATTGTGAAATAAATTAATAGTTATGTGTTCAATAAATAGTAAATGATTTTTCAGAAATGAAGATTTCATTGTATTCTTTTTTCAAAACACTAATTATACATAAATTTTTAAGTTGTGGTAAGATCTTTCTACATAAAGATATTAATTTTTAAAAAAGAAAAGAAAAGAAAAGAAAATTTCAACAAGGATTTGCTCATTTTCCTCTTTCGGGACTAACTGATCCATGTTGCAATCCTCTGTCTTATCAAAAAACTAACATCATTTAGCTTCTCTAAATCCAAATAGTATGCTCTCTGAGGATGACTCATTTCAATGATGCAATTTCATTTGTAGTAATATAACTTTTAGAGAGGTTGTACTTTAAAGCCTGATGACTCATAAAACAGTCATTTTTAAATGCCAGCAATGATAATCAAGTACCTTAAATCTGTTTTATATAACATTTATTCCCTTCTTGCCCAACCATGTACTTAGTTTCTGTTTACTCCATTCTTACTAGAAAAAAAAAAATCCTAAAACACAACTAAGGATTTAGATCCTAGAAAAGACCAGATTTTAAAAATCCTAATTCTGCTATTGATTTAATGATATCAATTAAATTACAATTTCCCTTTCTATAAGCCTCATCAGTATAAATAGATATAAGATAGCTAGAAATGTGTGAATAAAAAAGGTAAACCTACCATTAGCTAATGAAGCAATACTTAAAATGACTACCCTGGACATAAAAGTATCCTCCCTCTATATTGCTAGAACTTCTTGTTTACCAACGAGAAATTTTAACGACTCTACTCGAAGATCAATTGTTAAGGTTATAATAAGCAAATTCAATCTAGTACAGAATCTTATGTCATTTATTCTTTTAGCATACTACACGTTTGTAAACTGTACATTGTTTGATGTACTTAACATAGTAACTGGCACATAGCAGTCTCTTAATAAATGCTTGTTCCTTCCCTCATCTTAAGAAGACTTTTAAATTACTCACAGCCCACGTAAGAATCTTATCATGGGACAGGGCTGGCAAGCAATCGGAGGGGAAAGTCTAATTCTAAGGGTCTCAACTGACATTAAATCAGAAATCGATTTAAACCAGAGCGTCTTCAGTGACATGGAAAACTAGGTGCAGAAAAATAGAGATTTGTTAACTCAAATGCCCCGCCTCTGAGGGTTCTTAAGGCCACGGCCTTCCCCGCCCCCCACCCACCTCCTCTAGACCAGAGAAAAGCCCGTGGAAAGGGGGAGGAAGAGAAAAGGAAGCCCACCTCGGGTTAACTCCAGATTTGGGATAGGGAGAATGCCAGAAGGCCACGACCCCGTAGGGGAAGTGGGGGGGGGGGGAGAACGAGCGTTCTCAAGACCAAGGACAAGGGGACACCCGAGGATTCTCCCCTACACAGATACACACACCCGCAGGGTTTTCGAGTCAACCCGGAGCTGGTACGAATCGCCTCCGAAACTCCAGGGAAGTATTCCCTGCTCCCACGGCCGGAGAAGGCCCAAATCCTGAAACTAGTAGCCCAGTCACTGTCCCTTACCCATCGAAAGGCCAGGTTCCACGCTCGGCTACTCGTTATGTCGTTACTGACGCCCTAGCCGACTGCAGCTGCCCTTGTTCCCCAGGCAAAAAGCTCGACTGACGGGTTCGCAATCCAAAATGGCGGCCGCCCGGCGCCCCCTCCCCGAGACCCCAGAGGCTCGCTCCCAGCAGCCCTTGCACCCGGCGAGGAGCTACTATCCTAGAAGTGGGTAGGAGAGAGGCGCGAGCCCTCAGCTCCTCCCACCCAGACCAAAGAGTTGGGCAACGTCTAAAGAAGGACACACCCAGGAAGAACGCTGGGAAAAGCCGACACCTGCTTTGGCGCATGCTCTCTTCCAGCTCTCCTTTCCCTTACCTTCCTTTCCTTACCAATCCTTGAATCTTCTTGTGTAACTTAGATTTACAATGTCACTTTCCCAAGGTTGTACAGGATCCAGAACCCATATCCTCATACTTCAGTCTTGTCCTCTTGCCATCCTACCAAAAGCCAATTAACCCAGAGTTGGGGGGGGGGGGGGGGGATTTGATTGGCACTAGATACAACCATCTAGGTTGTTGTGAATCACAGAGTCCCATTTCCTTCAGTTCAACAAACATTCATTACATAGAATTACAAGTACATTGCCTTAATACAAAAAACGCTAACTTTGGAGGAAGTAGTCTGTTTTGGACCTTTAAACTTGCTTGTTTTATAAATTCAACACACCTCCCCTTTTTTTCATTCCTCAGTCACTGAAAGATGATAGCAAAGATGACTCATTTGTATTATTTACTCAATTCTCACAGAATAAGATGGCTCTTCTCCACGCAGAGGGAAACCCTTCTATATTTCAGTGTTGAACTCATCCACTCGAGGCGGATTTTTTCGACTATTATTTCCATTCACTTTTTTTCAGTCTCTCCTTTTAAGTTGGCTCCTTTACTTCTGGCTACTGTCAGGATCCCCATCTCTAGACCACCCTCTTTTTTTACTCCTCTCTTTTAACTGTTAGGAGACAACCTGTTTTCCAAGGGTAAGGTGGTTCTGAGATCCTATTCACTTTGGAAATGGGTTAAAGAGGGAAATAGACTCACCTACATATATACACAAATTAGTATAACACCCTCTAGAATCTATAAAGAAATGAGAGGAGGGAAAAGGATAAAGTGGAGTATAGAAGGGTATGTAAATTAACAGGGGTGGGATAAATTGTGTAGACTAAAGGGAAAGTAATAAAGAAGGAGGGAAAAAAAGATGGGGAGATAATAGGGGAGGGATTCTGGGAGATTAGCAAGGCAAGCTAATGGGTAGAAGTAAAATAGAGTTAGTAGGAATAGGAAATAAAAGATATGTGTGTATATTTATGTATGTATGTATATAAGTATGTATTTGTAGATATATATTTTTTATTATTTATGTGAAAAATATATTCAAGTGTAACAGTAGTCTGTATGGGGGATGAGAGGAAAGGGGGAAAAATACAGTAAAAAATACATAGCAGAGAGGAAAAGAAAACTTACAAGGAAGCTAAGAGAATATAGACAGTTTGAATATAATGTGTTCTATTATTATGTATGTTTTCTTGAAGTGGAAATTTATTGTTATATCTTCTGAATCCTCTCATGTTCTGCTTTGCACATGAGAATGCTTCCCCCCGCCCCTTTTTCTGTCTTTTTTTTCTATTTCTATTTAAGTTTTAAATTAGGGAGAGAGGCAACTGGGATCAAGTGACTTGCCCAGGGTCACACAGTTAATAAATTTTAAGTGTCTGAGGCTGGATTCGAATTCAGGTCCTCTTGACTCCAGCACCAGTGTTCTACACACTGTGGCATCTAGCTACCACTAAATTTAATTTTTTTTTTAAAAAGGAAAAATGTTTTTTAAAAAGTTTTTTTGCTTATAACCACTGTTAGTTCTTTGGTTTGGTTTGGTTTGGTTTTTGGAGTTAACAGTATAAACCCTCTAGGTTTTTGTTATTGTTGTTGTTGTTGTTGAGTTTTAGGAGAGTGGTTTGAATTAACATGAGCTGCAAAACATCTGTGACATTTTGGTCATTTGTTCTCAAGGTTGACACTAAAAACAGGCCTATATCTAGCCCATGCTTAAAAAAAAAATCCCATTAATCTGGTAATTGCCCTATAAACTCCTTAAGAAAGTTATCTATGAGTACTTCAATTTCCACTCCTTGTAATATGTTTTAAATCTTCCATAATTTAGTTTCAGCTCTATCCTAAATTATCACTGATTTTTAATGGCCATACCTAATGGTCTTTTTTTTTCAATCACTACATTTTTTGATTTCTCAGAAGCCTTTCACACTATTGATCACTTGGATCTTCTCATTTTTGTGATAGTGCTTTCTTCTCATTTTTCTACCAATCAGATTGCTCTTTTTTCAGATCCCTGTGCTGGTTCTTCATTCATGCAATCTTCACTAATAGTAGTATCCCTGGGCTTTTTCCTATGATCTCACTTGGTGATCAGGTCAGCAATCATAGATTCATATCTCATCTCTGCCCACCTTTCCGAGGGAGACTGATAACTTCTTTAAGGAGTAGTTCTTGAAGAAGACCAAATGACACCACTATATTAGTGTTATGGGTCAGAACTCTGTACTTGAAACAAGGTTTCTTACAAGGTGCTAAGTCAATGAACTAATAATACAATGGTTATCTAGTTTAGCATGGTGATTAATAGTTCTCTAGTTCAGTACATGTTCTTAGTATTTAATATAGGTTCTACAAGATTCACACCTATTCTACAAAATTCATACCTATGATAATGTAATTATAATAGAGCATATAAGCTGGTACAAACCCAGCCAGATTTATTCATTCCATCTTACACTCCTCCTTTGCTTCTCCACTGAAACCAAGACTCCAGAAGGCCTCCAAGAAAGCTGGCCAGGGTCCCAGGCAAGGAAACTAGATGGTGAAGGAGATAATAAAGGATTTGGACTTTAACACCTAGCTATTAAAATGGTGAGTACTCTTCTGAAACGAAGGCTGGTCCCAAGACCTCCAGAAAACCAACCAGAACATTACATGTTAGAATCAAGTTAGTGTATCAAGCTGTGGCTAACACAAGCTCAGAATTCTCTACTACAGGTTGGATACAAATAGTCTCTATGAACACTTGGGGTGGATTCTCTAACTTTGCACATCAAGCATTTCTTCTGAACTAATCCAGTTCTACTTTGCTCATAGAGCATAGTACCTTCTTTAATGAGGGTACAGTATCTCTCATGTTATATAATAAATCCTAAAGTTCTTCAGAGAAACCTTGAGAGTGTCCTTGTATTGCTTTTCCTAACCATCTTGTGAGTATTTGCCCTATATGAGTTCTTCATAAAAAAGTCTTTTTGGCAAGTGTACATTTTTTTTTATTATAGCTTTTTATTTACAAGTTATATGCATGGGTAATTTTCCAGTATTGACAATTACCAAACATTTTGTTCCAATTTTTCCCCTTCTTCCCCCCATCCCCTCCCCCAGATGACAGGTTTACCAATACATGTTAAATATGTTAAAGTATAAATTAAATACAATATTAGTATACTTGTTCAAACAGTTATTTTGCTGTACAAAAAGAATCGGACTTTGAAGTAGTGTACAATTAGCCTGTGAAGGAAATCAAAAATGCAGGCAGACAAAAATAAAGGGATTGGGAGTTCTATATAGTGGTTCATAGTCATCTCCCAGAGTTCTTTCCCTGGGTGTAGCTAGTTCAATTCATTACTGATCTATTGGAACTGATTTGGTTCATCTCATTATTGAAGATGGCCACGTCCATCAGAATTGATCATCATATAGTATTGTTGCTGAAATATATATAATGATCTCCTGGTCCTGCTCATTTCACTCAGCATCAGTTCATGTAAGTCTCTCCAGGCCTTTCTGAAATCATCCTGTTGGTCATTTCTTACCAAATAATAATATTCCATAATTTTCATATACCACAATTTATTCAGCCATTCTCCAATTGATGGGCATCCACTCAGTTTCCAGTTTCTGGTCACTACAAAGAGGGTTGCCACAAACATTCTTGCACATACAGGTCCCTTTCCCTTCTTTAAAATATCTTTGGACTATAAGCCCAGTAGTAACACTGCTGCATCAAAGGATATGCACAGTTTGATAACTTTTTGAGCTTAGTTCCAAATTGCTCTCCAGAATGGCTGGATGTATTTACAATTCCACCAACAATGTATCAATGTCCCAGTTTTCCCACATCCCCTCCAACATTCCGCATTATCTTTTCCTGTCACTCTAGCCAATCTGACAGGTGTGTAGTGGTCTGATTAATAATGGGCAAGTGTACATTTAACATTCAAACAATGTGACCAGCCCAACTAAATTGTGCTCTTTGCAATAGAGTTTGAATGCTTGGCAGTTTAGTTCAAGAAAGATCCTCAGTGTCTGGTATTTTGTCCTGGCAGGTAATTTAAAAAATCTTCCTACAACAGTTGCAAAAATTATCTGTTTCTTTAATAAACCTGGCCTCTTTCTATCATTCTGACACTTATATACTATTTACTACTCCCCTCCAGTGACAGTAGTCTCTTTCTATAATAAGACAGATCTTCTTCTAAATATGTACACTTTCATTTGATGTCTGGCCTGCTTAGAATTCTCTCCTTGTTCATCTCTGCCTCAAACCTTCCTTGGCTTCTGTGATGTATCAGCTAAAGTTCCAGCTTTTCCAATACTCCTTTATCTTAATGATGTAGGTAGATAGTCCAGTGGATAGAGTATTGGTCCTGGAGTCAGGAAGATCTAAGTAAAAGGATCTGGGCCTCAGAAATTTACTAGATGTATGACTGAGAAAATCACTTGATCTCTACTTGCTTCAGTTTCCTCAACTGTAAAATGGGGATATTAATAATAGCACCTACCTGATAAGGAAATTGTGAGAATCAAATGAGGTAACATTTGTAAAGCACTCAGCACAATGTCTGGCTCATGGTAGATGCTACATAAATTCTGATTTCCGCCCTTTAGACATGACAAAGTATTTTGGAAATACCCTGTTTCCCAGAACTAAGATTCAGAAAACACGCTGTGCCCTGATCTTGGCATAACAACAATCCTCTGCCCTCTGGATGATCTCACCCTCTGGCAAAGTATATCGCTTTGACCAGCAACAGGTGTTTATGATTTTTAGCTCTATTTCCCAGGGACCTGAGAGTCATCATCTATCATATGTCTTGGCAATCTCATAATTCCTGTTCCTTGTTAACTGCCAAGTGAATAGAACCAGTTACTATTATTCATGATGGTTCTGTACCCAATTGTGAGACAATCAAATTAGAGATCTTTCCCACAGGACCTAGGTCATTGTCCACACAGAAACTCAGATTGGGAAATGCTTTTCAAGATCTAAGAGTTTTTATGTTTATAAATTCTTCCTTTCCTCCATAAAGATAACCTCTCCTCAGGAGATGGAGTTTCCATTTTGTAGGCATCATCAGTTTCCACTCTGAAATTTATTAAACTTCAGTTTGTGTCCTAACTCTTCTGCCTTTACCATGCTTTGTGCTACGCCAAATTGGTTCTAGAGACCAATTGCTGGCTGATTGACAGACATTACTCCCAAGATAGAGATAGAAATTATGTCTGTTTATGGTATGTAATATTTTATATAGCTGTATCTATATATCTATAAAATTTGTTAATTTCCTCATCTGTAAAGTAGGGAAAATAAAAGTCACTTGATAGATTCTCATGGAGGAAGTGTATCTTATTTCGAGTCTCTACAAAAACAATGGTTCATAGCTTTAGAGTTGGAAACTACAATAGAAGCTATTTAATTCAATTTTGTTCATTTTATGGATGAGGAAACTGACGCTCAGAGAAGTTAAACAACTTCCTCAGAATAAATTTAAGAAATAGAATATGAATTCAGGTTTACCTGGCTCTAAGTACAGCACTTATTCTGCATCCCATGTATACCAGTTATAGCTGTTAACATTTTTTAGGGTTGTTGTAGTAATCAATAAAAGTAATGTCTATAAATGCTACATGGTTGGATACTATTATTAGAGAAATAATACCACCTACTTTGTGAGATAACATGTAAAAGTGCTTTGCAAACATTACACCTCTATGTTGGATTGAGTTGTTGTGTGAGCTGGAATATAGGGGAGGGTTTTGGATATTTTAACGAAAAATAAACAACAGGTTTTTGTATTCTAAAAATAACTTTTCTTCATTTACTGTTAATAAAAATATGCTAACAGACCTCGGGAAACACTTTATTAACAGGAAGAGGTGGTTGTGAAAACCTTGTGGTTGCTTAGTTGTCCTGGAGCATATCTCGCCGAGTCACCCACCACATAGTCCCAGATGGTTATCTCCCGCTCCTTACAGGCAGAAAACCAATTCATCCAGCTCTGGCTGGGAATCCTTCCAATTTCAGTTATCCCCATCTTTAGTTAATTTCAGAACAAATCCCAGAGAAGACTCCAAATCCCAGCATGCAATGCGGCGAAGGGGATAAATGGTTAGGGAACAGGAAATGAGTGAGAATCTAGTCTCCGTAGTAATGGAAGGAGGGTGATTTAAAAATCGAGAAGCCAAGGCTTTCCAAAAGCGTCGTACGACGCTATCGGCTGATTCACTCCTACTGCTCCTGATGGCCCAAGGCGGATTTGGATTCCCCCACCCCAGCAATCGAAGACCTCGGAGGAACGGAAGTCGGGCGGTTGAAGCTGGATAGCCCTTTAGGATAACGCGCTTGCGCAGCGTACCGTTCCCTCCCCGCGGGAGGAGTCAGTGAGAAGAAAGAAGTTGCAGCTGCTGCTACTGTTGCTACTGCAGTTGGTGACGGCCTAGGTACTTGTCTCCATGGGGTGAGGGTGGGGCACTTCCGGCGTGCCAGGTGGCCCCGGGGGCGGGGGCAGGGGCAGGATGGACCGGGGTACTGGGCTCAAGTAATGTCTTTTGAGGCTTCCCTCTTCCTTTCTTGGCCTCGGCTTAGGTATCGTTTTCCTGCAGTTGACACAGGCCCGGGTGTAGCCTGCGATTTAGCCCCGAACCTGGAGTGAGGGAGGCCTGGCTCCTTTCCTAAGAATGGGAGGGGAGGGAATAAAAAATGGTCTGCTAATAGAAAGCCCCCCGGGGACTGGGAATTTCTCTCAGGTTCATCTCAGTAGCCAGCTGTGTAACTAGCGAGTCGTCTCGAATTCCTGAGCCTGGATGACCTGATTAGTAAATGGGTATATATTTCATCGCGAGATACCGTGCTAGGTGCAGGAGATGCAAAAAACAGAAAGTGAGTGCTGCAGACAAAATAAGTTCCGAGATTTTGAACAGAAAAAAGACTTTGGAGCCTAGCGGACCCCAAATTCACAGTTTGGCATTAAAGAAACCAACGCTTAGAGACTTGTGTTTTGCTAGAGGTCAGACATGTAAGTGGCAGATTCAGCACTTGATCCTAGACTCTCAGCTTCCAGATATCGGGATAATAATTCGAAGAAGAAAAGTAACAGTGGGGGGGTGGGGGTGGGGAAGAGATATCATGAAAGACCCAAAGCTGGAGGTGCCTTCTGTAGTAAATATTTGACAACAGGTATTGTATCACTTATACACCGTGGTCTAGCCTCAACCTCTGCAAGCAAGATTTTGCCTTATGATATCCTGATACAGTCCTTCCCCAGCTCAGTTTTTCCAGGTTCATTCCTGGTGCTCAGGTTTCTTGTGTCCTCTCTCTTCCAGTCTCACCCCCCAATTATTTTGTCTTTTTAAAATTTTTGTGATTTCCCCCTTAATAGAGTGTTAGTTGCTTGACGATCTATTTTTTGCCTTTATATCTCAATGTCTAGCATATAGTGTTTACTATATTGTATTGTTGAATGTATTTACTCACGTGGTCCCTATGGAACTCAAGTTAATTTATGAAAGGAGTTTGCAAACTTTAATGCTTGAATAAATATCCCAACCGTCTTCTTTGCCTTTAAATGGAGAGAAATAGAATGAACATGGTTACTCTGGTCATGGAAGAATTTTCTCTTAAAAAAAAAAAAATAGGTATGTACAGACAGGTACCTGAGTCTCATGAAAAATCAGGAAATTTTGGGGGCATGTTTATTTTCTCTTTCTAACCTAATACTTAAGGATCCTGCTAGCAATTTAATGTTGGATATAGAGTTCAATTACACAGTGCCTCCTCTAGATGTGTGAATTGTGCCTTATTTATTTATTTTTTTTTTTGCCTTATTTAGTGCTCTGAAGAAGCTTTTCTTCACCTAAAATCACAGATCAACAGAAATTTGGGAATAAGTTGTTTTATAAATTGTTGATATCAAATCATACTAATTTTAGCTTTAATTTTGCCAAATCCACATGCTATTTTAAAAGCATGTCAATAGCAAACTTTTTAGGTTCATGACTATATCTGCTGAAACTCCTATTATCACATGATAGTGTAGAAGTGTTGAAGGATACAATCTCTTTTATATGATATGCTTGAGGATCATCTTACTAAATTTAGAGATTCCCTTTACTGGGTTGACCACAGGGTGATAAATATTTTGGGTATAGCAGCACTAGATGACCATCTTTTAATTTGGAAAGAAGCTGAAATGGTATAAAACAACAAAAAAAAAATTGAAGAGAAATGTAAAATAGGTGAAAATAAAAACAAACAAAATAAAAAAGTGAACAAAAGTACTGGAACATCTGAAAAAAATCAAAGTATCAGAGGCTACAGAGGTAGAAAAAGTTTTCAAATCTTATCCTCTTAAATATCATTTTTATTGATTAAGCAAGAATCAATACTTAGACATGCATAAGATGCCCCCCTCCCAAAAAAAACACATAAATAAAGTGCTCCATGAAATCAAGATGTATTAGATTCTAACAACCAGTAGTAGAGACTAAATCTCTAAAAGGTTAACAATGTTTAATAGAAACAGAAAATCAGTAAGAGAATTGTAGGCAAAATAACCTTAAAGTGAAACTCCTATTTATAAAAATAGGAAGTGCAAGTCAAACATACTTAAATATAGAAAAAACATTTTAAATGATCTTGAATTAATAACAAGAATAGAAAGATGAATATTTGTTTCTGATAGAATGATTTTTTTTTTGTTGTTTTGGTTTTTTACAAGGCAGTTAGGGTTAAGTGACTTGCCCAGGATCATAGATCTAGTAAGTGTTAAGTGTCTGTGGCTGAATTTGAATTCCGGTCCTCTTGACTCCAGAGCCAGTGCTTTGAATACAGGGCCATCTAGTTTGCCTTCCTCCCCTCCTCCACAATGATTTCAAGAAAAAAAAAAAAAAAGAAACCTAAACTTAGCAAAGCTTGGCATATGATTATTTGTTCATAATTTTTAAGTGTTCATTTTTTCTCTATATTTGTTAAAAGTTCTAGAACCATTGGGATTTCCCATCAGTGCATCTATAAAATTAAAAGTCTATTTTCTAATTAGAGGTTTTGGTGTGCTTTTACTTCCAGGCCCTTGTAATAACTATGTTTACCTGTGATATTTGTGGAGAACTAGTAGCCTCTGAACAAGAGATGAAGACTCATCTTCTTTTGATTCATATGGAGAATGAAGTGGTCTGCCCATTTTGCAAATTATCTGGTATAAATTATGATGAAATGTGTTTCCACATTGAAACAGCTCATTTTGAACAAAATGAAAATGAAAAAGACTTGAAGATGGTTAACCAAGTACAGCATAGAACTCTTGATAGAAAAACTGAAAAAGAAAACTCTCATCATTGTAGAATGGAAGTTAATGAAGATGTTTATTCTGCTTGTGCATCAAGTGATCACAGTCATTCTAAGGGTGTTTCTTTAAAGTGTAAAACCTTTCATTCAGAGAATTTGACTGAACTGAGAGAGTTACAAGAAAATAGACTGAATCAATCTGATTTAACTGAAATAAATGAATCACTGTCCAGTATCCCAGAATGTCCATTCTGTGGGAAAATAGAAGCATGTAATGAAAATTTGGAAACACATGTGAAAAAAAAGCATGCCAATCTTTTAGACACTCCAGCAGAAGGTACGGTATACATTCTGTAGTAAGAGAAAGGAACAAGTATTTCCTGCTCGAAAATTAGTTGTATTTAAAAGGTTTGATCATTAGAATAGGAATTGGCCTGCTGTTTCACTAGCATGGGAAATTCCCTCTGCCAATGAAGTTTGAGATTTACTTTGCAATTGATAGTTTGGGATATATTTGCCCTCTAGGGTCCAGAGAGTTAAGCTTACTTGCTAGGGATCACATCACCCATATCTTATCAGAGGCATTATTTGAACCCAAGATTTATTAGTCCCAAGGTTGATTTTCCACTATGCTACTCTACCTTACGCAATAACATATGCTTACAAATAACTCAAGATTTTGCTTATATATTAATTACTTTAGCTTATATATACTTTCCTATGAACAGCTCTATGAGGGAAGTAGGATAGTGATTATCCACGTTTTATAGATGAAAAACTTCTTTGGGATAAATTGTGGCTTAGCTGGACACAGAATTAAATTAAAATCAATATTTATTTAGTATCTCCTATATTTTAGGCATTATGGTTAAATTTTTTGATAAAACAACGACAAAAGTACTTGTTCCCCCAAAGTACTTTACTAAATCTTTTCATTCAAAAATGTTCAGTACTTTCTTCACTATTGTGAAATGTTGTTTGGAACTTGGGGGAAAAGCTCAAAAAGGCCTGTTCAAGCTAGAGTAACTTGGACAAGTCACCTTTGGTACAATATTTGGCCATCTTTCAGATGATGGGATAATATAATCTCTAAATTAATGTCTAATGCTAATATTCTACAGTGTGTAGTATGTTGATTTTTTTTTTTTTTTTTTTTGGCTTTTGTTTGTCCTTCATTCTCAAAGAGAATTGTGACATTGCAAGTAAATTGGATTTAAGTGAGGAAGGGCTATGCAAAGTCCCCATCCTCATTCTTTGGAGTTATCTGCTCCAGTAGCAAAATATAAATCAGGACAATTGGAGGTGGCCCCAGATGCAGTGGGACATCTTGCCTTTTTTAAACCAGGTTTGTTTATTTGATTCAGTGCCTGTTCAGTGATTAAAGCTAGTTAAAAATGAGGCAAAGAATGGCCTTTTTCACCTAGTCCAAAAAATAAAAATAAAATCTGTCTGCTAGGGAGGATCAAGATATAAACTTAGAAGAGCACAATAATATCAAAATGACTACATGTGAGGCCTCAAAGAAAAATATAATTTGGTCTCGGGCCCAAAAAAATTCTTAGAAAAACTTAAACAGGATTTTTTAAAGCAATGAAAAATCAAGTGTTAGGAAACAATATATTTATAAGTTTCCAGTGTTGTATAAACATCATGAGAAACAATGGAATATAGCCATTGTAATATTCCCGTGGAAAATACTTATAATAAGTTTAAAATATCTACTTAAATCTTTAGTAAAACAGCAATCCTCTCATAATAACGCAGCAAAAAGAGATAATTTTCTTACTCCCTTTCCCCCTCCTTTTTCCTTTGTTAATTTTATTGGAAAGGAATGACAAAAAGGTTATTCCTGCATGAAAGAATAACTGCTAAATGTAGTTTATCTAAATAAATGTTTGGAAAAAATTAAGAAAAACCTATTTGAGCTTATTTTATTTTAATGATATTCCACAAACATGATATTCCTGCTTATATCTAAGATATTGTGCTTGATGCTGGAAAAGGTACAAAATGTAGTTAATACATAGAGGGAAACAACATGAAATGATTGGAAAGCTATGGGAGGACCCAGATTGTGAAGAGCCTTGAATACAGAGGAAAGAGTTTTAATTTCACTTGGTAGGGTCCCTGATGATTTTTGAACAAAGGAGTTAATTTATCAGATCTCTGTAAGAGATAATTATAATCTTGGTAACAAGATCAGTTGGAAAAGGTATCAAACAGGTTGTAAGATCTATTAGAAGGCTATTCCTGCTATTCAGGCTGTAATGAAAATTAGGATAATAGCAATAAGAACTGGAAGGAGGGATCAATGTGAATTATAGTGTTGTTTAAGGGTAGAATAGACAGGATTTTGTAACTTGGGATCAAGGTGCCAGAGCAGTGGATAAAATGCCACACAAAAAGGAGCAAGTTTAGGAGAAAAAAATAAGCTATTTCAGATATATTGAATTTGAAGTACTAATAAGACATTCCAAAAAGAGGTATTCTTGAGGTAAGTACTGATATGGTTCTGGGACTTAGAAGAGAGATAAAGACCAGTAATAGAGATTTATGAGCCATGTTATTTGAAGCCCTGGGAATGAAAGAGATTGCTAAGAGAAAATGTATAGGAAACTAGGAGGCACAGTAGCTAGAGCACGTGAGTTAGGAGTCCAAAGATCTGAGTACAAAGTCTGGACATCAGACATTTACTAGAAGTGTGACCCTGGGCAGGTCACTATCTCAATTTCCTCATCTGTAAAATGGGAATGATAATAATAGCCCCTGCCTGCCAAGGTTATTGTGAGAATAAAAAGAAATAATAGTTGTAAAGCACTTGGCACAGGGCTTGGCATATAGTAAATGTAATATAAATTTTAGCCATTACAATTATTATTCCATCATTATTATTAAATAAAGCACAAGAAGAGGGACAAGGGTGGACTCTTAGATTTACCATTATTTTAAGGAATCAGGAAGAATATAGTATTTAGCAAAAGAGAGGTAAAAGGTAAATTTTGTGAGCTTAGTGTCTGAAGCCAAGAAATTTTAGGGCACATCTAACAGTGGAGGGAGTATCAAATGTCTCAAATGTCAAGAAGGATGAAGATTGAAAAATAGGTCATTGAGGGCAGCTAGGTGGTGCAGTAGATAGAGCACCAGCCTGAAGTCAGGAGAACGTGAGTTCAAATCTGGCCTCAGACACTAAACATTTCCTACTGTGTGATCCTGGGCAAATCACTTAACCCCAATTGCCTCAGCAAAAATTAAAAAAAAAAAAAAAAGTCATTGATTTTGGCGATTGGGAAGTCATTGACCTTTTTAGGAAATAGTTTTAATAGAATTGCAGAAGGTGGTAGAACCTATGTTTTAAGATCTAGTGAAAGGGAAGGTAGTGAAGAAGTAGAAATGTGTTTCGATAACATTATTTTAAAGCACTATTAACAATTACAAGGTCAGGGAATTATTTATGTGTAGTTGATTATACTAGCATCAATTATACAATTGAAGAACTTAATAAGGTTATTGAGATATTTGACCAAGGTTACAGCTGCATATTCTTCTTTAATGTTTGGGGAAATGATAACTGGTATTTATATATTTTTCAGTTATGTGGACATAGATTAAAAGTTTGGGTTTTAAATTTTGGGGGCAATAGTCATGGAGATAAAAACTAGGACTTGTTTTCCATTGCCATTTATTTTCTATAACTTTTCTCTGACTGGCAAATTCTATTTATTTCCTCAAAGCATTTTTGATTCTGTATTCCCTGTGTTATTTTTAGGCCATGGAATAATCTGCATAGATACCTGGTAAATAGGTAGAAATATGCTTATTTAAAGAGACCATCATGTGCCTAAGGAGAGAAAATAGCAATATCACTTTCATATGAAGAACACAGACAATGAACTAATCTAGGGAATAGATCTAAAAAGTAGTCGTGGGGAAAAAAACAAAATAGAGCTAACTTGATTTATGTTTATACAGGTCAAGATCAGCCATTCTTTGAATGCCCAATATGTGGTCTTATCTGCACAAATTATCAGATCCTACATGAACATATCGATTTGCATTTAGAGGAAGGCCATTTTGAAGGTGAGTTGAAAAATGAAAGTGTTGATAATTGCTAGGAAATACTCTTTTTTTTTTAAATAACTTTTTATTGACAGAACCCATGCCAGGGTAATTTTTTTACAACATTATCCCTTGCACTCACTTCTGTTCTGATTTTTCCCCTCTCTCCCTCCACCCCCTCCCCCAGATGGCAAGCAGTCCTATACATGTTAAATATGTCACAGTATAGATACAATATATGTGTGCAGAACCAAATAGTTCTCTTGTTGCACAGGGAGAACTGGATTCAGAAGGTAGAAATAACCCAGGAAGAAAAACAAAAATGCAAACAGTTTATATTCATAGGAAATGCTCTTATAATCTGGTAAATCCATTATTTGATTTGAATTTCGTAAGACAAAATCGATTTTAGAGAAATAACCCAAAATTAATAATGAATTGTGCCAATAAGAATAAAGATAGAAAAGATTCTTGCTGTTTCTTTCTTCCTCAGTTTCCCTTTTCCAATCACTTACAAAGTTTTATCAATTTTACTTCCACACTCCATCTTAAATCTGTGCCCTTTAGTCTAATCACGTGTTGCCACCATTAATGAAAAGAAACTTGACACTACTCTTTCTATCTCATATTTCTGTTCTTTTGTATAGGTTATCTCCCATGCTTAAAATGTATTTCTTCTTCATCCTCCTTCTCAAAATCCCTAGTTTTATTCAAATTTCAGCATTATGTCAGAATCCCTTCCTGAAGTCTGTGACTATTAATATATTTTCTCTTCTCAAATTATTATGTGTATTCCTATTCATATGTTTTGTTCCCCTTGGTAATACAACCATCCTTCAACATTTGCAGATTTTACATTTGAGGTTTTGGTTTTTTGCAGAAATTTTTGGAGATTTGTAGCTCATTGCAGAAATGACATGTATATGTAAAGAAAAAAATTAAAAATTTTAATAAACCATAAATACTATATATTATTAAGCTATTTTATCATTTAATACCATGGATATACATAAATAAATTTATTATAAACAATTAGATTTTGTTAAAAGTTTCAGTGAGCTTTTATCACTTATACGATATGCATTTATCTTTGGGAATGCCTCCTCTTTGTCTCCATATTTGTGAAACAGTTGCTGTCACTACAGTTGCAGTTGCAAAAATACTGCATAGTGTGTAAGGTACTTATCCCTTGTGTAGAAACTAAAGCTTTTTTCAGTGTGTATGTTATTGTTTACATATTAAGTAAATTCAATCAGAATTATTAAAAATTTGAGCTATTCATCATTTTTCACATTCTCCAGAGTACTGTGCCTCTAATCCTCATGAATATTAAGGAACAACCATATTATCTTCTTGAAAGCAGACAGTTTTTTGGTTTGTCTTTGCTACTCCAGTGCCTTGCACACAGTAAACAATTAATAAATGTTGGAGATTTTTTAATAGATTGTACATATAGTTTCCACTCCTTCTTCTGAAACTAGGGATCTAAAATATTGGTTAGAAATGGTTCAGTTAAGAGTTCTCAGAGCCCTTTTATACTCCCAATAATTATTAAGCACTGCCAAAGAGCTTTTCTTTTTTCGGGTTATATCTATTGATATGTTAGAAATTAAAAATGGATAAAGTTTTTAAGATAATCATTTATAAAAATCCACTAATGTTAACATAAATACATTTTTCTGAAAAGAACAATTTAAAAAAAAAATAGACGAGAGTAGCATGTGTGTGTGGGTGTGTGTGTTTGCAAATCTTTTTTTGATGTCTTGCTTAAAAAACTAGAATCTTGACTAATTTTTCATTTAAGCTGTTGTGATATATTATTTTGGATGAAGAAAGTCTACCCTCACACAGGCTAATTGGAAAAAGGAAGAGTTGAATAGGCAAAGAATATCCTAATGTTTAATAGTTATGAAAATGATTTTGAGCTCATAGACCCCCTGAAAGGGTTTTCAAAGAGGGTCTATGAATCATACTTTTTAAAACTGCTGAGTTGGAGTGACTGGTTTTGATTCTTTCTCTACTGGCTCTTTCTTTTCAATACTAGTACTAATTCAGAGACCTTACTGAACTTTCTTGAAAATTGAAGGTTTAATTATTTCAGATAAAGAGAGAAAGTAGGTTCTTGGGGGAAACGTATTTTGATACTATCTTTATTGTCTTTTTGATACAATTATTGGTCTTATAGTAACAAATATTATCAGTTAAATATATATTGGTTTAGGCTTGGAAAGAATATTATCTTCTAATATTACCTATTAGAACTACAATAAAGAAGAATATGCAAGGAAAGTGTTTCCATAGTTTTCTAGATGGATAAATATTTATCTATTGCCCCTTAAAATAATTTTCAAAGCTTTTATTTGAGTTCTTCCTTTTAAAAACAAAGTCTAAGATTGTTGTTCTATTAAATAATCTCAATTTAATTAAATAAATCTTCTTCCTTATTTTTTCTCAGCACCCACTGTAGGTAAGATGTGGGACTTCTGAAGTATTAAGAAATTGTTCCTGCTTTTGAGTTTACAATTTAGTTTGGCAATGTACACAAATAACCACAAGGTAGAACAATGGATGAGTTCTGTATCTGTTGTATACATTGTAGCCATTCATATGCAAATATTGGAAAGAGTTTAGATTTGGATTGACAGTCACCTAACATTTTACTAGTTTAGCTGATATTTTTACCAAGGATCTTGTTTGCTTAGTGCTTTGGTGTGTTTTTGTCATTTAGTTTTTATTTTGTAAAACTTCACTCAGCTTGGACCTTAAAGTAGTTCTACTGTAATGAGAAACCAAGTTTTGGTCTTGAGCTTTGCATTCAATTTTGCTGTATTCTCTATCTTGGATAACTCTCTGGATCTGTTTCTTCATTTGTAAAGAAAGGGGTTAAACTTAGATTTTCTTGAAATTCCTTTTATTTCCTATGAACCTTGTGAAATTTCTTGTTTTATATAGTAGAATGGAAACTGAAATAATAGATTTTGTAATTAACTCCCTTTGGAAGTCATGATTACCTGGAGTCTTATGGCAAAGGTGCTATAAGCAATGTGGGGGGAACGTGTGGGAAAAGGATAGGAACAGAAGGAAAAGGACTTGTGACAGTGACTTGGAAAAGATAGTAAGAGCCTTGGATTTGGAGTTAAATCTGGATTCAAATGCTAATTCAGATATTTAATAATTCTTTGCCATAGTTTCTTTGGTCTTATTGACCTCTGTAGCCCTATGAAATGAAACTTCATTAAAGAGGATATCTCAAAATAATTTGTTTAAGCTATAAGACTGGGAAACAGAATTCTTTTGACTAATACTTTTATTTAGATTGGAAAAGGGAAAAATCAAACAATAATGGAAAGAGAAATCCTACAATCTGAGTAAATTCAAGGAAATACAGATAAGGTAAGCTATTGTGGGGTAAAGAAGTGAAGAAGCCTATTGAAATACACTAGCATCAGAGTCATGTAAGCAAAACTCATGGTAGAGACAAAGAGCAGAATTAAAGGATGAAAAGGATAAAAAAATAAGTAAGAACCTTACATTTGATTATGTCAGAAAAAATGAAAAAGAATAGTAGAATGGATGAAAAACAAAATTTAATTTTGCTGCTTACTAAAAATACATTAAGGGGAACAAATAGGTGGCTCAGTAGATAAAGAATCAACCCTTGGATTCAGGAGGACCTGAGTTCAAATTTGGCCTCAGACATTTATTAGCTGTGTGACTCTGGGCAAATGACTTAACCCCAGTTGCTTCCAAATAAATTTAAATCTGTGTGTGGGTACAGACTTATACATATACACAGTAAGATATGAAGAATGCAGGAAAGATAGGAAGAGCATTTCTTATGTATCAGGTCCAAAAATAGGAAGTGGGATCATGCTGTCAGACAGGACAAAAATAAAAATTCACAATATAAAGAGAGTAAACAGTGAAATTATGTGCAGTGAAGCAACATCAATACTAAACATTTATTTATCAGATGGCAAAATATTTGTTCTTCACTGAACTTAGCTAGTCTATTAGTCAATTATCAACATTGCAACAAAATGGAATACTTGTAAGCTATTCAGAAGTTAATAAAAGAAGAGTTTAGCCAGAACAATAAAGGATCATATTGAGTATAACTTTAACAGACCAAAGTTCCCTTTATTCATAGTGATTCCCCAGCTAAACCTCCTAAAACCCCTTCCCCAAATTCTTGTGGCTGCTTTGCACTCAGATAATGAGGAAATTATCATGTCAGTAGTTCAGTCCTTAGTTTCCTGAGCCAATTCAGTCTTGAGGAATGTCTCCATGCTTTTTAAGGAAAAACTAACCTAATCTGAATGGGATCAGGCATTAAGGTAATATTGTTTCTACCACAGCATCAACATTCATAGAGGAAAAATTAACTGAAATACAAAACTAAAATAACCAAATATAGAAGACTTTAGTAAGACCTAAAAGAGAAAAAAAAATTGTTGAAGTTACACTGAAATATTTAAAGCATTAACACAATAAGTATTTTCTATTGTCAAGGATTGCCTACAAAAAGAAAAAATCATATGTCATCATCTCATAGTACTTTTACAAAAATGGTCTCTGTCCTAAAGCATATGAAATTATGACTGAGTATAAAAAGGGCATTAATAATAAAATAAAAATTATAATAAAAGCAGTTTACATGGAAACTGAAAAATGACATTATAAATCAAGAGTACTTCAAAGAAAAAATTATTGCAACATTGTGTGGAAGAAGAGCAAGATAGGATGTCAAATTTGAGGTAGGAGAAAGATAAAGCAATCTTCAGGAAAAAATATTTCACCAATATTAACAAAATACAAAGGGCATAATGAAGTGAATATGTAATTTTAAAAAAGACAATCAACAAATTAGCAAATGTGAAATAAACACAATAAAAAGTCTTAGGAAGTTGCTTAAGTGGGAAGCAAAAAGATAATTGAAAGAACTGTAAGTATAGGTGTAAAAGGAGAAAGTAAGAGTATTGAAACAAAAAAGTTTGCAAACACCACAGAGAAGAAATTTTAAAACAATTATCAGACCTTTTTATATATGTAGTCACAAAACCAAGCATTTAAAAGAATCAGTCTATTAATCATATATCTACTAAGTATTAGGAAAAAGTTATGTGGCATAGTGAATAGTGAGCAAGTCTTGGAGCCAGAAAAACCTGGGTTTAAGTCCTGTCTCTGATATTTACTAGCTCTTTGACCTGGAGCTACTCATTTAATTTCCCAATACTCCAGCCAACCAAGACTAGTAAAGTTTCCTAAGAGATGTCAACCTATATTGGTAGTGGGAGTTTGCTTACCTAGTAGTTCCCAATATCAATGAAATAGCAAATTCAATCTTTATCTCTGAGTATTAGTCACTATGATAGATGCTGAAATTAAAGTACCTAAGCATTTAAGCACTTCTTGGTATCATGGAATGCCTATAAAAATATGAAATCCCAAGAGAGCAATAAATAGAAAACAAAGCAATCTCAGGAAGTTAAATTGAGTTCTTCATTCAGACAGATTTACAAGTGAATTCTATCACTACACAAATTAGTCTCTAATTTAAAATATTTAATATTTTTAAATTTAAATTTAAATAATACTCTAGCAAAACCATTAACAATATAGTTACAAAATTATTTATTGTGACCCACTAGAATTTTTAACAAGGACAACAAAGAGGTTAAAAAAGTTGTTAAGAAGAGAATATATTTATTTTAGCAATAAAAGGTATACAACCCTACACATAGGTGTATAATAGGTTCTTAACAAAATAAAGCACTCATTTACATGGAAAAATCCTTAAAAACTATTAGAATATGATAAAATATATTTCTAAAACCAAAGGATAACATTTTTTTTTTGCAATGAAGAAACATTAGAAACTTTCTCAATAAATACAAAGCTATTTCTTTCCCCAGCTGTGATTTGAAGTAGTTCTAGAAATGCTAGCAACAGCAATAAAACAAGAGAAAGAAATGAAAGACTTGAAAATCCAGAGAAGATACTATCCCTATTTGCATAGATAATAGTTTACTTAGAAAACTCCAGAGAATCAGAAGGAAAAAAAAAAGCTAATATGGTTGGTGCTTTCAGTAAATTCCAATGTTCCAATCAAAAAAGAATTTATAAGCATTTGTTATGCTCTAGCCACTATTCTAAGTAAGCCCTGGGGATAGAAAGAAAGGCATAGGAATATAAGCAAAAATTGTCAGCATTTTATGTAGTAATAATAAAAACCAAAAGGAAATCATACAATCTATTCAGAATAGCAAAAAGCACATAATTATTAAACACTCTAAAAATAAAAAGTTATTTAAATAATTAGAAGACTTGTTATATTGGTAAAAAAAAAACAGCGCTTAATTTAATTTAAAGATTTGGTATAATATCAATCTAATATAATATACTTTATAAAGACAAAATAATACAGCTCATTTTGAGAAACAAAAGAGCTAGAATCTTAAAGGAAATAATGAAAAAATAGGAAGGAAATGAAATGAGCTTGTAGATATCAAATTACATTATCAAGTAATCATCAAAAGCACTAGTTTTAAAAATAGCCAAGTAGATCAACATACCTACGTGGGCAGTTATGTGGCAGAGTAGATAGAGTACCAGCCCTGAAGTCAGGAAGACATGAGTTCAAATATGAACTCAGACACTTAACACTTCCTAGCTGTGTGACTTTGGGTAAGTCACTTAATCCCAGTTGCCTCAGCAAAACAAACAAACAAAAAAAAAAAAAAAAACAACCAAGCCTGGTATTTGAAAAATCTATACAGATTACTTGGGCAAAGAACAAACTATTTGACAAAACCATTAGGAGGACTAGCAAGTGATTTGGCAGAAAAAATTATGTATAAACAAACATTGTATTGCATATGCCATATAAGCAGCTCAAAATGGATATGTTACTTAAATAATAAATCATATTAGATGCCTTTCATAGCTAGGCATGGCTACCAACAAGACTCATTGATGAGGGACAAGGGAGATCACAAAAGATAAAATATATAATTTTCGATTATATGGAATTTTAGAAGTTCATGAAACTTGAAGTTACTTTAAACCCTTTACATTAACTATTTCTGATTAAGATCTGATGATGTCCAAAACATAGACGTTAACATTGATATATTCAATCAAGAGCTATTTTCCAATGGTGAATGATGAAAGGGAATCTACTTTGAGATCTTTTAAGTTAATATTGTATGGCCCATCTTTGAAATATGTGCTGAAAAAATGATTTCTCATGTGAGTAGAAGACTAATGACTGTCATTCCTCCCAAAACTGTATTTCTTTGAGGTGCTGCTAGATCATTAAGGAATAAATTGCCATCATACAATTTCCAAATATTGGGAGTTTAGAAGAAGACTAGAGTAATAGATTAGAAAATAAAGTGAATTATAAATAGTAGTTGAAGCAATGAGAGTGGGTGAGCTGTTTTAATTCCTTAAAAAAAAAAAAAACCCTGATTGACATTCAAAATTCTTCATAATTTAGCCCTACCACCCCCATCTTTCTAGTCTTTATATACTTTATATCATCTATCCCCTATCTTCTTTCCACTACTTTCCTGTCCCAGCCCTGTTCTTTGATACCTTGACACTGGTCACCTTTGCTCTTCTGCAAATGTGATTCTCTGTCTCCTGATTCCAGCATTTTTACTGACAGTCTCCCTTGCATGGAATGCTCTCCCTTCTCATTTCCAATTCCTGGCTTCTTTCAAAGTTCAGCTAAAATTCTACATTTTACAAGAAGCCTTTCTTAATTTCAGTAGCTTTCTTCTATCAATCATTTCCAATTTATTCTGTATATAGCTTCTTTATATTGATCTGTTTTCATGTTGTCTCTCTAGACTGTGAGCTCCTTGAGAGCAGGGACTATCATTTGCCTTTCTTTATATTCCTAGCACCAAGCACAGTGCCTTGCACATAGAAGGCACTAAAATATTTATTGACTTTTTTGTTTAAAACTTTGATTTTTGTTCTTGTTTTTAAAATTCTTAATTTTATTTAATCAAAATTGTTAATTTTGTCTTCTACAATCTCTATCCCTTATGTGGTCATGAACTCTTTCCTATCTATAGATCCAAAAGGTAGGTTTTTTTCTTGTTTCTCTAATTTAGTTATGAGGCTTTTATATCTAACTTGTATCCATTCGGAACTTAAACTTTGAGATCAGTAGCAGTTCTTAACCTGGGTTCTATGAGCTTGTTTTTAAAAATAATTTCTTTTTTGATAAATACATTTCAGTCAGTTTTATAATCCTTTCTGTTTTATGCATTTTAAAAAGCATTATTCTCAGAATAGTTCCATAGCCTTTTCCAGACTGCTGAAAAATGATTTAAACGACTTGATCTGTATCTAGCTAGCCTGTTTTCCAGACAGCTTTCAATTTTAATTTAAGGGTTATCAGCTTTTGCGAGGAAAAACTTATTTATTGTATTTCCATAAATGAAAGATAACCTTATTATTTTGGAGGGAAGTTTTAGGGATCTGTCTTCCAAACAATTGTTAAGCTGTATAATCTAATATATTATTATTGAAATAATTATTAAAATAAAATTTTAATAAAACTCTATCCTATTTCAGAAAGCAAAATTTCATAATTAGCTGTCAAAGATGAATTTTTGTTATGTGTTATACTAATAAATTTATTCAGCTTTTTGAAACCATAGGGATAAATAAAGGCTCTAATGACCTGGAATTGGCTCGTCAGCTCCAGCAAGAAGAAGACAGACAGGGGATGTCTGAGGGATCAAGACAAGAAATAGAAGAATTCCAAAAATTGCAGGTATGGAGAAAATGCATGTAATAGTTGAATTTGTCTTTTTTTTTTAATTTGGATAATTTTAATTTCTTCAAAATACTTTAACCTGTAGTGTTCCTTTAAGTTCACAGTCACTTTGGATGTAGAACAATTGTAGAAAAAGATGCAAATAGATTGCATGTCTTGCTCAAGATTTTAATTGGTGACAGAATCTATACAAAAACACAGATTTTCTGATATTTAGTTGTTGGGAGATTTTTGTCCATATATTCCTGGCACTGAGTACAGTGCCCATCAGTTCAACTTAAAGTCAGAAAACCCAGGTTTTAAGCCCATCTTCCATAATAGCTTTTTGACCCTGGGAAACCTTAATTGTCCTGAGTTTTAGTTTTCTCATCTGTAAGATAGGATCATAGGATCACAGATTTAGAGCTCAAAGGAACCCAAAGGTCCATTCATTCAGTTTAGTCTCCTCATTTTATATCTGAGGCCCAATTTTACAAATTGAGGCCCCCCCAAAAAATTAAGTGACTTGGCCAAAGTCATATAGTTTTTACATGGTAGAAGTAGAGTTCTGATTATACTACTTGCAATAACTAATTGACAGCAGTATTGTTGGCAAAGTATTCTTTAAATTTTCAAATGTTATATAAATTTACATTATTAGTATTATTATTTTTCCCTTTTTCCTTCAAACTATGATTTTATTACTTTAGAGAATACCTGGTGAGGAAACTTATTTTATAAAGTCATGTTGGCAGCTGCTCTGAAACTTAGTCTTAGAAAGTTGCTAGAGGGCACCGAGAGGTATTAGTGACTGATCCACAGTCACAAAGAAAATAAGTCTAAGTCAGGACTTGAACCCAAGTCTTCAGGAGGTCCATTCCTGCCATTTATTGTATTTTGTAAATAGTACATTTCCAAATAGATTAAGCAGTACTGTATTATCATTCATGGGATCATAGATTTTGAGCTGGAAGGGACCTTAGATATAATCTAGTTTGTCCCTCTAGTTTTATAAGGTTACTCACCATAGTCCAGAGAGGCTAAATGATTTTTCAATGGTATGTCTGGTCCAACTACTTTCCATCTCTGTTGAACTAGATGGATCAAATAATTAAACCATACATTTTTATTCCCAATAGAGACAATATGGTTTAGACAATTCTGGAGGCTATAAACAGCAGCAACTGAGAAATATGGAAATTGAAGTACACAGAGGAAGGATGCAGCCAATTGAGTTTCATAAAAGAAAAGCTGATCTGCTGGAATCATTAGCTTTTGGCATAGATGATGGCAAAACAAGGACTTCTGGTGGGTATTTAGATTCTATTTCAAGGAATCAATTAGGGGGGTTGATTTTTTACTTCCATGAAAATGTTACTAATAATTATCCTCATTTGATTGACTTTAAAACATTGTAGGTAGGTGTGCTTAGATCAGTACTTATACTTAGACAATTGTATAAGTAATAAGATTGTATAAAGTATATTTGCTTTCTGAAATTATCCTGGTGGCATTTATATAAATAATTCATTTGTATTGCTTATGTATAGCACAAAGCAGAATAACCTATTATGCTGTTGTGAAAATGGCTTTTATATTATAGTAAAGACTATTTAATAAAATAATTATGTGAATAGTAATTGGATTATCCAGTATTTTAGATTTCTTCACTTATACATTTGGAACCTTGAAAATGCTATTTATTTTGAAACAGAATTCGAATTTATCTCCTCTGTATGTCACTTCTCTAACCTTATTCATTTTTGTAGTATTCTAAAATATGAGTTAATGTCTTTTACTTGTATCTCACTTAGTGTTGTGCCTTGATAGGCATTCAACCAGTACCTGTTCTTGGTTTGATTTCTTATTTCTAAAAAAAATCACTATGCTTTAGAAAACTATTTTAGTCTTTTCTTCTTTCTTTCTCTTATTTCAGGAATAATCGAAGCCCTCTATAGGCATTATCAGAATGAAGCAAGAGAGGTGAGGCGAGTGTGGCTTTCCACAGGAGTAGACCATTTTTATTCATCTTTGGGAGATAAAGGCTGGGGTTGTGGCTACAGAAATTTCCAAATGTTACTTTCATCTCTATTGCAAAATGATTCTTATAAGGACTGCTTGAAAGGTATGTAAAATATTTGCTTTCTGAACTCATAGTCTTTTTAGGTACATGTGAAGTATATGCTATTTAGGAGGCAGTTAGTGGTGTAGCCTAGAAAGATCTGCACAAATATAATAACTGTTCTTTGGAGGTTTTAGGTAGATTGTGGAATAAAGAAGGGAAGGAAAGGTGATCAAGCACTCCTGTTCACTTTCTTCTCCATTTAGCAGTAAATATTTTCTAAATGAATGATTTTTGTGGTCAGAGACCATACAATAGAAATGAAAGATAGGCAATGCATAAACTTGATATATCCTACTTAGATTTGTTGGCGGATACTTTTGTAGTCAGCCAAGGTCTCTGATAAAGGATAAAAAGCTGAAGACAAACATGGGTACAATAGGTTTTCTTCCAAGCATTTTTTTCTTTTTTTTTTTTTTATTTAATTTTATTTAATAATAACTTTGTATTGACAGAATCCATGCCAGGATAATTTTTACACAGCATTATCCCTTGCAATCACTTATGTTTCGTTTTTTCTCCTCCCTCCCTCCTCCCCCCCCCCCCAAGATGGCAAGCAGTCCTATATATGTTAAATATGTTGCAGTATATCCTAGATACAATACATATTTGCAGAACCGAACAGTTCTCCCGCTGCACAGGGAGAATTGGATTCAGAAGGTAAAAGTAACTCGGGAAGAAAATCAAAAATCAAATAGTTCACATTCATTTCCCAGTATTCCTTCTTTGGGTGTAGCTGTTTCTGTCCATCATTTATCCAATGAAACTCAGTTAAGTCTCTTTGTCAGAGAAATCCACTTCCATCAGAATACATCCTCATACAATATCGTTGTCGAAGTGTATAATGATCTCCTGGTTCTGCTCATCTCACTTAGCATCAGTCTATGTAGGTCTCTCCAAGCCTCTCTGTATTCATCCTGCTGGTCATTCCTTACAGAGCAATAATATTCCATAACATTCATATACCACAATTTACCCAGCCATTCTCCAATTGATGGGCATCCATTCATTTTCCAGTTTCTAGCCACTACAAACAGGGCTGCCACAAACATTTTGGCACATACAGGTCCCTTTCCCTTTTTTAGTATCTCTTTGGGGTATAAGCCCAATAGAAACACCCAAGCATTTTTTTCTAGGAAGACCATAAGTCTAGGAAGCATGTAAGTGCTAACATCTTTAAATTGGTTTGTGAGAAAAAGCACACAACTTCCCAACTTCCTATTTGTATGCAGAATGAGAGTCATCTGTGATATATGTCAGTGATTTTTTCACCAAGTTTTTGTCACATCCAAGGAGAAAAAGGCATTGGGGAGAATATATCTAATATATATAACTGGACTATGCTTCTACTAGAAAGTTTAAATGTTAATGTATAGAAAAGAAGTGACTTGAAGCTGTTTGAATTGGAATAGATTTTGTGTTTCTGCATTTATAATTGTATTTATCTTTTTTTTTTGGCTGAGACAATTGGGGTTAAGTGACTTGCCTAGGGTCATACAGCAAGGAAGTGTTAAGTGTGCTATACATAAGTGTTAAGTGTAAAGACCAGATTTGAGCTCAGATCCTCCTAACTTCAGGGCTGATGCTCTATCCACTGCACCACCTAGCTGCCCCCGATTTATAATTGTACAAAAGAACAATTATGCTTTTGAAATTTTAACTGTGATTCTCCAGATACTTACCATTTAGTTCATCCTAAGTAAATTGTTAACTATTTTGTTTTGTGATTTAAAAGCAACAAAATATAATATTTTAATAACTAAGCCACTCATAATATCTGTGTTTATAATATGTGGTATATTATTGACATAATTTCAGATATGTCAATTCCTTGCATTCCAAAAATTCAGTCCATGATTGAAGATGCATGGAAAGAAGGGTTTGATCCTCAGGGAGCCTCTCAACTCAACAATAGATTACAGGGAACAAGAGCCTGGATTGGAGCATGTGAAATATATTCACTACTAACTTCTCTCAGGCTAAAGTATGTATCTTTTAAAAAGAACTGTTGTAATTGCTTATTTTTCTTTTGCTATTTCTTTGTTTTTATGTTTTACTTTTTTAGTCAATGAATTTTTAAAATGATTTTTGTCATTGAAATTACATATGAAAATAATTCTTAAGTTATAAATTGAAAAAGGTGCATATTTTTGTAGCTCATAATTTAGATCATACTTTTAAAATCTAACTAATAGAAATGACTGTCAGATTCTATTTTTGTTAGTTTTTTCTTTAGATCTCTATTTGTACATTAAACATATACTATGATCATACAACTAAACTTACAAATAATTTTGGAAAAAGGAATATTTTCATTTGAATTTTTTTTAGATAATTTCTCTTTTAGTGCTGTTTGTCATTGGTTTTGTACTTCTATTTCAACTTGAGATTGTGAATGTAAGTTTATTTTCAGTCATTCAAATGGCAACTCTTCTTGAAATATATTATTTTGAGCAATACTAAAAATTTGAATTAGTCTAAAATGACAACTATTTTCCCAGCAATTAAATTTCCAGACCCAAAAGAAAAAAATCTTTGCTTTAACTTTCTCACTTTTAAACAATGTGTAGAAGATCATTCACTGAAAAAACCATTTAATAGTAACTTGATAATCAGTTAATAGATTGTCAGTATTAAATTTATTTATGCCTACCCACTATTAATGATTTTAGGAATGTCTTTAGGTTTTATTTTCTTTAAGGATTTGGTATGTATGTTTTGTTTAAATTTATGATAACGATTTTGTGATTGATGGGTTTGCATGTAGGCACTGAATAAAGTTTTATTTTAAACTTGATAATTTGACCTCTTTATGAAAAGAGAATATTAATTCAGACATGACTTAATTTCACAAACTCTTTAATTATTATTTGAATCCCTTTTTTAGTAGTTTGTCATTCAAATATTATTTTTGTTTGATATTAATGACCAAATTGAGAGAATAAAAATTGTCATTGCCTTTTGACCCTCACACTCAAAGAACTTGTTAAGTTAAGCCATATTTCAAACTTTATATATTTTATTTGTAGAGTAGGTTTAGATGAAATGTATTTTTTATATTCTTCCTACAGATTATATGTGCATTATTTTAATTTATTACTATTTTGAAAAATGTTTTACTTTAAAACATAGAAAAGAAAAAAACATTGTCTTGTTCACAGAAGAATATAAAGAATTCAGAATATGTAACAAATTTCCATTTCAAGAAAGCATATATAATAATAGAAGATATTGCATTCAAAACTTTCCATCTTTTCTTTGCTTCCTTGTAGGTTTTCTTTTGTTCTCTTCTGTGCACTTTTTACTTTATTCTTTCCCCCCCTTTTTCTATCCCACTTCCCCCATGCAGACTATACATAAGTATGGATATATACACACATGTAGACACATATATGTACACTTACAAATATATCTTAAACAATAATATAACTGACATAGAGATTTTTCTCTTGACTGAATATTTTTTTAAATTTAACTTTGAGATCAATAATTACTATCTCTACTTTTTTTTCTTAATGAATTCTACTCTTGATCATTATTATTCTTTTATGTATACCTTGTATTTCCTATCTCTGCCAATTGTTTTACTTTACTCTTTCTTGTTAATTGCCTTGCTATTACTTAATCTTCTCCCATCCCACTCCCGAGATCTTTCCCTAATGCTCTCCTCCAACTCCTGCCTCCAACCACACTCCTTTTTCTTCCCTCTTTATCCCACTCCTATTAATTGATACACCCTTCTATACCCTGCCTTCTCCTATTTCCTCCCCTTCTTTTATGAAATTTTGAAATCTATGTATTATTTCCTTTTAACTCATTTCCAAGGTGAATAGAATTTCAGAACTACCAGCCCTTCTTTTCCATGTAATATCTTGGGTTGGTTCTTGTTCTTACCCTTCATTCATATAGCATAAGTACTGTTTTTGCCTTTTGATACAGTTTTATTTTTTAGAGTCACATCACATTCAGTTGTGCCCCAATCTTTCTTTTGGACTACCCAATTACTAATGACAATTTTAGATATGTGATTTACATTTTCACATATAAAACACAAACAGTTTGTCCTTACTGAGTTCCTTGAAATTAGTCTTGATGTTTGCCCTTACATGTTAAATTTTCTGTTGAGTTTGCTTGAGACAAAATCCTGAAAATCTGACAGTTCATTGAATGTATTACTAATTTTTTTTTTTTTTTTTTGGCTTAGGCAATTGGAGTTAATTGACTTGCTCACAGTCACACAGCTAGGAAGTATTAAGAGTCTAAGGTCAGATTTGAAGTCATTAGAGATCAGTGCTTTATTCACTGTGCCACCTAGCTGTTTCTATTACTATTCTTTAAATGAGTGTAATTGAGTCTAAGGTGAAGTAATGTAAATGTGCTAGATTTCTTTATGAAACATAGGTTCAAATCCTG
Source organism: Antechinus flavipes (assembly GCF_016432865.1). Classification (NCBI taxonomy): domain Eukaryota; kingdom Metazoa; phylum Chordata; class Mammalia; order Dasyuromorphia; family Dasyuridae; genus Antechinus; species Antechinus flavipes. Next base: position 296,443,262 of record NC_067401.1, on the reverse strand, counting down.
TCCTATCTACTTAATAGACATGTGACCATGAAGTCATCCTTTTAGAACCTCACTTTTCTCATATGCAAAATGGGGATAAAAATAATAATAATCACACCATCAGTAACAGAGTCTTTAGAAACCTTAAAGAAGTATTTAAATGTGAATTGTTATGGATAGCAAATAGCCACTTGTTCAACATAAATAACTTCTATTCTGACAAATTAAAATATTCTCATTTTATTCTTGGAAAAACACAGGTGGATAAAAGTAAATTTATGGATTTTCTATTTCTATTTACTAATTGTGACTATAAAAATTTTAATATATACTTTTCTGAGATTTTTTTTTCACTGAATTTTTATAGGTGTAGGATTATTGATTTTCACAAGCCTACTGGTCCTTTGGGCACACACCCTCGATTATTTGAATGGATATTGAACTACTATTCTTCAGGCAGAGAAGGAGGTCCAAAGGTAGTCTGTTCCTCCAAACCTCCCATCTATTTACAGCATCAAGGTTAGCACTGAGTTCACATTTTTATGTGGTATTTCTGGGATGACCTATCATTTTCATTACAGTGCAAAATATTTGGTGACAGGACTAGTTCATAGTTCCATCTCTTTTTTAGTAGGTCTTCTAGACCTCCATTGTCAAGGTGGAAAATATAAGATAATTGACTAACAGAAACAAGGAAAAGCATATTAGTAGTAAAAGAATCCCATTGTCCTATAAAGAAAATGCTTATTGCTACTTTGTAAGTTGTATATCTATTGTTTATTTGTCTAATTTTTCTAGAGCAAGTAATGTAAACTATAAAACATGTGCATAAAATATTCAATAACTTTGTTAAGTTACTTTATTTTCATGTTAGGACACAGCCGAACTATTATTGGAATCGAAGAGAGAAAGAACAGAACCCTCTGTTTACTAATATTTGATCCAGGCTGTCCTTCTTGGGAAATGCAAAAACTATTAAAACAAGACATTGAAGGAACCAGTCTCAAACAACTCTGGAGATTTGTGGGAAATTTAAAACATAAGCAGTACCAGATAGTAACTGTAGAGGGTGTACTTTCTCCAGAAGAGAAAATTGTAAGTATCTTTAAAGGAAAAAAAAAAGTTTATCATAAGAAGAATTGAGCTTATTGGCAGTTTAAAATTTCTGAGGAAAAAAAAAATAGAGAGCTCAACATGAAGCTGTTTATATTAACTGAATAATCAGAGCACTTTTGCTTGTATTTTCATTCAGTTGCTGGAAAAGAAATACTTTCTAACATTTACTTTTATTTTTGATTTTCATGGCACTCATTTAGGACCTCAGTTTCTTGAGATTTTTAACTTTAACCTCATAACAAATATTTGGTAACTACAAATATTTTACATATAAGAAAGTTTAAATTAATAATGAGAAAGAACAAAATGATCCATCATTGATGTTTCCCAGAAAGTTATCTCTGATGTCTGGATTCATTCACATGGAAGCTGTCAGAAGTATCTCAATATCCAGTACCTTTCTACATTTAACTCCTGGGTTGTATAAATACCCTTCAGATAATAAATTATTAAAGTGATAGTTTTCATATTGGGTGATCCTAAATGGAGATTTTGTCCATTTTAGATGAATAGATGTCATCTGCATGTCATTTCATAGGAGAAAAAAGCAAAGACCATTTTTAAGGAAAAACTATCTTTTTTTAGGGACATAATATAAAAATATACATACACACATTTGTGATATAAAACATGATAGTTTCATGTTTGTTCTTTGTTTGGAAAGGAAGTAGAAATTTAAAGGAGTTTCTTAAATATTTTGAAGGCATGTTTAAATTTACATTCATGCTTTACTGCCTTCCTATTTTTCTCCATTACCTAGCCAGAATTTAACACTTGGGATTTAATTAATTAGTTTTAATACTTAGAATTTTATAGGAAAAGAACTGATGCTGACAATTATGAGTATAGATAAATAGACAAATTTAATAAGAGAATGGTAGCTAGATATCTTGGCTCTTCTTCACCATATAAAGAAAGCAGAAATTAATATATGATGTTTAGACATTTAGTGGTTCTTGATAATAAGTTAAGGAATTTTTCTCAATTGTGCACATGATAAGTGACAAACCCTTTTGTTGATTTTAGCTAAATGAAATCAAAGATTAATCTAGTCATGGAATTTGTAAGTTGCACAATGGTCCTAGTGGAATTCTAGAGTTATTTCCTCATATATGAAACTAGTGTTTTGGAAGCAAACATGGGTGCTTCTCAGGTTCTATTTTTGCTGCTGACAGTATTTTTTGAACTAGAGATTATATTGACTTTGAACCATGAGACATATCTTAAGGAACATTAAAGTAGACTATTAATGACCGAAGGAAGTATTTTGGTTATTAGGGATAGGAATATATTCTAGACTTTTGTTTCCATAGGTGAGTCAATTGCTTGCACTATGTCTTAATTTCTTACATACATAGTCACCATACTTCCTACCATAAATAAAACATCTTTCATTAAAAATGTTGTATATCAAACTCAGAATTCCTGTAATCTTGAAGTTGCCCATTTTCCAATGTGACAATATTAAATATTTATTTTTTCCCTGGTTATCTGAGACTCTATCAATAAAAACCTAAGTGAATTTTTCATTTCTCATAAATAGTGATATTACACAGGGATAAGAACTCAATTTCATTAATATAGGGAATTTCAGAGTTAGAAAATTTTCTGTATCCCTGCAGCTCAGCACTTTCTCTGCCACTTATACTCTTAAGAGGTACATAGGGCACTGAATCATGATTTACTCAGGGTCATATTGCTAATCAGTGTCAGAAGTGAGCTTGAGCCCACGTCCTCATGGCATTGAAGTCGGCTGTCTATGTACTACATCATGCTTGCTATCTTTCATGTATTACATAAACTCATCATTAGCTGAAAATGTGACATTAAATAGCTTCTTCAGTATAAAGTAGGCAATATTTTGTTTGTTTATAAAATTAAATATACTGGAGATGTGTTTAAATGTATCCATCTATGCCCTATGCTTTGTATTTTCCAAAACCACTTGTCTTGTACCTTATACACATAGGTAATACTTAATGATTAATTGATCTATAGATTTCCCAAATTCTCAAAGTGAATATATTTTCTCTTAAAGTATTTCTAAATCTATAAAACATATCAAAGCTTTTACAAATCCAATCCTTTTTGAAGTACTCAGTGTTAGTTTCTCCAGAGATTACTTCAATATAAGGGATGGGCAATAAAGTACAGCTATTTTAGAATAATTTTAACCTTTGATTTGATAAGTGCAGCTACTTTAGAATAATTTTAGGCTAATATTTCCAAATATCTTTTCTGCTATAGGGCACTTGAAATTAGTTATGTTATCAATGTTTTTCAACTTCTACTATGTGCCACATCTGGAATACACTCCATTCTTATCATCTCTGTCTAATAAAACCTCTCTTTTCTTTGAAAGTCCTAATCAAGTGCTACTCCTGCCTTTTAAGACTTTTTTTATTCCCACTTTTCACCTTTACCCTACCCCTCCTAAGCTAAAAGCGACCTTTTCACTTCCTCAGGATTTTCACCAAACATCGTCTAACAGTGAACTCATTTTTATAACATTGTTTTCTTTGGACTGATCACAGCCTTGTATATGTGGGTTTTTTTCCTTATTTGATTGTAATCTCCTCAAGAACAGTTATCCCCATTCCATACATTATCTTAAACAATGTTGTGCTTGGCGGGCTTGCTTAGATTTATAGTGCTTGGCTGGCCTCTTGAGTGGATAAAGTGTAATGAATGTATAATGAACCTAGAGAGGTAATTGGAGCCTACTGTAAATTTAAGACAATTAGCATGTATTGTTAGTATGATATAATATTTCTGGTTTCTTTTTCCATCATTTAGGTACCTTTAGACCCAATCTTGAACTTAATCTGATGTATTTCCCAAAGTGAATATCAAAAAGTCAGATAATCATTTATGACTAAAGTTATTTCCAAAGAAAAATACCCAAAATAAAAAAAACACTTTAAAAATCTTTGGGGCAAAGACCTGAAAGGATACAAGATTTGGAATGTTCTCAGTTATAGTCTCTTTGTGCTTGTTTGTGTGCTTATGAATATGTCTCAGTGTCACTTTTCTTTCTTTGTATATTCATATCCTTGGCTTGTTCTATGCCTTTTTTCAAAACTGTGTTGATTGTCTTTCTCTCTCCCAGAACTAATTACAATACAGAATACAATTCAATAGTTTATTATTTGTTGCTTATTAAATGGCATTCAGTATTATTTTTTCCATGTTATTTTTTAATTAATATTTATTTCCTCCTCCAATTCAAAAGAAAAAAGACTTTTGTGACAAATATGCAGAGTTGTAAATTAGAGAAATGCAAGTTATAATTATTGTTAAACTTAACCTCCCACATATCAGATTGGCAAAGTTAACAAAAAAGGAAAATGATAAATCTTGGCAGGACTGTGAGAAAGCAGACAGAAAGATATGCTTATGGTGGACCTGTGAATGGATACAACCATTGCAGAATGGTAGTCACTCCTCAGCATTTGACAGGATAACATTCCTAGAAAATGGCCTGAAAGTCAAAAATTCAAATGTTGATAATTGTACCTATGGGAAATAGGGAGTTAGGTTCTAACAACCATCGAAAAGTATAGTCTTTGACTAGAAATTGCTGAAAATACATATCAATTCTGATAAAATATATTTTACCTAATATAGTAATCATGAAATAATTCATAAAATTCAGTGCAAAAAATAAAATTGGTATGCAAAACAATTTTTCCTTACTAGTAATTCCCTAGAATTCTGTGATCTTTTGTGCTAACATCTCAATTAAAAAAAAAAAAAAAGTTATTTCAGACAATATTCACTTTTCATGTGAAATCTACAGTATCATAAGTGCAGCAAATAAAATTCTTAAAACTAAAACAATTTTAACCTAAATATTATCTTCTGCTCTGTTATATGGCAGTGTGAGGGCAATGTATAGTACACTTTCCTCCACTTTGCAGACATGATGAATTGTCAGTTCATTAACACCAACCCATAGCCAGTAGTGGTTATAGACATGCCAGCACAAAATTTATCTAATACCTTTATTTCAACAAGTCACATCATTGATTTTGTACACCTTGTGCTTTGGGGGCATAATTGTGTCATAAAACTTGAGTTTTAAAAGCAAACAATGAAAATATGCAACAGATGCATAGGGGACTCTATAAGGTGAAGTGAACAAGACCTATGAAGTGCCTAGTTTGGATACCAACTGCTCCAAAACTTTGTGTGTGTCATATCTCTTTTTTCCCCCTCTATTGAACATAGTTACAAATTTGCAAGGTTTCCAATGCAAAAGTTAAAATGAGATTACCTAATAAAATCATAAGAATGCTTGAAGTCACTAAAGTTAAATATGCAAATGTTGAGGATTAACTATATGCAAAAAGCAACTAAACATTGCAAGCCCAGCTATATCACTCTAGGCTTATACCTCTAGAAGATCAAAGAAATGAGAAAAAGTCTTCTATTTATTGCTTTTCTGGAAATCTGAAAATAAAGGATGTCTCTGAATTGATAAGTAGTTGAATAAGTTATGGTATATGAATGTGAGGAAAGAAATGAGTAAATAGATCATTTTAAAAACTGCATAAAAACCTAAGATGACCTGATCATCTTAAAATGAGCAGAATCAGAAGAACAATTTATACTATAACATCAGTATTAAAAAATAGACTTTTTGAAGATTTTAATAAATGATGAAAAATGAAATTGAAATTTCCCCAGGTTTTTCTAAAGTTATCCTTATAATAATTTCTCAGTGGTATTCATTTTAAAGTAAATAAGCAAAAAATCATTTAAAAATATATATTTTTTTCTATATGACAATTTTGCTCTTTTTTTTTCCTCCATTCTGTTCAATTCCTCCCCCACCCAGTCTGGTTTCCTGCATTCTATAGTCCTTTCATTTCTAAAATAGGGATAAGTGCATCACCCTCAAAGGTATATACAAGCATTCATAGAAGATACCTTGCAAGAACCAGTTTTAGGACTGATAACACAGCCAACTCATCCTCTAGTCCTTCCCCATCTAGTTCTGCAAATTTCTAAGCTTGCTAAGGGCCCTCCAGGGCATTTATAATTTAAACTGATGAATACTTATAGCAGGTACTTCAAAGGCCATTGGGAAAATTCTATCTCTGTCTCTTGTGCTTGCTTTTAACTTTTGCTGTGTCAGGCATTCTTTGAAGAATCTCTTCTGAACTTGATGGGATTACCAGTGAGGAAGAACTCGGCCTTCCCCCATTCATTTTAGGTAGAGTGAAACACATAGGATAAAAAAAAAAAAAAGATAGTTGTGATCTGGATCACAGATGCCCAGATAGCATTAAATGATCTCTGCTCCACCTCTGACTCCATTCTACCTCCCTATTATATACTTCCCTATTTATTTGTCTAATGCACCACCATTGTTTGAGTCACTTAGATCGTCACAATTCCAGGATCTTTATCTGCACTATTATAACAATCTCATGTCTTTCTAAATTCCACTCCATCCTCTGCAGAGATATTAAAGTAATTTTCCTAAAGTACATCTAAATCATTCCCTTACTCAGAAAATTCCAGTGGTTCTCTGTTGTTTCTAGGATCAAATATTACTTTTTATCTTATTTTAATTTCTATATTTACAAGTTTTATCATGTTCATAATTATCAGTATTGGGGAACATGTACAAGGAGAGATAGCTGAGGAGAAGTTTGTGGCTACTCTTCAGAATTTAAGATTTGCTATTTCTTTTAGGAGTGCAGCTTTATGAACCAGGTAGCCTCACATTTTATTTTGAATTATATAGTTTCTAATAAATTTCTTCCTTTTAACTAATGTGTTTAATTCTCTCTCAAGGCTCGGATGAAAGCTTCTCAAATCTTTACTGCTGAAAGGATTCCTTGAAGAACTACAATTCCTAGATGATCTGTGCCATTTCCTGAATTAAGAAATAACTCATACAAGCAGCTTGCCAATCTGTATATTTATTATGCATTCAGCTGTTCGGAGTACTTTTACAGATTTTCTAAAATGTCTGAATTATGATGTCACTTGTTCTTCATTACTTAATAATTGACTTAATAAATTGTTTTTATTACATTGAAAGAGGTTTTGTTTTCCTGCCTTACATTAAAAAAAATTATAAGAATGGCTTAATTATACCTACAAATTAGAAATTAGTTATTTTAAAATATAACAATAAATATCTGAAGATGTTTTTGAACTCTTATCTCCCTGACTCCAATTCTCTGTCCACTGTTTTCTTTCAGTTGGATCTAATCCCCATTTGGAGTTTTCTTGGCAAAGATAGGGGAGTGGTTTGCCATTTCCTTCTCCAGCTCATTTTTACAGATGAGGAAACAGACAAATAGGTTTAAGTGACTTGCCCATGCTGATACAGTTAGCAGGTGTCTTGGGCCAGATTTGAATTCATGAAGATTGAGTCTTCCTGACTCCAGACCTGGCATTCTATCCACTATACCGACTAGCTATTATAATGTAGCATTCATCAAAACCATTTGGTGCTAGTAAAATAGAAAAGTAGATCAACAGGTTACACTAGAAAAAAAAATAAAATAATGCCAATGTTCAGGAAATCTAAATCAAATTATCTAGAAAAGAACTACTTTGATAAAAACTACTTGGAAAATTGGAAAGCAGTGTGGCAGAAATTAGCCACCAGCACCTTACACTGTATTCCATATTAAGTTAAAAATGAATGCATGACCTAAATAGAAGCACATCACATTCCTTTTATATGTTTATGGATATGAGATGAATTCTTAAAGAGTGCAAGCAAAAAAGTTTAATGCAAAAATTTTGATGACATTAAATTGAAAAGTTTTACCTCAAGACACATTTTAAAAATATTTTTTCCAATTACATGTAAAGACAATTTTTGACATTCAAATCTGTAAAAGTTTGAATTCCAAATTTTCTTCTTCAGCTCCCCCCAAGATGGTAAACAAATTGACATTGGTTCCAGATGTGCAATCATGTAACCATTTTCATAGTAATCATGTTTTGAAAGACAAAAAGCATGAAAAAAAAAAGTAAAAAATAGTATGCTTGGATCTGCATTTTGACTCCCAGTTCTTTCTCTGGACATAAATAGCATTTTTCATAATGAGTCCTTTATTGCTGAGAATAGATCATTCAAAGTTGATGATCATTCAATATTGTTACTGTGTACAATGTGCTCTTGGTTCTGCTCATTTCACTTTATATGGTTCATGAAGCTCTGAAGGTTTTTCTGAAAATGACTTGCTTATAATTTCTTATAGCATAATAGCATTCCATACTATAATATACCATCGTTTAGCCATTACTCACTTGATGTGCCTCCTTTGAATTTCCAGTTCTTTGTCACCACAAAATGAGTTGCTTTAAATATTTTTGTACAGATTTTTTATTATTTATTTCTGGTATACAGACTTAGTGGTTGTGGTAGTGTTTGTCCTTCATTCTCAAAGAGAACCAACGATGTCAGGAAAATGATGTCTTGACTTGCAAGTGGATTGGATTTAAGTGAGATGCTGTGCAGAATCACCAGCCTCACTCCTCCATAGCCACCTGAGTCTAGTGGCAAAATATAGATCAGGATGACTAGAAATGACCCTGAATGTAGTGGGAGACCTTGGCAAAGGCAAAGCTAAGGTTAAAGAAGCCATTGCAAAATAATGATAACCATTAATAACATATTAAAAAGGTTGTAGGAATAGTAAGCAAAATCTTGTGACTCACATTGGTGATCAAAGAACTATGACTAACCATGTATCAAAAATCAGGTAGTTAAATAAAAAGAGACTTTGTAATTGATGGAGAGATTTGAGATATTTAATTTAGAACATTATAGTAGGTGGCAGTGGAGATACACAAAAGACATGAAAACTTTCTATTTTTCTATCTTTAAGTAACATCTAATTGGGAACATCAAAAATATGCACAAAAATAATTAAACACAAGGAATATAATGAAAATACATAACTCAGAAAATGGGATTGGTACAAAAGTGCTTAGAGAATACAGAATAATTTTATTTTGAGGTAAGATGTAAATTGCTATCATTGAAAATGTATTTCCTAAGAATTCTGCTAATTAACATGGTTTGCATCTTCAACATCAACAATAAAAGTTTATAAAAATATTCTTGATTTTTCATACTAATTCAATTTTATTGATTCTATATTTTATTATTTTTCAAGGAATGAGGATTAATTGGAAGGTTGACATATATACTATTTTTCACACCAGGAATTCAAGCAATTAATTCTGGATTTAGTTTGAATAATTTTTTTTATATCCTTTTCAAAAATTTTAGAACACTAAGAGTTTCCAGTGGAGCTGTTTCATTCAGGCATTTTTCAAAACATAATTTAGTTCATTTTTTTAAAAATTGGATTTGGTTTATGATTCATGAAATTTTCATGGTTCTTCATTTACAGTTGCAAAAATTTGTCCAAAATTGACTTCTTTATGGGGTAGCTAGATGGCGCAGTGGTAGAGCACTAGCCCAGAAATCAGGAGGACCTGAGTCCAAGTCCAGTCTTAGATACTTAACACCCACTAGTTGTGGCCCTGAGCAAGTCACATAACCTCAATTGACTAAATTGACTAATCACAATAGTGTCAGAATATCTTACCTGGTTTATGCTTATGGTTCCACTTTACCTGAACATATTTTATAATCAAAATGATTGCTAGGTAATAGAATTCTTATGTTTGGCAGAACATTTACAATAGGTTAAAGAATCATAAACCAAAGCTCAGAGTAGAAAAAGGGCAGTGAACTCAGAATCAAGACCTAGGTTTGAACCACATCTCAACAATTTCTTTCTTATTACTATTTATTCAAGATATAAGATGTGTGGCAAGCCACAATTTCATTAAGTTTATTTTCTCATATGTAAAAAGGATTAATATCCGTTCTTTCTTGCTATGACAAATGCAATTTAATATTTGAAGAAATGTTTTATAAAATGCAAAGGACTGTGAATGAAAGACTATCTCAGTGCTAGTAAATTTATAAAAAAAAAGTTAATTGCTTTCCTTTTCAAAGGTACTTTCCATATACTCTGTCTGTACCCATTTATTAACATGTAATTTTCTCCATTAAGTCTATAAACTCCTTGAGGACAGGGACTATATTTGTCTTTGTATCTCAGCATTTAGCACAGTGCCTGACACATTGTAAGTGCTTAATAAATGCTAACTGATTGATTGAAAAATGTGTTTACTGCACCACTGATCAGTAAATGCTTTATATTTTCAAAAACTTGTGAAGAATGTAATTGAGCATTTTTTAAATTTAATTTTGTCAGAATAGCCTTATTCTTCTAATAGATACAACTGAAACATGTCAAATTTTTGGATGAGGCCAAATTATCTGCTTGTCACCAAAGTTCTCAAAAGCAGAACTTGTCACAACAATTCTGTAAATCAGAGAGGCTTCTTTGGTGTCAATCTGTATGTTTGTCTTCAGATGTCTGGAATCTTTTCCAGAGTTTGAAAAACAGACTAGTATATCTATATGACTGTCAATAGTCATATAGGTATGATTACTTTACAAAGCTGGAGGAAATGGCAAACCACTCCAATGTCTGCCAAGAAAACCCCAAATGGGGGTCACACAGAGTTGGACACAACTAAACAACCACAACAACACTTTACTAAGAAACATATGCATCATTATTAGACTAGTAGGGTAGAAGGAAAGTAGATCAGTCCCAGTAACACTGGGAGATCTGAAGCCTGCATTATGCTCCTAGGGATTTATACCCCTCTTTTAAGTTGATCATGAGCACGAGGGCAAAGAGGTTCAATAAGAATGTAGAGATGGCATATAGTTTACATTGGAATAGAAGATTCTAGATGAGGAAACCCCTCTCCCAAAGTAGGTCAACAATTATGCAACTTACAATCTTGAGTTGTGTAGAATACTGAAATTTTTAGGTGACCTGCCCATAGTCGCCCAACCAGTATGTGTCATTGACAGAATCTGAACTTAGCTTTTCCTGACCTATTTTGCTTTTTCATGGAATGAGATTTTGTTTTGATTTTTAATTATATAGCAACACTTTATGATCCAGATTATATCAGGACTTAACTGTTCTTGTATCATAAACCCTTTTGGCAGTCAGGTACCTAGGGATGCCTTTTCAGAATAATGCTTTTTTTTAATAATTGAAAGAAATGCTGCATTTTAGTTAAAGGTTAATAAAAAATGATGAAATTAATTTTTCCTTTTAAAAATAATGACATTATTTTTTCCTTATCCAAGTTTGAAAGCTCCTGAAATATATAGGTGTGTGGACTCTAGGTTGGGAACCTATGATTTTTATATTGATTTTCCCCAAAGAATATAAAAAATTTTCCATAAATATTTTTTCATTCTTTGTTCCTCCCATAGTAAAGGGACGTTGAAGGTCATGTCTGTTTCACATGGTTAGTAATAGTATTATGTATGTTTGAGATAAAAATATCAAAACTTAGAATTTTAAAATCATTTTTCTCAAAATAAAATATGGAATAAGACAATACTACTAAATTGACTACTTTCTAAAGCATGATTGAACTTAGAATAAAAAAAAAAATTAGAATTAGTGAGGACCAGAGGGTGGGGGAAGCACAGAGGGGCTAAGTAACTTTGAGCTAAGATTTTCCTAGTTTTCTATTTAATACTACCCTTACTAAGTTTTAGTATTTAGTTTTGTTTTTTCCCCCCTGAGGCAATTGGGGTTAAGTGACTTGTCCAAGGTCACACAGCTAAGAAGTGTTAAGTGTCTGAGGCAGGATTTGAACTCAGATCCTTCTGATTTTAGGGCCAGCACTCTATCCATGTGCCATCTAGCTGCCCCAGTTTTAGCATTATTTATAGTGATATAGCGTGTCAGTGCTATTACATTAACCCTCCTATGTTAGATACCTGTCTGAAACTATTTAAGAGTTTCATATATGAAATCTCAAATTTTGTATCTTTGAGGAATTACATTTCTGAACATGATTAGTTGTTATTATCAATCACATGTATCCCCAAAGCACCCGTTTGATTTCCCATTCTTATTAGTTGTCGTCGTCGTCGTCGTCGTCGTCATCGTCATCATCATCATCATCATCATCATCACCATCACCTTCAGTTTTCCCAGATTCTAATAAAGATTTCTCTTGTGCAATCCGGAAAGCCTCCTCCTCAGCCACAGTGGGGTCATCCATCTCCTTGATTTCTATCCCACTGGGGTACTCTGGTTGAACAAGTGGTGGAAGTGGAGGAGTATAATTTTCTGAATTGTATTTATGACCCCAACCTATGTAAAGATTCTCAAATTTTCTGTAAACAAAAGGATGATTACCATATAAGTTTTTAGGAAGAAAAATAAAATCTGAATGAGTTACTACAATGAACAAACATTTGAGTACAACATTGTACACTTCTCTAGTCCTAAGCAAAATTGCAATTAGAATTTACAGTAGCAATGAAATGTCCCTCAGGATCTATCCTATCAGAAGAAACTTACTTTAAGTACTAAAGCTGATGGCTATCAATATTATTATAAACAATTGTCTCTGGGAAATGAACAGAAGGACTTTTTGTAGGGCAAGAAAATTCCAGGAAAATTAGGACTAGATATTAAAGATTTGTTTCAGTATCTTTAATATCTAGTTCTAATTTTCCTGGGAATTCACAAAATACAATTTTCCCCTTATGTTTTTATATCTTTTAAAATGTTGTCTAAAGAGCTTATTTAGCTAAATATTCTCTTAGCTGAATTGAAAGAGTTCATTAGTCTTCTCAAAGTCTTGGTTATGTGCTAGTAAAGTCATTAGGAAAAAGTAATAAAGGTATAAGTTCTAAGTAGGGAAAAGCATATTTACTCTCCTTTTGACCATAATTCTCTCCATTTATATCTTAACTGCAATTTAAATACATTAACAGAGCCTTCTCTTACCCATTATAGATCTTTCATCTCATGCCCATGAAAAAATAAAACCCTTTAGATGTAAATTGACTTAAGTAGTTTACATTTTCTTTCACTAGAAAATTTAAATGAATAACCAAGTCATTTAAAAAGAGAATGACAAAGCAGAGAATATATTCAGATAATGATTTGACAGAGAAAGATGATTGAATTATCATGATAATTTCCTAAATTAATCTGCTTGGTTTTTCTTGTGGGTCCAGACATCTTTGGAAGTAATTAAGTAATAACCTATAATGCTTTCATAGCTGTCAGTACTTACTTGCCATCAGAAAAGGCATAAGCTCCAAGCCAAAGGTTAGATCGAAGGAATGCAATAGCATATTGAGGAATCAAACTTGAAGATAACTGGGCTGTCCAAGGAGGTGTGTTTTGAATTTCTATAAACCAAAGGCAGATAAGACAGATAATTTTTCATTTTGAGAGCCAAAACTGGGTAGTAAAGAGAGAAGAAAATCCTTAGAATCAGGAAATCTTTAGCTAACGTTCTGTTTCTGACACCTATTTGCTATGTGAATTATAAGCAAATTATTTGTGTTCTTGGGTTGTGCAGGTATCCATCTAAGACCATAAGTCACAGACAACTTGCTAATGCCATTGTTGGAGGAAGTTTCTTTATAATTCTCTATAAGAAATCCATAGTCCTGGTTCTCCCCAAATAATGTTTTAGACTCTTTGGGACATGTAGGATATGCATTATGATTAGATATAAACATCTCATTTTCTGTAAATCTGCTAAAGTACATAGGGCAAAAAGATAAGAAAGAAGCAGGAGAGCAATTGCTTAATAAGAGTCAGAAGCAATCAAGTTCTGAAAAGCAAGGGCCACTGACTTCATATCTACATTAAGTAGTAAGTAACCAAAAACAGAGGAAGAAGAAATATAAAAATGATGAGAAAGGTGTTAGAAATCTAAAAGTCAGCATTATGAATTAACATTTGTTAAGTGCCTACTATGTGCCAGGTACTGTACTACAATTCTGAGGATGTAAACACAATAATTAAATAGTTCCTTTATTTTGATAGCTTTCATTATATCATGGGAGATAAACATGTACACATATAGGTATATATAAATATAAGATTTGGAGGTGGGATTGAAGTACAGTAGGATTGAGAAGGGTAGTGATATTAAGTCAAGAAGGATTCAGGAAAGGTTTCATGTAGGAGGTGTTATTTGAATTATTATTTGAGGAAAAGTTTGAATTCTAAGAGGAAGAGATGAAGGAGTGCAATTATAGGCACGAAGGACAGAATTACAAAGGTACAGAGATAGAAAATGAGATAATGTACAAATGGAATAGCAAGAAGACCAGTTTGGCTGGACTACATAGCAAGTATGAAAAAAGAATAGCATATAACAATCCTTGAAAAGTAGCTTGAAGCCTGGTTATGAAGAGTTTTAGATAGCAGCAAGAGAAGTTTGTAATTGACCTTGGAGTTAATAGGGGATGAGGGGAATTTACTGAGCTGAAAATTGGCAATAATATAGATGATAGACTATATATATATATGGAAAAGATTAGAGGCAGGAAAACCAATTAGGAGGAGAGATTATAAGGGTCTAAACTAATATAGTAATATACATATATTACTACTTTATATAAATACATATGTATGTATATATTTGTATTCTGTACTTTATTGAGTTGACAACCTATGTCACATATACCAAAGGTGCCACATGAGCCATTTCTCATCTATATGAAACAATTGTAAGAACCATATCTATTCAAATTTTTTCATGCTTCTAATGAGTCATTAACAAAGCTTTGCTGCATTCCCATCCCCCAATGCAGCTCAGGTACCTCAGAAAAAAAAATAAGTAAAATTTCATATAGTGTTTTGTAGTTACCTTAAAATACTTTACCTACACTATTCTGTTTAAGTTATGCAACTACCCTGTGAAGTAGGTGGTACAGTTACTATCCATTTTTTCAAGTGAAGAAACTTAGTCTCAAAGAAGCTTAATAAATTTTCTTACCTAACCCCAAATCCAGTGCTCTATTCTACCTCAGCTATAAGAAAAAAAGAGGCCAGAATCCTTGTACATCACTTTTCAAAATATCCCTCATGTATGTGTATTCTAAATATTTTATAGTTTTTTTTTGTAATTATGAACTCATGTGTATATAAAATACCTAAATCTTCAGATATTGGAGTCAAAAGAGGTGGCCCCAGTTCTTGTTCACTGTTATCTGGTTCCTCTCTTTTTTCTTCTACTTCTTCATCTTCATCTTCCTCCTCTTCTTCTTCCCCTACCTCATTTTTTTGTATAGGGTTAAACCAATTACACCGGCCCTAGGTAATAAAGGTTAGAAGGCTTATAAGAATCTTCAATATATAATAGCAGCTCTGTGATAAAAATAATACACAATAATTTATCATGATAAATTCTGGAGTTTATAAAATAGTTGCCTAATAATAACTGTGAGGAAAATAGTGCAAAAATTATTAATTCCCATTTTTCAAATAAGGGAACTGGAGACTCAAAGAGCTGTAACCAGCCGATTATCATATAACTAGTAGGAGCCAAAGCTAGAGTTCAAAGTCAGGTTCATTAATAGGAAACCTAATATTTCTCCTGCACAACAAACTAGCTTCTGTTAAAACAGACCTAATTAAATTATAATAATTCTAGTAAACAAACATACTTCAAAGAGGAATTTTATTCAATTATACAGATAACTCAAACAAAAATAGGTTATATCTACTTTCTATTATTGTTTTACAATGACTTTCAAAAAGTCAAAGAATGTGTGTCTTTCTATGTATATGTTATCCCAAATATCTTAGTGCAGTTTTAAGTTATTAGTGCTCTCTATGTGTATATGTATGTATTATATACATGTTACATATTTATATATATGTGACTTTTGGGATATCCTATGTATTTTAACCATTCAATCATTAGTGAACCACATAAAGAGATCATTAGAAATAATATAAGAATAAATTAATAAATATTAAGACAATAATATTTGTAATGTGCCATTAAGTACATTCTGGACTTTCTGGCTATGTGACACTAAATAAAGTGCTTAAAATCTTAGCACCCAGCAAACTCTACAAAAAAAATGTGTTGTAGAATAAGCACTAATTTTTATTAATAAGTGTAATTTCTTCATGTGTAATTCTCTACCTTGACAAAATGAAAAAGATGAGAGAGAAAGGGAAATAGGAGGAGAGAGAAGAAAAAAAGAAAATAGAATAAATGAATAGAGGTGAGAAAAGATGAAATGAGATGGAATGGAATGGGATGTCATGGGACAAGATAAGATGAGATAAAGATAGCTATAGTGAAAGTTGTAGTTTCTCACTTCTCTTTTATGTAATTCATTATCTTTTTCATGTTTTTCCTTATGAGGGTTATGCTAAAATTATTATAGTATGTTTACAATACATAATTACAATAATATATGACAATAATTATATGTTCCCTAACACAGTCTTTGAACACATTGTACTACCACCATGAAATAGGAGTGTGATTTGAAGAAAAGGAGCACGATCCTAAAAAATATGTTTACATAAATTTAAAATATAAAAAAATAAGTAATTTCACAAAGTCACCTAAATCCTATTTTATTTGAAGTAAGTCATATAATACTACTAGCAAGCAATACATTTGAGGCAGCTAGGTAGCACAATGGATGGTCCCTGGAGTTGAGAAGAACTGAATTCAAATCTGGCCTCAGATTTCTAGTTCACACAGCTAGAGTAAATAACTTCTGTCTACCTTAGTTTCCTTAATTGTAAAATGAGAATAATAATAGTATCTCTCTCAGCAAGGGAAAATTAAATAAGATAATATTTACAAAGCACTTAGCACAGTGCCTAGAACACAGTAATCATTAATAAATGCTTATTTCCCTCTTTCTGACCCAATTGAAAGTCTCTAATTGATATCATATATTTGGCATTCTTATAGTTTTAATTTTTATTTTTAAGTGTCTTTATCTCTTTTGCTAAACTACAACATCTTATGTAAAAGGACTATTGGGGGAAGCTAGGTTGCACAGTGGATAGAGCCCTGAAGTCAGGAAGATCTAAATTCAAATCTGGTCTCACTTTCTGGCTGTGTGACTCTGGGCAAGTCACTTAATTCCAATAGATTCAGAAAAGAAAAAAAGGAAGGAAGGAAAGAAGGAAGGAAGGAAGGAGAAAAGGAAGGAAGGAAGGAAGGAAGGAAGGAACGAAGGAAGGAATGAAGGAACGAAGGAAGGGAAAAGAAAAAAGGAAAAGGACTATTGTCTTCCACACCATAGAAATTAAATAATGATTGATGGTAGATTGAGATTTGTAGGGAGCATACCTGAGGTAGAATATGTTGCACATGATGGACCCAATTGGACAGAGATTCTACTAGCTCAATGACTTGGATGCCTTCAAAATCAGGATTCTTCTCATAATTATCCCGTCCACCTTCTACTTCCTCCTCCTCCTCACCTTCTCCAAAATGATAGAAACCTAGAGGGCTAATGTGAGTTCCTGCTGAAATTCGAGCAATTTGTGCCCGCAAGTAATTACTCTCATTCCCTGGAAAAGGGGGATAACTTATAATAGGAGCATCTAATCTCCCTGTGAAAAATTTCTTGATTTTCCTTGCAATAACAATTTGTGCAGGTGTCACTGATGGTAACCTGACCCAAGGCCTTCCTGGCTCATTGCACACAAAGTAGGTATATTTGTTGGCACCTGTTCTGTTTTCTTCTTTTGGTATCACTTGTGGGCCCTTGTAAGAAGACTTAGGCAATTCTGTTTCCTCTTCATCAGCCTCACTTTCTTCGATGTTATCTTCCTCTTCTATCTCCTCTTCATCTTCTCCTTCACGGAATTCCACTTCAGCCACAATGTAATTCCTGTCTATACCCAAGATTTTCCCCCAGAAGCGGCATGTATGTAATGGTTGTGTGTCACTGAGATGTTTGAGGGCAAGAAAAATGCGATAGGTTTCATCTGTACTGAAACCAACTCCGGCTTGTTCAAAGTAGAAAGCTGATTCCATTATATTTGGAAGAGGGGTTTCTGCCTTAAGAGAGAAATACATTAGTTAAGAATATCAGATACAAGCAGGAATGTTTCAAGGCTCAAAACAGTTAGAATATCAGATACAAACAGGAATGTTTCAAGGCTCAAATGGTATAAGGAATGTAAAGCATTTTACAAACCTCAAAGTATTATGTAAATACCAATTATTAATATTTCTATTAGCCTATAGGCACCAGTTCTCCAGTCTGGTAATAATGTCATTCCTTGAGCCTTTTACTGTATTCCTGATAAATCCAGGAAATAGAGCAATAAAAGTGTATGTTGATAAATGTTTAACAACAACACTGGAAAGGGGGGTGGGGAGGAGGAGCAGGGAAAGTCTCCACACACTTTTCAATTTAATCTGTAGACACTTTCAACAAAACTATAAATCAAGCCCTGATTTATAGCAAATGTCAGTTTCTAAGTTTAATGTTCACATTGAAAATTTTACAATCATTTCTCACAAGTCAATAGAATTAGCATGCCTTTGAATATAAGAAAACTATTTGCTTTCCTTTCTTCATCTGTATTTCCTTGGATGCATATTAATTTCAATCACAATATCTTTGTTCATGTTGTTGCTAAACCCTAGTGCTGTAGCCAATCTCTTAGCTAGTTTATCATCTCATTTCTTTTAAGACCCAGCTTGATATGGTTCCATGGGAATGATTCCCTGGCTCAATAACACCTTTATCACTTTCCTAGCTTATATCCTCTTTTATTACTTACATAGGGAGCTTTTTTCTTATCTCATACTTTAATATTTCAAGGACCTCTGATTTCATTTCTTATATTTCCTTACAGAGATACAGATCACAAACTTTTTGTACTTAAATAAGTCTTTGTGAATGACTGTGGCAGAAAAATTCATCAACTTGTGAGCAAGTTGATAAGTTTTTCTAAATTTATAGATTGGTCTTCAGATGACAGACCTTAATTTGTCACCTTCCATTTTATTTGGACTGTAGTGAATCACTTTACATTGGGGGTTCAGAGCTGCAATAGGGCTAAAGCTGATCAGGTGTCTGAAAAAATCCTGTGCCAAGATGTTAGAATAGGCAAACTGGCTCAGATTGGAAAAATGATACATTAAAACTTCCATAGTGACCAGCATTTGGATTAGGTCAGCAGTTATGACTCTTGCATTTCTAGCCTAGATGAATAGCCTTAGGTAATGGCATCAGATTTATAGGCTATATGTAATTGAAATGAATATCCAAAATATTGGATGAAATTGCTAACAATCCCTGTAATTTCTAAGTGAATCAAATCAGAGATTACACTTTTATTCCTTCCACCACATTAACTCCAGTTCTGTATCATGCTGAACCATCACAAGATTCAATGACCCTTATGCAATGATTCTAATAAATTAAAGGCTATTCCTACAAGTCTCAAGAATACCACTATTGTCTCAAAAATGCCTACGCCTATGGGTCTGCCATGGGAACTGTTTACTTAAGACCTAAGGAAGATGTCTGCATTGTAGTCCAGTCCCTTTGTGGTTTTTAAGAATATAACCCTTACCCCTGCCCCAGAAAGTCAAGACTTCCTATTCAGAGGGAGGGCTTCAGTTGGCAAACCATTTTTCTCACTTTGAAATCAATAAAATGGCTATATGATTTGAGACTCTCCAGTCAGCCTGCTTTGTTTGGCCTTTTACAGATTAGCAGCTGGTCCAGTCCAAACTAAATTTCAAATTATTTTTTCAGTATCAAGCAGGTATAGAGAGGAAACAAAGGAAGTAATAATAGTTATTTAGATTTGAAGGCTGCCTACAAATAAATCTCAATAGCATGGTTGAATGGAAAGAACATTAGAAGTTAAAGCTCCAAAATCTTCTCCTAAGCCTTAGAGCAAAAAGCAATAGATTGATTCAACTTCTGGTGTTGTCATATTAATTTAATTCCATCTGTATAATGAGGATAATAATATTGCCTATTTATTGCAATTAAAATTGAATAAGATACAATATGTGAAAGTACTTTGTAATTTACTATATAAATAAATACAAAATATTATTGTTATATGAGAGGCAGCATAGCATAATGAATAGGAGACCAATCTTGCAATTAAGAAAACTTGGATTTGAGCTCTTTCTCTGACAAATACTACCTATGTCATCCTGGGCAAATTGTTTAACTGCTCAGTTTTCTCAAACTATAAATCATAGACAAGATACAGAGGAGTTAATAGGGGTTTACAGTACCAATGGAATCACAAATTCCTCTTCTTTTTTCCCACCAAAATATATATTATATGCAAATATGCTAACTAAAACTTCACTATTGAAAATTATATATCAGATTAGTTTATCTTAAACCTCCAAAAGAACCTTGTATATATTAGTATACTGTCTCACTTATAAAACAGGTCTTTGTATTGATCCCTTCAAGATACTTTATAGCAGAAATAAAGAAAATTACAAATACTTAAACATGGTTCTTCAAAAAAAATCTGAGTGGGCATTTCATATAAGACTATCAAAGTATTTATTCAGAAATTAAGCCTACTACTATAGATTGTTATTAAAGAAGGATAGGAAGAGATGAATTATTTGACTTAGGGATTTTTAACTTTTTTGTGGGTGATGGACTTTTTTGTCAGTCTGATGAAGTCTATGAACCAATTACTTCTCAGAATCATGTTTTTAAATAACTGAAGAAAATTATAAATTGTGATGAGAATTTAGAGAAAATAAATGTATATTTTTTCCTCATTCAAATTTATGGACTTCTGAAATCTATCCATAGGCATCTTGCATTGTGTAGACTTCCTATCTCCTGATTAAAAATCCCTAATCTAAATAAAGATTCAAATTAGACACAGGACCAGGAACATAAATGACCTGTTTATTCTTGTGCTACAGTGTCTGCTTAAACCAGCAAATGTATAAACAAAGAGAAAGGCTTAAGATGGTATCTAAGATTAGTGTTATTGAAGGTTACTATTAAAGCAACTGAGAAATAATAATAAACTCATACTACAGAGGAAGCTAGGCAACAGTATAATGGATCCTATTTATAAATGTACACATCAGAAATTTCTGAGTTATTAAAATATGTATTTAATAATTGCAGTACACTATCCTTATCTCTGATACTAACTTACTCTGATGGGAAAAATCGTTCACAGATTCTTATAGCATGTACAACAAAGATCTCATTTTTCCACTTCTTGTCAGCCCTTCCTGAATCATCTTACATTCTCATCTCTTAACAACTTGTGTTTTTAAAAAAAAAGTTAACATAAGATACTTAATGTCATTCCTTGAGCTTTTTACTGTATTCCTGATAAATAATAAGTCTAAGTAAGGATTCAAAGGATAGCCCAAGTAAAGGCAGGCATTTAAAGATAGATTTTCAATTGTTCAACAATAGTTCATACAATAAACCTTAATTAAGCATAAATAAAATAACATCATTTTTATAACATTTTTGCAGTTTATGAAGAACTTTCACAATATCTCATTCCTTTATTTGATCTCTTTAATAACCTTTAAGTAGGTAATATAAATATTATGTTTGTTTTCAAAAATGGAAACTAAGATCTATTGCCTTTTTGTATCCCTAGAGTTTATACTTATCACCATAATAGGTACTTAATGGTTGGTTGATTGTTAACCTTTGCTCTCGAAGAGGACCAATGACAGCACTATATGAAAATCAAGTTAGTGCATTGGACTATGGTTGATCAGATCAATATGAGTTTGGAATGCTCTGCCACAAATCAGACACTAATAGTCCCTATGAACATTTGGGGCAGATTCTCTAACGTTGTGCATCTCAAATTTCTTCTGATCTAATTCAACTCTGCTTTGCTCATAGAGCACAGTTCCTTCTCTGATGAGAGCACACTATACTGGGTGGTTCTCTGCCAGTGTCTCCAATGTCATGCAATGAATTCTAAAGTTCTTAAGAGAAACCTTGAGAGTGTCCTTGGATCACTTTTTCTCACCACCTTATGAACATTTGCCCTCTGTGAATTCTCCATTATATATATATATATATATATACATACATATATATATATTTTTTTTTGGCAAGCAGATATCTGACATTCAAACAATGTGGTCAGCCCATAGAGAGTTATGGTCTCTATAATGAGTTGGAATGCTTGTTTGGTTCGAGTTTAGTTTAGTTCAAGAAAAGTTCTCGGTGTCTGGTATCTTATGCTGCTAGGTGACTTACAGAATCTTCCTAAGACAATGCAAATGGAAGCGATTCACGGTAGGGATACACTTACTGTCAAGGTTTCACAAGTATATAATAACAAGGTCAGCGTAACAGCTCTGTAGACCTTCAGTTTGGTAGTCAGTCTAATATCTCTCCTCCCTCAGATTTTTTTTCAGAGCCTTCCAAACACTGAGCTAACTCTGGCAATGCATGTGTCAAGCTCATTATCATATGGACATTCCTGGAAAGTGTACTGTCAAGATAAGTAAACTTATCACAGCATTCATCATTTGTTGTAGATGATGGTTCCACACCTGGATGATTTAGTGCTGGCTAATAGAGTACCTGTGTTTTTTTGGTGTTAATTGTTAGGCCGTAATTAGCACAAGCAGTAGACAATGAATCCATACTTTGTTGCATCTCAGCTTCAGAGACTGCATTATGTGCACAGTGCTTAATAAATGTGTAAGACTTATTGAATGAGAAGAGAACCAGCTACACTCAGCGAAAGAACTATGGAATGGAACTATGGAAATGAGTGTGAACCACAACATAGCATTTTCATTCCCTCTGCTTTTGTCCGATTGCATTTTTGATTTCCTTCTCAGGTTATTTTTATTTTATTTCTAAGTCTGATTTTTCTTGTGCAGCAAAACAACTGTATGGATATGTATACATATATTGTGTTTAACATATACTTTAACATATTTAACATGTATTGATCTACCTGCCTTCTAGGGGAGAGGATAGGGAGAAGGAGGGGAAAAGTTGGAACAGAAGGTTTTGCAAGGGTCAATGTTGAAAAATTACCCATGCATATATCTTGTAAATAAAAAGCTATAAAAAAAAAAGACTTATTGAGTGACTTGTATAAGATTATACAGATAGCAAGTAGTAGAGCCTAGACTCAAATCGATCACATTTGGGTTTCTTCCATAATACTATTCTATCTCTTTCTAAAGGGCAATGTTTCTAGGTAAGGTAGTGAATAGAGTGCTACTTAATTTGAATTCAAATCCATCCTCAGACACATGGGCAAGCCATTTAATGCTTTATGCCTCATTTTCCTCATCTATAATATGAAGAAGAGAAAGAAACGGCAAAGCATTCCAGTATCTTTCCCAAGAAACTTCTAAATGGGGTCATAAAAGGTTGAAGGACACTGAAATAGTTAAAAACAAGCAAAGGAATGATTGGAATTAAGTGAGGTAAATTGGAAAATACTACTTGAAGAATACTTGCCAAAGACAAAAGGTAAAAATGGTTGTAGAAAACTGTGAAATAAAAAAGTGTGAATTTTAAATCAATAAAAAAGACTTACTATTTCATCTTCCTGTTCTTGATCACCTTCTAAATTGCCATGGAGAAAAAGTGACTTTTGCTTCTCTGCTAATTCATATGCCAAAGGTACTTCGTGTTCATCTTGGAGTGTATCCAATTTCTTACTAAAATGAGACTTCTTCACATCTTGACTAATATTTTCAATGATATCAACAACATTTTCAGGACGTTGATCTAAAACTTTAGTCAGTACTTTAGAAAGATGATCATATCTACCCAAAAAGAGAAAACCCCAGAAAACAACATTAGACTTTCTAAGTGTAGCAAATACACTTTTTATTTGCTACAACTGAGGATGGTGAAAACATTCAGGCACTCAAGAAGCTTAAAAACTTTTAGACTTATTGAGACATTAATTACCTATACAGTGAAGACAATTTCTATTTCTGTCTTCTCAGAAAGTCTGTAGCATTTTTAGAGGGAGAAGGCACCTTGACATAGAGGCTACAGGATTTTGTCCTGGACCTTCTTCACTTTTCCTTCTATAGTTTTCAAATATTTTTCTACTTCAAATAGTTTTCTCAGTTCCCATGAATTTAACTACCATCTCATTATTGATAATTCTCAAATCTATTTATCCTGTCTCAATGTGTCTGCTGACCTCTAATATCCCATCTCCAGTTGCCATACATCTCAAGCTGGATGTCCAGCTAACATCTTAAACTCAACAACTTGAAAACTTAATTCATTATCTTTCCCTTTAATTCCTCGCTACCCCTCTTATCTTACCTATTACTGTAGAGCAGGGATGAGGAACCTCTCCACTGGCTGTACAAAATTATCAATTTATATAACACTAGCAGGGGGAAGACTGTTGTACTTAGCTTTTAGCTCATCATTGCTTGCGACTGCCTTAGCAAATAATTTCATAGGTCTTCTATGGCCCACAAGTCAGACATTCCTGACTTCTGCTGTAGAGGACAACACCATCCTTTGAGTTGCTCAGGCTTATAATTTAGAAGTCATCTTTGCTCACCTACACAAATTCAATCTGTTGCCAGAGTTTATTGATTTCACCTTTACAGCATTTCTCACATGCCCTCTGCTCTCCTCATATTGCCAGCACTCAAGTTCAAGTCCTTATCATATCACATCTGGATTATTGCAATAGTTTATTGTTGTCTCCCTACCCCAAGTCTCTCTCTACTCCAATCTATCTTCTATTCAGCAACCAAAGTGATGTTCCTAAAGTGTAGGTCTGACCACATCACTTCCCTACTCAATAAACTTCAATGGGCTCCGTATTGCTTCTAGGATCAACGTTAAAAATACTGTTTGACATTCAAAACACTTTATAACTTAGCACCCTCCTACTTTTCCAAACTTCTTATACTTTACTCCCTACCACATACTCTAATCCAGTGATAGTGATCTCCTTTCGATTCCACTAACAAGACCCTCTCTCAACTTCAGACATTTTCTCTCTCATCCATGCCTGGAACATTCTCACTCATCCATTCTTTCTATGACTTCTCTGGCTTCTTCTAAAGTTGCAAATAAAGTACCATCTTTTATTGGAAGCCTCATCCAATCTACTGAACTCTAGTACTTTCCCTCTGTTAATTATTTCCTATTTATTTTACATATAGCTTGTATATATTTGTTTGTATATTGTCTTTCTTCCCCTCTTCCCTCATCTTACATTGTAAGCTCCTTAGAGTAAGGAACTGTCTTTTGCATCTTTTATATTCCCAGCATTTAACACAAAACCTGGCCCATATCAGGCACTTGACAAATATTTATTGATTGACTTGGCTACATGAGTATTTCAGTTGCCTCAATAGGGCTTCCTAAAATGAAAGGAACCCCTAGAGCTATTATAATTTAGGAACAATAGCCAAGTAAGATAATCCAACTCTAATACCCTGTTCATCAAGCAAATATATGAATTTGTTTTTTCAAGAATACTTTTAAAGACAATTTATTAGCTAAAACAAATATCCTAATATCTCAGTAATTATAATTTTCATCTATTAATCAATTTCTTGAGAGTTTGATTAGTAAAAATCAGTTCCCCAAGGACTGATTACTTCAAAGTTGACTTACAAAATTGACTACCTCTTCCTGCAGATATGAAAATTTAACTTTAGACTTGGGATTATCTGAAAAAGGTGTCATTCAATAAGGTTCAGAACTATCTGTTTTCTGTTTGACACCAAATCATTGTTATTATCTACACAATCCAAGCACTTTTGCTCTAGCCAAAAGAGTCTATTCTCTGTCACTACTATTTAACTTGATGATGTTCTGCACCTTTAAATCTTCAATTGCTATATGCAAATAACACCTATATAATATTACCTTCAAAGACAGGACTTAAGATTCATTTCTTTCCAGAGTGTTTCCCTGATTTACATATCTTGGTCCTACCAATAAAGGACCAGATGAGTATACATTTTCCAATATCTTGAATCTTTTGCTCACTTGTCCTATTGTTCACATCTTGACAACTTTCAACCTTGGGTTACCTCTACTCTTCCCTATTACCTGGCTGCTATTGATCACTAAAGAAGTCATATAACCATACTAAGTCCACTAAAATTTTATGTAACTTAATCTCAAATTGGCCTTCATGGCTGTACATCAGTCTTTTAATCCCTTTCTGAATGGCTATTGCATTTCTCCACAGAAACTGTTCTAATTTTTTTTCTTCTTTCTTCAAATCTCTCATATAATTTCATCTTCTTCCTTCTGAACAGAGCACCTACTTATTTAACCACTCCTTTATTTTCTTTATTTTCTTTCTTGGGTGCTTATCCATGGTCAGTTCCTTAACCAAAGGTGATTGGTAAGATTCTGTCCTAGAGCCTCTTTTCTTTCTAAATTTTGTTTCTTGGTAACCTCATTAATCCCCATAGATTTAATAATCACATGACTCCCAAATATACATATCTGGTCTTCCTTTCTCTCCAGAGCTCCAGTCCCATATTATTAACTTGTCTGCTAGACATCTTTATCTGATTATTCCATGATCATCTCAAACCATTCCAATTTGAATTAATCTTTCTCCTAAAATCCACATTTCCTCCAAACTTTCTTATTTTTTTTAGATTTATAACCTGAGTCTTATTTATGTTTTTATACCTCTCATGTTCTATGCTCATTCATTTGTCTGATCTCATCTCTTCTACCTCCATAATATCTTTGCTATTTCTCCCCTTTTTTCCAATCACAGCCAGTACCATAGTTCAGGTTCTTATTAACTATTCTTTGATTATAGCAGTAGCCTCTTATATGGTCTCCGTATTTATAGTGTCCCTCTTCTCTGATCCATCTTCCACATTGTAACTAAAGTGATATTCTTAATACATAGCTCTGACCCTATTACTCTTCTACTCAAAAATGACTCAAAAATTGCTTTAAAATATGAATTGTACTTAAAGCCTTGCACAGTCTGGTTCCCATCTACCTTTCCATTGTTATTACCTATTACTCCCTCACACATTCTATATAACCATACTACTCTCCTATCAGTTCCTTGTATGTAATACTTCATTTCTTTCCTTAATGTTTTTGTACATTGGGCCCTCCCATTGCTGGCATCCTCTTGCTTTTCATCTTAGCCTCTCAAAACCCCTAGCTTGTTTTTAGGCTCAGTCAATTCTTACATGAGAGTTTTCCTGGAGTTGTTGCCTTGAGTTGTTATTGATTGCTTCTTCCTGAAATTATATATTTTAAAAATATGCTTTGCATTTACAAATATTTACATATTCTATATCTTCTCTTTATCATTCAAAGCCCTTCATAACATAGGTCCTTCCCCTCCCCTTTTTTTTCACTTTATACTTCCATTTAGTAACACTGGTCTTCTGGATGTCCCTCAAACAAAATACTCCATCTCTCATTTTCAGGCATTTTCACTGTTCCCCACGTCTGGAAGGCTCTCCCTCTTCTCTGCGTCCTGATGTCCCTAGTTTCCTTTCAGTCTAAAATCTCATCTTTTACTGGAAGCCTTTCCCTATCCCTCAATACTAATGGCCTTTCTTCTGCTAATTATTTCCAATTTATCCTCTGTATAGTTTTATAGTTTGTCTTGGTCAGTAGATTTCCTCAACGGCAATGACTGCCTTAGCCCTTTCTTTGAATCTTCAATGCTAAGAAAATGCCTGTCATATAATAAGTGCTTAATAAATATTTACTGACTGATTGACACACACACATGCATATATATGTATATACATGTGCATACATATTGAGAGACCAAATATATATATTTCATAAGACATATGCATGTACATGTATATTGCATGTGTATTTTGCATATGAAGTCTTCTCAAATAAACTATCAGATTTTCTAAGGCAGAGATTTTTAAAAATTTTTTACAAATCTACTCTCTTAGTATATTTCTACACAAAGTCTTAATGACTACATTGCTTATTAATGAAGTATTTTCCTATTTATACTGGTTGCTATTGTTTTATGCTTGGGAATATTGATATTAATAGGTATCAAGAATAAAGAGTACATTATTCTCATACACAGAGGGACACCAATAGTAAGGTGAGTTTTTGTTAATCTATAATTACTTGAGTACCTATTAAGTGCTAGACATTGTATTAAGCACTGGAAATCAAAGATAAAATGAAATTGATTCTAATCTCAAGGAGTTTATATTCTATTGATTTTCATGTTTCATAAACATATCCATATTATATACACATTGTTAGCATTAAGTAGCATTCACATTTTGGGGGGGTTAATTTTGCATGTAAAAATTGACATGATTTTTATTTATATCAAGATACTTATTTTGAGGATATTTTTAAATTCACTTTTAATGTGAATGATGCCCTTTCTACATCATTGATCAGTCTCCAATTCTGACTTTTTCTTATTGCCTGGAATAGACAGGAGTTTTTTAGGAGGACTAAGTTGTGTTAGAAGACTAGATTAGGAGAACTAGTTGTGTTTTTTTTTTTTAATTTCTTATCAAAATCTATGGAAAAGGAAAACTATTGATTATTTAAAGCTAGAATTTGTTTAAGTCAGAGAGTTACTTTTCAATAATTTAGTAGAAGTGATATTTCAACTATTTCACACAATTTTTAATGTTATGAAAATACAGAAAATTCTTTTAATATAAACAAAATAAGCTATTTTACTGCTACTGTCTTTGATATCTAAGTACCAAATTTAACTCACTACATAAAAAACCAACCAGGCATTCAACAAATTGTTTGTTGATTGATAGGAATAATTGAGAATGATTAATTTTTGGAAAGAAATGTTATTATTATGTAATAAGCTACTAGCTAGATCACCATTCAAAATATCCTGGACTTCCATAGTCCTTTATCTTCAAGTCCCTTTACTACCTTGTCTTTTCTGGAGACACATACCCCATACATGGCACACCCAACTACTTAGTTATATTGTTTCCTCAATTAATTTTGTTTCTATTTATCTAAGACTCACAGATTTAGGCCTGAGTTGTTACTTTTCTTCAGTAGATATGCCTTAGCATTCTGGACAGCAATCTCTAGTGTATTAGGTGCAGATGCACCTTTTTGATTCAGTCCAAGTTCTGGCTTATTGATATCAAATTTACTGTTGGATTCATCATGATGAAAAATGTCTGAAGCTAGTTTTTCTGGTGGATTGATGTCCTGATTCAGGTCCTGCAGCAGATACTGGGGTTGTTGGGAAAGATAGGAGGATTCCTCTGATCCAGTTAAATGAGCTGTTGTTTCTCTTTCATAAGAAACTTGTTCTAAATGTCTAGGTTGAAGTTCCCCAGCCTCGGAAATTTCATCAAAGTTCTCTTCGGGCGTGGTAGGTGGAGCACGGCCCTGTGGATCCAGCCTTACCTGAGAAGGACCTTCGGTACCTGGTTTTGAAGGGGGAGGGCTAAGTGCAGCGTTTGGTTCAGCTGGGGTAGCTCCGGAGTCTCTCTCTCCCGACCCAGGGCTCTGAGGCCGGATATCATCCCTGGGCGGGGGCTCGGATGCCGGCCCTTTTTCTTCCTTAAGGGAGTCAGTTACCTCGCGTTCGGAGTCCGGGGATCGAGATGGAGCAAGTTCTTCAGGCTCTCCGCCTTCCCTGGATCCCTTCTCTTTTTTTTTCTGTTTATTTTCTTCATGGGATTCCTCGAGTTTGGGGAAGGCAGAGGCTTCCATGGTTTTTTGCAAGAGATGACAGATTGGGTACTGGCTTTGAATGGAGTGGTACTCGTGGGGCAGGATACCAGAGGCGCCGGTAGACGGGCTCCAGGGACTCTGGAGGCTTGCGAATCCGTTTCCATAGCAACCCCCTAGGAGAAGGGTAAACACCACGCAATTTGGCTCAGCCTGGAAAACGGATCGGGGCGGGGAAGGACTTGGGGAACTGGAGTGTTGATTTGATCTTGGTCCTGCCCATCTCACTAAGTCCACTAATTCTATATCTTAAATAATGAATAGGTCCCGCCCAGAAAATGACTGGGCTTTGTCCTTCGGGGGGCATTATTGATGCATCCATATCGACTACGTGGAGAGATGGATTAAGTTAGTAGAGGACATACCTGCACTTGTAAAGACACGAAAGTAGAGAGTTAACTAGCTTCCGCTGTACTATCACCATCCTGCTTAGGCTAAACTGAGCAGACTTCAGAGTTCTTTACTGCCAGTGTAGACCACAGCTGCTTGGTTGTAGATGGAAAAGGGATGCGGGGAAGGGTGTGGAAAAATTAACAACAGGATAAATAAATTATAGCTATTTAATTGCAGCCTAATCTATCCAGAGTTTAACTCTCAAAATCTCTGGGTTTCTGGGTGAGGGTTAGAGGGCAGTTTCCTAATTTGACAATTGAGATCTCAGTAAGCTATTTCATGCTTTGCCATTCCTCATTTATTTAATATTCACTTATTAAGCTATTATGTGAAGAAAGCATTGTATTGGGGAAGAGAAAAAGCAGAGAGAGGAAGATGAAAAGTTCAAGCGACCCCTTTTCAGCCTCATCAGATTTCCTTCTCCTTACTGCTTACAAACTTGTTGACCCGATTTTCAAAAAAACTCTCGATCCACCCATCTACACTACCTATCATCCTTTATATTTCCTCCCTTCTAGTAGAGAACTCCAACAACTTGAGAAGGCCATTTGAAATTGGTGCTCCTGCTTTCTTTCCTCTTTCTTAATTCTTAGCAATCTGACTTCCACTACATCATTCATCTGAAATTATTTTCTCCAGTGTTGCTGATGATGTATTTGCTAAATCTAATAGCTTTTTCTTAGTCTTCATCATTATTGATACCAGCAGCCTCATATACCTTGATACTCTAGTTCCTCTAGTTTTTCATGAAACTGCTCTTTCCTGGTTCTTTTCCTACTTTCCTGACTGTTCCTCTTCAGTTTCCTTTACTGGGTCTTTATCCAAGTCACTTCATTAACTAGAAGTTTTCCAAGGCTTTGTACTGGATTTTTTCTTCTCTTTAGTCCATACCATTTTTCTTGGTTGTCTCAAAAACTCCCATGATGTGATTATCATCTCTCAAGTCTACTTATCCAATCCTAACCTCTTTCACATCTCCAAATGTTTATTAGATATCTCAAACTCAACATATCCTACATGAAACTCATCTTTCCCCCCAAGCATTCTCCTCTTTCTAATTTTCCTATTACAATTGAAGTCATCCTTCTCCTCACCATCACCCAGACTAACAACCAAGGGGTCACCTTCAAATTCTCACTCATATCCTCCCACCCCCATCCAATCTCTTGCCAAGTCCTGTAATTTTTACATTTGAAACGTCTCTAATATATTACCACTTTCTTGTCTCTTGCACTGTCTCTACCCTAATATAGGCTTTCATTACCTCATCCTTATACTATTGCACTAGGTTTCTGACTGGTCTCCCTCCCTCAAATTTCTCTTCACTCAAGTCCATTCTCCATTCAGCTGTCAAATTGATCCCTTCTAGATGGCAGATCTGATCATGGTATCCCCCAGTTCTTTCAATAAATTCTAGTGGTATTCTACTACTTTCAGGATCAGATATAAAATCTCCTGGTGTTCAAAAGTTCTTCATAATCTGCCCTCTTCTTATCTTTCTAGTCTTCTTACAGCTTATTTCACTTTCTATCACCTCCTGTGATTGTACAATCACAATGATTAACTTTTTGTTCATCCTATACTAATTCCATCTCCTCATTCAGATATTTTTGCTGGTTTTCCCCCATGTCTGGGATTCTCTTATCTCATCTCCATTTTCTGATCTTCTTGGCTTCCTTCAAGTCCCAGATAAAATATCATCTTTTACAAATGCCTTTTCTGATCCTCCTTAATTTCAAAACTTTCTTTCTACTAATTATAATTTATTCTGTATTTATCTTGTATATACATAGTTGTTTGCATGTTGTTTCCTCCATTACAAACTTTCTTTTTTATGGTATCAATTTTAAATTAATTTTATTCTCCAGGACTAGAATTAAATTTCTTATTGTTTATAGTACTGATAAGAAGCAATATTCACTTCTTTCTTTTTCTGTACTCATTCAAGTATTCAGAATGCCCACATTTTAAAACAATAGCTTAAATGTTACTTTTAAACTGCTACTGCCTTAGCTATAAATTTAAATCCTTCAGTTTTTGGAAAGCTCTATGAAATGCTATTACTGCTGATGTATTTAGTTGACCTCTTCAATGGTGGGTCCAGAAAAAGCATCTCCAGATGGGGCTGCTCCACTCTCATGAGCCCATCAGGCATACCTACATTCATGCCCCCTGCATTCTGATATAGTTTAATAATAATAACAGATATGTAAATGTCCAATTCTTTCTGCTGATGCTGAAATTCTTCCTTCTCAGTAGTCTGAGAAGAAAGTTCCTTCTTATCCAGCCAGTCAATTATTTCATTTTATTTGTCAAATATCAGGAATCATTGGATTCTTTGAGACATGATAAGACTGTTGTTGGACTTGAAAATCCTCAGGAATCATTGGATCCTCTGAGACATGACAAGACTCTTGTAAGACTTCACAAATTTACAAGGATCATTGGATTCCCTGACATGTGAAGCAATGGACAAAGCTCCTACTTATCCAATGGCTCTTTTGCCAAAAGCCTTTTACAGGGTCCAATATAGGACAGAAGAGGTCAGAAATCATCTCTTCAAAAAAAAAAAAAAGCATGGATGATAAAGGCATAGATACATCAATGCAACAATGATAACTTAAAAATAAAATTTTAGTTTCCTCCTAGATTTTCTTTACCCATAACATTGTATATTTTTGAGAAATAATTATTGAATATGAGAACAGATATTGAAAGAATAGATAAAATTTAAATCTGGCTTCAGATACTTACCAGTAATGTGACCTTGGACAAGTTACCTTACGCTGTTTGCCTCAAGGTCCTTATCTGTAAAATAAGCTAAAGAAGCAAATAGCAAACCACTCCAGTATCTTTACCAAAAAAACACCAAATGGGGTCATGAAGAGTAGAACAAGCCAGAAATAACTGAAAAATAGCAAGAAGAATAAAGTATAAAGAATTTTTATCAGAGAGAATTGTAAACATTGTAATGAATGAAGCCAGTAACACAGTAAAATAAACAACTCATAAAGTGGGAGTTATATCCTGGGGAAGGACAATGTTGAGATATAAGGTAGTCTTGGAATATGTAATGGTATTTTAGAACCTGTTCATTGATTGTAGCAAAGTTGATCCAATGCTCCTTTCTGCTGGGATTTCCAGTACCTTTTTGAGGTTTTTTTTTTCAGTTTCAGAGTCATTAGTTATGGTATCTCATCAAAGCAACACCAGCTAATTTAATATTTATGCATAATTTTAAAATGGTATGATTTTTATTCCTTTGCCTTTTTTGCCACTATGGTTTCAGAATCAGTGGATCATTTTGTATTTTTAATTTTTAATGCATTGGTTTGGCCAGAAAATTCATTCTCTAGTCAGTATACAAGTGACATTGAGAGAAAAAATGGTTTCATTCTTCATATTTATGTCCCTACTGTCTAGCAGAGTGCCTGATGTATAGAATTTTAAGAAATATCTATGACTTATACAGGGTCACAGGAAGGAATTAGTTTCATTTCTTAACTCCAAGTTTAACACTTTCTCCATTTTGCCATCTATTTTTATTAGTCTACCACAATGCTAAGTTCTGATCTATATTTCCTTTAACTTTATTTTGCCTGGTGAAATAGTAACAAATTTGCTCCTATATGGACCCAAATTTAGCCCCTTTCATTTTCTGGTCAAAATTGTCTTCTGGGTAGTCATCTAGGTAGAACAATGAATAAGAACTCTGGACCTGGAGCCAAATTCAAGATTGAATTAAAATTCAATCTTAAACACTAGCTGTGTGATCCCAGGCAAGTCACTTAACTTTTGCACAGTTACTCAAAAATAAAATTAAGATAATAAACATTAAGCACCTACTATGTGCTAAATAATAATAGTACATACTTGCCAAGGTGGTTGTAATGAGTTAACTGAATGAATATAACATTTATTTTGCAAAAGTACTTAGCACAGTTCTTGGTATAGAATAGGTACTTAATAAATATTTTTCTTCCTAGGATCCTTTTTTTAGTAATCTTTTTAAAATTAATTTTTCCTTAGTTTTTGCTTTTGTTTTTATGCTCTGGTGGCTATTCCTCTGGACTTCACTTCCTATTAGAGATCAGAACATTGGAGACATACTACAGCATAAAGAATATTAAATTTGGAGCTAAAGGGCCTAAATGTGAATTCTGGCTCTAGTATTTAGTATATGTTACTCTGAATAAATCAAAATCCTTTGGGGCCTCATATTCTCATTTATAAAATGAAAAGGTAGATTTTTATCGTCCTTTATAGCTCTATATCCTTGAGACTGTGATCTTGAATTCAATCTTTTCAAGAACTCACTTTAAAAAGAGTCTTCTTAAATCTTTTTTACTCTATTTCATTTGCTTTCCTGGTCTAATTATAAAGTTCACTACTTATTGTCATGGCCAAGTGAATAAGATTTCAGAAAGGTAAGATGTGGGTAGAGCCTAGGGATTTTTATTACATCTGACAGATTAGTTGAGGCAGAGAAAACATCCTGGGGCTTGCCAGGGCCTTTTCCAAAAAGAAAAATAAACCACCTTTTCCTCTGAGAAGGTTTTGGACCATCTACCTAGGAAACATAATAGGTTAGGGGGGAAACTGAAATATACCTTCTTGTGAAACTCCCACTTTGAAAATCACTTATAAAGAAAAGTTTTGGTAAGAGTCCTAGAGCTGAAACAATAGCAAGATATTAGGGGAGTTATAAGAAAGGATGATCTAAAGAACTGCAATAAAGGGGAAAAGACTAAAACCTTTTTTGTGAATGGCAGTTTGTTGAGAAGTAATAGCAAAAAAGATCTTACGAATTGTTTAGTGTTTTGGCTAAAGTAGATTCCGTGCTAGTGGAGAACTACTCAATGTCAATAAAGAGGTTTCAGAACTGTACTTTGGCTAGTCAAATCTTCCAGGTATTCTGGTTGAAAATGTAGATAGCAGTAACAACAGTTATTTTGCAGCCTGGGTCCAAATCCCTTTAATTATATTCCTTTCAGGAAAGTATAGTTGTTATTGTAGCATTCCCCTTTTGGGGGGAGGGATTTTATTTGGAAGCATTGCTCATGAAAACCCATTTTCCACTGGTTTTCTCTCTTCCCCCAGACTCCAGGCATACCCAGATAGTCAGAAATAAAGGATGATATAAATTCATCACTTTTGTTGTTATATTTTCCATGGGATAGATGGCATTTGATGCCATGGAGACAAGCTGCACAAGTGTTAACATTAATCTAATTTCAATATGCTTTTTAATTATTAGTTTGATTGCTGCTGCTCTTTTGCCTTTTCCCATTTCTTCTTGCACTTTTATATCTGTTAAGTTTGCTTGTAATACCCAAGGGAGAAGTTTCTTTTTTTCTTTCTTTTTCTTTTTTTTTTTTTTTTTGTAGATACAATCTGGATTCAGCAGGTGATGAACTTAATATTTTATGATGAATATCACAATGGAACTAAATTCTGGAGAACAGAAAGTTCTATGATTTTTTTTTTTCTGATCAGCTATCACCTTGAATCTTCAGTACTTTAGGAGAGCTCAATTGATGGTAAAATCTGGCATGGATTCTGAATTGTTGGTGTTTGTATGAATTTTTAAAACTCACAATTTTACCATCTTGTCTATTTCATCTTAAGTAGAGGGCTGAAACTCTGAAAAGGTATACTTGAATCCAAGACAGCAGAGTACTTAAGGCTAAGTACCTACTCAATGTAAAATAATGGTTCTATAAATATATACTTAGATGATATTGTGATATGATGGCTCTCCTCATGATTGGCAACTGCTGAGTGTATTATGGTGAGGTAATTGTAGGGAAGGATTGGAGGGCTGAGGGAGAGAGTCAGAGTCTCTCTCCCACAGCTCATTCAGCAGGGAAGACTTCAGGCTCCAGACTCCAAAGTCCAGGATCTATCTTTGACCAGTCCTGTGGTAGCTTGCCTGCCTCCTTCACTTCTCCTTCTAAAGACCAAGGACTTTGACTAATCCTGATTCCGACTGATCCTGAGGCCCTCTAGAGAGCTAGCCAGGACATTACAATCTTTAATATCTCTTCACCAAAAAAGAGGAATGACCAAAGAAGCAAATAACAAACATTCCAACATATTCATACAAGAGAATAAAGTTTTACAAAACAAAGGGGAAAATCACAAGTTTACTGAAGTTGTAGCAAATAATCTTGGTTTTCCATCAAAATATACAAATAATTACCCTTATTAGTTTTTCTTCCCTTTTTTGGCTGACTTCCATTTATCCTGATCTTGTTCAGGACCTATTAACAATCCCAAGATTTCTGATAGAAGAAGAATCTGAGGGTCTTGATAAGGAAATAGCTGGGTCTAAATTTTGACACTGCTGCCATTTGCCAGTAATTTGAGATGTTCTGCTAAGAATACCACAAAGAACTTAAAGCCCAATCTAGTGCTTGAGCTTTCCCCCATTAAAACACAAAGGAGAATACAAATATAGACATACTGAGAAAGCTATCAAAGTAATTAGACTCCCCAAAAGCACTTAGCCTTCTCATCTACATCATTTGCACAATTTTCTCCAGTTAAAAGTATATGGAAGCCAGTTTAAGGAATACTAGCCAGAAGGTTAGACTTTTTATATATATGCCATTTGCTGCCCATGGCAAGCTTTAGTGTTCAAAGAAGAGGATACTCTAAATAAAGTCATTTGTAGAAATTGCTGCCTTTCTGTTCTCAGTGTGTGACTAACCTTCAGACTGTGGTAACAAGACCCAGCCCTGCCTTGGCTTTATGAGAAAGTTCTAGATTTCTAATCTGACAATTTAGTTTGATAAAGATGTTAACCTGCTTCCCAACTCCAAACTCTGCATATGGAGGCAGTCAAACTTGGGTAAGCAATCTCATTTCCATGTATCTGCATCAGATGAAGAAAATATCATTGGTCTTATGATTTCAAGTTGCCAATTCTTTGCTGTTCTTTGAGTCCAAGACTTTAGCTGGGAAGTAGCCTAGCCCACAAGTTCACCTGGGACATAAACAGCTCAAGAGAACATAAACATAACTACAAGAGGAAAATGATACAACATAGCTGACATTATTTTAATGCATTCCACACACATTAATTCATAATATAAATGAAAATGAGACTTTAAAAAGGTTGGCATTTACCTATGTACACATAATTGGCATATATCTGAAGAAGGATTTGAATGCAGGACTCATCTGAACCCCAAATCCAAGGTTCCTCACACTAATTCATGATATTCTATAAGGCTTCCAGTAACTCTCAATTCCCATAGTCATATAGTCCTTTCAAGAGGAGTTCTCACTTTGATCTCTCTCTCTCTCTCCTTTGAAAATAACAAACTTTGTCAGTAATATTATTAGACCATCCTGGATGCCCTAAATGAGGTTCTCTTTGTTTAAGTCTTAAGTCTTTAGTCAACCGCAGTGAAAGAAATTGCTATTATCACAGTAATAACTTTTCTTTGCCCTTTGGTTCCTTGGATGAAAGACTTTTCCCTACTACTCAACTATTTTCCTGTTGCCAAAATACAAATTTAGTATCTAGTGTAGCATGTTTTGCAAACTGAATTCTTCCCAATTGCTCCAAAGTTTTTCTGTGGGAAAAGATGCCAGAGTAAGTGGGGAAAAAGAATTGGAATTGTAGGCAAAATCTGGACAGCAAGGTCCTATCGTCCTGGAGGAGTAAGTTACCTTGAGCACATCTGTTGTCTATAGGTATTCTTAATAACCACTGTATTCCCAAGTATGTGTCCACTTTTCCCATGGACACCATGTATATTGTTGAGAGAATATACATTAATTTTATGAAGAAAAGTTTTTTTAATAGCTACTTTTCTTTGCCTATCATGTTTAATAGTAAAATTTATTTAAAAAACCCCATTCCCACCTCCCAAGAGTTGAGTATAAGTTATATGTATCCTATTTTTAGACTCAGATTTTCTAACTTGAATGTTGGGTCTCTACTGTGTAGGGTTGTTAGGCAGTCAGTTAAATCTAAGTAAATACATTTCTCAGGTTAATTGTTTTGTACTATAATATTGTTAATGGAAAGGACAGTAGTAGGGGCTTTGTGAGTTATGGTTTAGAGTCCATACCAATACAGATAGAAACTAATAGCTAGTAGCTGCCAAGACCTTATCTAAGAATCTAGCTTCAAATTACCATCATCTTCTCAGAAATTCTGCCTAACAACCTAAGTAGAGGACATAATGATCACTAACTGTACTTAATAATAAATAATGCCTTACACTTCACCTCTTATTTTTCTAATCCTCTTTATGTGGAGTAGGGATTCTTTCTACTATTTCTTCAAGAGAATATAATAAAACTCAATTTTGAATTTTTTTTGAATTTTGAATTTGAATTTTGAAAATACAATTGAATAATACAATTGCACTGGATTATATTTCTATTTACTTTCCCCCAGGAATTATAAGGCAAAAATTTACCTATCAGAGTTGAAGGACCTGAGGAAGGTCATGCAGTAAATGTTTAAAAACCAGCTCTCCAAAAGTATATATGACATACTTTTAAGTTTAATCTTCATTATTAACATTTTTCACCATCTTAAGTCTGGACAATCAATGAAAAAATAAATTAAATCCTGATTTATAGCATTTGCTGATTTCTGAAGTGTAAATTCTGATTTAACAATTAGCTTACATGAAACTGGTATGGACAGGCTCCAATACATTCAATTAGAGTTCAGGTTTTTATCAAGGGGAAGGTAGGGATTATGATGATCAAGTTGGGAAGTGAATAATTCCTGAATATTAACTCAAGATCTTAAAATAAAATTTTGACCAAAAAGGTCATTTTAATATTGGTAATACCATGATGGACTTTACTTAGAAAATCCCAAGAAAGTTTTTTTTATGAAAGGTAGTTTTCTGGGAGGATAGGTGAAAGGGATATAAGGTAAAATCTAGTCAGTGTAAAAATACAATAAATCAAATATTATATTTGCAAAAGTAAATATAATGTAGATGAGGAAGAGATTTTAGGGAGAAAAAATGCTAAGTTGTAGAGGATAAATGGAAGAAAGAAGTATTCATCTTTTGATCACATTAATATTTGTATATTAATGTTTATATATTGTATATTTATATTCATATTAATTTGTATAGGTCTTAAATGTATTCCTCTCTACTACTCTATTCTATATGTGTGTCTAGTATTCCACTATTCCAGTAGTTATGGGAAAGTACTCTGAATTATGAGGGCAGTACTTCATTTCTATTGTCCATGTTCTGCCTAAATTTATGTGCTTTAAACTTATCCGAGTCTCAGTTTCTTTGCATGTAAAATAAGGGATCTCTGTGGATCTTTAAGGATGGTGCTTATTTTACTAGTAAGGAAATTGGCTCAGGAACCAAAAGAAATTTGTCAAATATCACACAGAAAATATATACTTCAGAGCAGGGATTTAAATTCAGTCTATCTAAAAACAAATTTTCATCTTACAGAATTAAATAGTGTAAATTGAATGAGTGAGAAATCTATGTCTCAATTTTCATAGCTTTTTTAGACTTTTATATATTTAGATTATACAACCCTAACAAATTATTATAGGCTGGGGGAAGCAAACAAGCATTTATTTAAGTTTATGATGTGCCATACACTATACTTAAGCATTTCACAAATGTCTCATTTGATATTCCCATTTTACAATTGAGGAAAATAAGGCAGACAGAGGTAAAGTAACTTAAACTGGATCACATAGCTAGTGAGTATATCAAGTAGAATTTGAACTCTGGTTTTCCTGACCAGCCCCCCACTATACTACCTAATTGCCCTCTATTATGACTAGGTCCCAATTGATGGGGGACCTATCAATTGATAGGATGAGAATTGTAATCCTCAATTGATTGATGAGGATAGTAAATTCTGTGAAGCAGCCACATTTACCTGAGTTCATATGCATCGGAGTTCTCATACCACAGTTCCAACTACTCCAAATTATAATTATGTAAAACATGGTAATTGGTTTCAAACCAGTGGAAATATGCAGTATGAATTCAATTTGCACTGATTGAGACCTAGCAGTATATCAGAGAGAGGACTAACAGCAAATAGTCATAAATTAACAACAAGGAAATGAATTCATGAGAAGATGACTTGGGGAAAGAAGTGCCCACAGTTCCTATATTTAACTCTTACCACCTTTTGGTTTCCATTTTATTCCACTAAGTTTTTTCCTGGACTCTTGAAACTAATTTAGTTTTGCTTATAGTATCAGTTACAGCCTCTAGGGGGTACTGCTTCCCTCTTGCTATCTTGGCAAAAGTATAGAATCTGCTAAAATCATGTTTGAAAGTTTTAAAGGACGTTATCGAACCAAGGATTTCCTTAGACCATTGTAGGTTGGTTGTCTGGAGGAGCACTGGGAAGTAAAAGGCTTGCCTTTGATCCCAGTATGTGAAGCAGAACATGAACTCAGTTCTCCCAAATTATAACACTGACTCTCCTCTGTCATGTTGCTTTTATTGTTGTTCAGTTGTTTCCAGTCATGTCTGACTCTTTGTGAGCCTGAGGTTTTGTTAACAAAGGTACTGGAATGATTTGCCACTCATTCTCCACTCATTTTACAAATGAGGAAGCTAGGCAAATAAAGGCTGAGTGACTTGCCCAGGTTCACACAGCTAGTGTCTGAAATCAGATTGGAATTTAGGAATTCTGAGTTTGTCTGATTCTAGGCCTATTACTCTGTTTTATAGCACTCCCTAGCTCCTACTGCCTTTATTTCATCAAGATTAAAAATTACTTAGTAATCTTCAACTACTCAGTCAAAAAGCAATTATTAAACACCAATATATCCCTGGGACTGTTCTAAGTGCTCGCTTAAGCAAAGAGGACTTGAGAGTTATAGTTTTCTAGCATTTGCTCACTAGTTTCAAAATAAGCTGTGGGAGTTTAATTTACTACAGAAAGACTAAAGACTCATTATTTACCGGAACCTTGTTTTAAACAATTTTTGAGGGGTAACTAGATGCTTTTAAAAGAATTTAAGGTGGGAGAAACTCTAAAATTGATAGGATGATAGATCTCAATGATAGACACTTTAAAATAGTTTAGGAAAAGCGAAGATAGAATTGTATCTTGGGGAGAAAGCAATTTAAAACTTAGTTGCCAGGCTTTCATTAAAGTTGAAATTTCTTTCATGGAGAATAAAATATTAACACACCATAGTGAATCACATCATAGCTTTTATAGACATAAAGAATTACTTAGACCTGAAACCTGAGAAGTTAGGGGTTTGCTTACAGTCCTATAGCCACTAAGTATCAATCGAGAAGCACTTATTAAGTGCTTACTATATGCAAAATGTTGGGGATACAAGAAAAGACCCCCCCCAAAAAATAGCATGTTCTTGAGCTCACAAAGGACTTAAACCTTAATCTTTCTATCTTTAAGACTGACACTTTAACATCCCATAGTGGCTCTCAGCTATGGCTCTAAGAAGCTGTAGCATGCAGAGTAGTCCATACCATAATAGTCTTGATAGATGGACTAAATCAAGTTCAAGGTAATAGATAGGTCTCAAATCTGTCAGACTTTTGTATTGCCACGGGACTTCAATGAATCCAGAGGAGAGAATGAGGTTAATGACTGTGCAAGTCTGTCTCACTTCAATTCCTGAGCAAATCAAGGCATATCCTTCCCTTCCCCGCCATGTTAGTCTTCTCTTCAAAAGCAAAGGATAAACAATTGCCTCTCAAGTGGGTTTTGTCACTTCAGAATGTAAACAGAACAAGATACCTACCTTGCCTGGTTGACAACCACAAGTATACTGATTATCTGGAGTAAAGAAATGCCTTTGACTTTTCAAGTAACACCAGATATTTATAGAACAGAAACCATTATGGTGAAAACACCTGAACCCTAATCAATGGCGACATTTTTAATGAGAAATTCTAATACAAGAGTATTGTTTTTTTTTCTTTTTTTTAATTTTTTTCTTTTTTTTTTTTAATTTTATAATAACTTTTTATTGACAGAATCCATGCCAGGGTAATTTGTTATATCTTTGTGATACTCAAGAGCAACTATCATCTCTAAAAAGTGTTAAAAACTGGACAGTAACATCCTTGTTATTTGTGAAGGAGTTAAAGCAAAGAGTGAATAATTTGGGCCCATCAGTAAAATGTCACATGAAATTTCTTAATAATATTAATAATTCTTAGTAATATTTTATAAAACACTTGTGCCTACCACTTTACAAAGTACTTTTTTTTTTAATATCTCGCTTGATTATCACAACCCTGGATGGTAGGGTGCTATTATTATCCCCCTTTTACCACTGAGGAAACTCAATGGAAACTCTGGAAAACAGGCAGAAATTAAGTGATTTGTTAATAATTTCCTGAGGTAGAATTTGAATACAGGTTTTTCTGACTCCAGGCCTAGTGTTTCTCCATTGAACCACCTAATTTCTTTCACAGTTTGAACTTCTTCATTAAAAACAAAAAATGGTAATCACTTGTAATAGTAGAGAAAGTGAATTTTACTGTG
Organism: Antechinus flavipes; assembly: GCF_016432865.1. Classification (NCBI taxonomy): domain Eukaryota; kingdom Metazoa; phylum Chordata; class Mammalia; order Dasyuromorphia; family Dasyuridae; genus Antechinus; species Antechinus flavipes. Next base: position 296,400,664 of record NC_067401.1, on the reverse strand, counting down.
CTGAGCTTAAATTATAAAAAGTACAGAATTAAGGAGATTATTTTTATTCCTGCCTTAAGACACTTGCTGTGTCACTTTTTTTCCTCAACTTTTTTTTTTTTTTTTGAGTTTAATAATGGAATTGAAAAGGAGGGAGAAGGGAGAAAGAGGAGGAAAGAAGAGGACAAAGAGGTGGGTTAGAGAAAAAAAGAAAAGAGGGGAAAGGGAAGGAGAGAAAAGGAAGGAAAGGAGAAAGGATAGGAGTAGGGGAAAAGGAGCAGAAAAAGGAAGATGAGAAAAGGGAAAGAGGAAGATGGAGAGGAAAAAAAGTAAAAGGAGGAATAAGAGGAGAAAATGTACAAAAGATAACAAAAAAGTTCAAAAGGAAACAGTTGAGCAGGATAATTTTGAAAGAATCACACCAAATTTATTAGTCTTGTTCAAAAGCATGGTGCATATAATACATAATGCAGTTTCATATGTAATACAGTTTTTCTGTTTTGATTTGTAGACAGAAATGTTTCCTCTTTTTTGCGTTCATTAATTTCATAATTAAAAAGAAAAGATTTTAGGAAAAAGAAAAACACTGGATTTTTATTCTAAAATTTGTCCTACCAATTATAGGTTGCAAATCAACCTCAGGCAAGTTACTAAATCTCTTTCAGTTGCAGTTTCCTCTTCTATAAAATAAGAGTAATAATTCATCCATGTATCTCATAAAGTTATTGTTAAGACCAAATGACAATTTTTGTAAAGCATTTTGTAAAGCTTAAGTATCACATTCTATTATAGGAATGAAAAAAATGCTTCTCTCCTCCCTCAAGTTCATTTTAATAATTTTTTTCCAATTACATGTAAAAACATTTTAACATTATTAAAAAGAATTCCAAATTCTTTACTTCCCTTCCTTTCCTCATGCCCAAACCATTTAATATATACATGTGCAATCATATTAGTCATGTTGTGAAAAAAAAAAAAAACACAGAACCCCTCTCCCCCAACACACACATACATGTACATAAAAGGTGAAAAGTAGCATGCTCTGATCTGCATTCAACTTTATAATTCTTTCTTTGGAATGGATAGCATTTTTATTATGAGTGTTTTAGAATCGTCTTGAATCACTGTATTGCTGAGAATAGTTAAGTCATTCACAACTGACCACTTTATAATATTGCTGTTACTGTATACAATGTTCTTCTGATTCTGCTCACTTCACTCAGCATCAGTTCATGTAGTGTTTTTCAGGTACTTCTGAGAGCATATTGTTTATCATTTCCTATGCCACAATACTATTCCATTACAATCATATACCACAATTTGTTAAGCTACTAAAATCTTTTCTTGCAATTTTTTCTTCAATGATTTTTGTCTGTACAAAATCTTCAGTTTTATGAAATCAGAATTGTCCACTTTTTTTTTTGTGATGCTCTCTGTCCTTTGTTTTATCATGAACTTTTCTTATTTCTAAAACAGTTATTCTTATTCCTCTAATTTATTCATAATATGATCTTTTATATCCAAATAATGTATCCAATTGGAGCTTATGTTGGTATAGGGCATGAGAGGTATATCTAAGCCTAATGTCTACCATACTGCATTCCAGTTTTCTCAGCAGTTCCCCAACATCTCTCCCCTCCAAAAAAGAGTTTTTGTTTCACTAGTTGGGTTCTCTGTTTAGCAAACACTTTGCTACAATGTTCATTTGCTTCTATATGTTGTGTATCTAATCTGTTCCACTGGCAACAGTTCTACTCATTCAAGGTCTCATACAAAATAGAAGAACATTCAAATCTCTAAGAACAAAAGCCATTCACCAAGAGACAAATTGGAAAAAGCTATGAACAGGAAATTCTCAAAGAAATCAACCATATGAAAACAGTGGCCCAAAGCACTAGTAATTAGAGAAATGTAAATTAAAACAACTCTAAATTCAACTTCATGTTCTTTTCTTCTATTGTTTTTTTAAATGAATACCACATAGATTTGATGATTTGTAATTTAAAAGATATTACTAATGGGCCCCTTAATTTTTTTTTTTTTTCACTTTTTCCCCTTGATGTTCTGAACGTTTTGTTCCTCCAGAAGAATTCTATTATTTCTTCTAGTTCTAATGAAATAATCCTTTGGTAGCTTGATTAGTATAGTATTCAAAAAGTGATTAATTATACTGGCACACCCTATGCAGAAGCAATGAATATTTTTTCCTGTTATTTAAGTATATTTTTATAAAGTGTTTATAGTTATATTCTATGTTTTCTGTTTTTGTAGATAGAACTACAGATATTTTGGATATTCTACGATTACCTTGAATATCTTTCTATTGAGTATTGGCAAAATACAGAATTCCTGATGATTTATGTGGGATTTTGTATACTGAAACATTACTGAAATTATTGTTCTACTTAATGTTTAGTTGCCTTTCTAAATTCTCTAAGTAAACCATCATGTGCAAAAAATAACGTTTTACTCTTTATGCTAATTTCTCCAATTTCTCTATTTTAATGTTATTGCTTGTTTTCAAAACCATGTCAAGAAATAGCAGTGAAAATGGGCATTCTTGTAAGAAAGGTTTCCAGTTTTTATTATATATAATGTTAGTGCTACATTTTAGATAAATAATACTTATAAGGAAATGTACACATTTTTTCTATACTAAAAAGAAATGTTTTTTTTTTAAAAAATAATAGAAATAGATGGTTTTTATCCAAACCTTTTCATTATTTACTGATAGCATAAGATTTGTATTATTTTTAACATGTTACATATTTGTAGTTGTATTGATTCATTTTGGTATAAATTATCTTGGTCATAGTGTCTTTTTTATATTGTAATAGCCTCTATGCTAGGTATAGTGATAAATAGTTTTCTTTCTTCAGTTTAGGTATCAAAACTATTTTTATCAGAGATCAGTATACCTAGTTCCTTCCCCCATCCCCCAAGGCAATTGGAGTTAAGTGACTTGCCCAGGATCATATAACTATTGTGTGTCTGAAGCTGAATTTGAATTCAGTTCCTCCTGACTCCAATGTTCTATCCATTGTGCCATTTAGCAACCCTTCCTTTTTGTATTTCTGTAATGTAATTTTGAACGTGTGACAAAGAATTCACTTGAACACATCTTGTCCTATTATTTCCCACAATTTCTTCCCATCTCCACTCCCACATTATACTTGAGTTCATTATAGCTTGTTAGATTTTTTAAAAAATAAAATTGGACTAAATTATCTTTTATTAATCTTGGTATTTCATTTTTTTGGTAAATAGTCACTCATTTATCAACTTTGTAATTAGGCAAAATAGCTTGATAATTTTCCTTATTTCATCTTTAAATTTTATAACTTTTTTTATTTTGAAACTAAGTTGTGTTTATTGTTTTTTTAGGCAGTTAGAAAGGACTTAAAGACATTAAATAAATATTCAATTTAACTGAATCCTGAAGGTTCTGATATATCTTCTCATTGTTGTCATATTCTTTGATGAAATTTCCAGCATTTTCATGATGTTAGTAAAAGCAGAGGAAAAAGACAGCAAAATTTTCTTTGGGGCTCACTCTGTCTTTTGACATGGGTACATTATCATGGTGAATTTTTTAAACACTTAAAGAAAATCTCTCTCCTCTCACCAAAAAAAAAAAAAAAAAAAGAAAAAGAAAAAAAGAAAAAAAAGAAATAAAATAGCACCGAATTTTTTTGGCTCCTACTTGACTTTTTAAAAACAATACTTGCTTCTCATTGGTTCCAAAATCTATATAATTTAAGCTTAATACATTAAAATTTACTTTCATTATTACAAGTGATTATCATTTTTAATGAAAAGGTTCAAACTCTGAAGGCAATTAGGTTGTCTTGTGGACATAACAGTGGATCTAGAGTCAGACCTAAATTCAAATCCTACCTCACACAATGACCAACAACTCTGGGCAAGTCACCTATCTCTCAGGGTTGTGATGATCAATGAGCTATTTGAAAAGAAGTACTTTGCAAAGTGCTAGACACACAGTAAGAGATACATAAATATTATTATAATTATTAAGAAAATGCTTTATGCTGATATTTATGGGTCCAAACTATTTACTCTCTCCTCTAATTCTTTCACACTCACAACGGTATTACTGTCCAGTTTTTAATCTTATGGGTCCAGACTATTTACTCTCTCCTCTAATTCTTTCACATCTCACAAGGATATTACTGTCCAGTTTTTAATCTTTTAAAAGATTATAGCTGCTCTTGAGTACCATAAAGGTAAAATGATATTATTTTTTCCCTTATTAGAATAACCTTTCCTCTTTAGGCTATTTTTTTTCATTTTCTTGGGGGTATTAAGACATTAGAAATGGATCAGGAAGTCTGAAAACAGTTAAGATAAAACTAATTTCTGTCATTTTTAATGGCAACTCTTATTAGACCACACCTCAAAAAACTGTAATACACTTATATTGGAATTTCACATTAAAAATGTGGCCACTCAATAAGAGAAGAAAAAGAGATTAAAGGAATTAGAGTAAGTAATGAGGAAACCAAATTATCACTCTTTGCAGATGATATGATATAATAGTTAGAGAACTCTAGAAAATCAACTAAAAAACTATTAGAAATAATCCACAATTTTAGCAAAGTTGCAGGATATAAAATAAATTCACATAAATCATCAGCATTCTTATACATCACTAACAAAATCCAATAGCAAGAGACAAAAAGAAATTCCATTCAAAATAACTGTTGAAAGGATAAAATATTTGGGAATCTATCTGCCAAGGGAAAGTCAGGAACTACATGAGCAAAACTATAAAATACTTTCCATACAAATAAAGTTAGATCTAAGCAACCGTTAAAATGTCAAGTGCTCTTGGATAGATCGAGTGAATATAATAAAGATGACAATACTCCCTAAACCAATCTATTTATTTAGTGCTATACCAATCAAACTCCCAAGAAACTATTTTGCTGACCTAGAAAAAATAACAAAATTCATCTGGAAGAACAAAACGTCAAAAATTTCAAAGGAATTAATGAAGAGCAAAGCAAATGAAGTGGCCTAGCTGTACCAGATCTGAAACTATATTATAAAGCAGTGGTCATCAAAACCATTTAGTACTGGCTAATAGAAGTTGATCAGTGGAATAGGTTAGGCTCACAGAACAAAAGAGTCAATGACAATAGCAATCAAGTGTTTGAAAAACCCAAAGACCTCAGCTTTTGGGATAAGAATTCACTATCTGACAAGAATTGCTGGGAAAGTTGGAAACTAGTATGGCAAAAATTAGGCATTGACCCACACATAACACTTTATTCCAAGATAAGGTCGAAATGGATTCATGATCTACACATAATGATATTATAAACTAATTATAAGAACATAGGATAGTTTACCTTTCAGATCTGTGGAGGAAGAAGGAATTTGTGACCAAAGAACTAGAGATTGATCACAAAATAGATAATTTCAATTATATTAATGTTTTTGTACAAACAAAACTAATGCAGACAAGATTAGAAGGGAAGCAATAAAATGGGAAAACATTTTTATATCCAAAGGTTTGGATAAAAGCCTCATTTCTAATATAGTGAATTGACTCAAATTTATAACAGTTCAAGCCATTCTCCAATTGGATAATTGATCAAAAGATATGAACAATTTTCAGATGAAGAAATTAAAACTATTTGTAGTCACATGAAAAGGTGCTCCAAATCACTATTGATCAGAGAAATGCAAATTAAGACAATTCTGAGATAGATACCACTATACACCTCTCAGATTGGCTAAAATGACAGGAAAAGATAATGATGAATGTTGAAGGGGATATAGGAAAACTGGGATACTGATCCATTGTTGGTGGAACTGTGAACAAATCCAACCATTCTGGAGAGCAATTTGGAACTATGCTCAAAAAGTTATCAAACTGCATACTCTTTGACCCAGCAGTATTTCTACTGGGCTTATATCCCAGAGATCTTAAAAGGAGGGAAAGGGACCCTTTTTGTAGTGGTAAGAAACTGGAAACTGAGTGGATGCCCATCAATTGGAGAATGGCTGAATAAATTATAGTATATGAATGTTATAGAATATTATTGTTCTGTAAGAAACGACCAGCAGGATGATTTCAAAGAGGCCTGGAGAGACTTACATGAACTTCACATGCAAAGTGAAATGATCAGAACCAAGAGATTATACACAGCAACAAGACTATATAATGATCAATTCTGATGGAGGTGACACTCTTCAACAATGAAATGACTCAAACCAGTTACACTTGTTCAGTGATGAAGAGGGCCATCTACTCCCAGAGAGAGAATCATGGGAACAGAGTGTGGAACACAACATAGCATTCTCACTGTTGTTGTTTATTTGTATTTTGTTTTCTTTCTCATTTTTCTTGTGAAGAAAGATAACTGTATAAATATGTATACATATATTAGATTTAACATGTATTTTAACATATTTAATATGTATTTGGGCTACCTGCCAGGTAGGAGGCATAAGGGGAAGAAGGAGAAAATTTGAAACAAAAGGTTTTGCAAGGGTCAATGTTGGAAAAATTACCCATGCATGTTTTGTAAATAAAGAGCTTTAATAATAATTTAAAAAAAAATGTGGCCACTGGCCAGATTTAAGGGTTTTTATCATAATGGTCTGTGTTCTAGAAATATTTACCTTGTGTCATTTGAAAGGTCAAATACTCAAATTTCTTTCACCCAGATCATTAATATATTTGTGGCAGAAGTATATTGAGCAGAATAGGTATCTGTCCTGCTTCTGTCCACATTCTGAAGTGACAAAGCCCCGTAAGTGGAAGAATGGGATATTGCATAAGGGTCACTCAGAAGTAGAAAGATTGAGGTCCAAATCTGATGTAAGCTCAAGAAAAGGCTCTTACTGCCTTTCTTTGTATCCCCAGTTCTCTGCACAGTGACTGATGTGTTTGTTCTTCAGCTGTGTACAACTACATGGCAATTATCATGCCATGGAGTGTTCTTGGCAAAGATAATGGAATGGCTAGCTATTTACTTCTCCAGTGGGTTAAGGTAAACAGAGGTTAATTGATTTGAACAAGTCACACAGATAATATATAATTTGAATTCAGGTCTTTCTGACTCTAAGCCTAGTGCTCTATCCTGAACCATTTAGATGCCTAATACATATTAGTCACATAATAAGTGCTTGCTGACTGACATATGCTAGTGATGTGACTGTGAGCATTCAGGTCTAAACAATTCTCTTTGGTCATAAGCCATAGCTGTGACCACAATGATGTTTTAACATTTTATTTTCCACAGAAGAAAACTATAAAATTCCAACTTTAATAAAAACCTGGTAATTACATCTTAAGCCATTTTCTCTCCAAAATTAGAACCTTTCCAAGACATAATTCTGCCTTTACTTTCCCAAACCGTCTGAAAATGTCACTGGGATCTACACTTCCTATCAATTTTATGACCTTTAAAAAACAAATCCTCTTAAAGATATTTATTTCCCTCCTTCAAAAAATTGTTTAAAACTAGGTTTGTATAAACAGCAAGTCAAGTCACTCACAGTTAACTTTGAAGCTAGTGAGCAAATGCTATTTTAGACTATTCCAAGAAAACTATTATACACATTAAGTCCTTGGTGCTTAAGCCAGCAGTTAGGACAGTATCTAATACGTAATGTTTGAAAAATGCTTATTGACCGACTAGTTGAAGATCACTTTGATTTTTTAAAAATAAATAAAAGCAGCATGATATGGTAGAAAGCCAGTGTCATAATTTGGGAGAGCTGAATTCAAGTTCTGCCTGATACAATGTAATTCAAGGCAAGTCCTTAACTTCTCAGTGCTCCCAGGCAATTAAGACATGAGTTAGTAGTTGATTTACAATGGTCTAATGAAATCATTGGTTTGATGAAATTGTCGGTTTACAGGATTTAGACAGAAGGGAACTCAAGTAAAGATTCTTTTGCCTTTTTATTTTTACAAATGAAGCCAACAGGGCCTAGAGATGTTAACAAATTTGACCAACACCACAAAATAATTATGTAATGGAATCATGTTCAAAATCAGTAAGTTCTACTATGCTTTGTGATACCCCAAGTTTTGTGTCTAATGACTGTGATCCCATTTGGGGTTTCCTTGATAAGGATACAAGAATAGAGGCAAACAGGGTTAAGTGGCTTGCCCAGTGTCATGTAACTAGTGTCTGAGCCTGGTCTTCCTGACTCCAAGCCTGGCAAGGCCCACTATCCACTATGCCATTTAGCTACCCACAAGCTTTAATCATATACAAATTATGTAATCAGCTTCCAAAGGGCTATGCTATGTTGATCATTTCCTGAAACAGCTTCACTACTTTCACACTGTTTACCAACTTGTAATGACAACTCAGTTTAGCCTTCTGAACTATGCACTGAAAGAAGTATTTACTTTGCAAAGTAATGGTTAACTTGTCATTTCTTTATATTGGTAAATAACAGGGTAATCAGTTTATTTCTTGAAAGACATAAAGAACAAACGATTCCCAAGAAATGCATTAGCTTCAGTTGGGTCAATTTTAGTTTTTAACCAAGAGATCTACCTTTAATTGTGGGGTCTTGGGAGCAGACTGACAACTGTCTCACATTAGGATAGTCTAAAAAAGGTATATAGTCTGATTTCTCTAGCTGGAATTAATAAAACCAATCCAAAATAAGGCAAACCAAGGAAGCTAATTTCAATTAGTAAGCACCTTTAGGAAATACCTTCCTCCACTTTTCCCCAAGTTTCTATCCTCAGGTAGTAGATCCTAGGAAGTCCAAAAGTTGGGATTTTTTTTTTTTTGGTCAGGGAAGAGGCACCATGTGGTGCAATGGACAGAGCACTGGGTCTAGAGTCAGTTCTGATTTCAAATCCAGTTTCAGACACTGTGTGAACCTGAGCACTTTCCTATTTTCTCACCAGTAAAATGGAGATCATAACAGCCTTCTAGGGTTGTTTTGAGAATTGAGACAATACTTGTAAAAACTATTTAGGACAGTGTTTGGCACATAGCAGGTGGTATATAAATGCTTATTCCCTTTCCCCTACTAGGAACAACATGGTCAAGTCTAGCCCAGAACAGAACTAAATGTATATACCAGCCCTGTAGCTGTATTCCTACTTTTCAAGGCCCAGTTAGATTAGTAATAGAGAACAGTCAGGTACTGGCCTTAATACAGAAAGAACACTGAACAGGAGTTAAATCATCTTTTGGTTTCTGTTGCAATGAGACTGTGGAGGAAAGAACTTGAATCTCTTTATAACAAAGTTGTTAACATGAGATCCATGAAGTTGTTTAAAAAACTCTGACTTGCATCGTCAAGTCAAATTGGTACAGTGGATTTTTTTTAATAATTATTTCAATGATTGGCTTTACTGTAATCCAATGTATTTTATTTTATGCTTTTAAAAATGTTGTGAGAATAGGTCTAAAGGTTCCCCCCAAAAGAATAAGAATTCCATTTGCAATGTTGCCAACTAGTTCTCTGTGACCTCATGGATCACTGTCCAAAATGTTTTCTTGGCACAGATAACCCAGTGGTTGTTATTTCAGACAGCTAGTGAGTGTCTGAAGATGAATTTGAACTCAGGTCTTCCTGACTCCAAATCCAGTGCTCTATTCACTGAACTGTAGATATTACCAATGTTAAAAACAAATCAGTGAAAAAGCCATTCAGCTTGAGATATATTTGTAGAACAAATTGTTAACTAATGTATAGGAATAAAAGTCATCTCATTTTCTGACTATCAGACCCTTAGAATATTACTAATAAAGGAACCTTAAAGGTCACCTAATTCACACCCTTCAGAAAAGGAAACCGAGGCCTAGAGCAGCTAGCAGTATGAAGCAGAAAAGCCATAATTCAAATTCTGATCCTGACTACATATGCCCTACTTTTGTACTCTCTATTCTATAGGATATAGACACATCAAACACAACTCTGAGACGCCCCTCAGGAATGCTGTATGGAATCCTCATATTGAGGATATCCACAAAGTCACACTGAGCCCAGGCAGGCTTTCCTTTTTGCTTAGTTTGATGCCATCAAAATGCACAGGATACTTTACAGTTGAAATTTTCAAGTCAATTTATTAAGCACAATGATGAAAGTCATCAGAAGAATATTCTCCTGAAAAATTAAAATTTTTTTCTTAGAAAAAAGAAAAGGAAACCAACACACGCTCAGCAAAGCCACAGATGCTGTGGCATTCCAGCTTCTCTGCAAGCGGAGATATAAGGATGGGGACTCGCACACTTCTGACACCATCAGTTCATTTGTCAGTCTAATCTTTAGTCACTCTCTAAATCAACTGGATTAAAATCAGGATCATCCTCTTCATCGTCCAGCTCCAAGTCATCCATTTCTTGGAACAAAGATTCATCTACTTCCACACTGTTACCAGCTATAAAGAAAAGAAAAGGCCATTTTTTTTTTTTTAAATTTCCTCAAGAACAAAAGGCACAGACATTTGCAATTCATAAAAAGAACCTCTAGATTTCTTCTTAGAAATGTAAATGATTAAATATTATTCAAAACCCATAACTTTTGATTCAGATGATAGCAAGAATGAATTTTTGCATTAGAAATAGGTACAGCACTGTCACTGTTGTTGGTCAGTCACCTCTGACTTGATGCTTTAGAGAGCTGGCTAGCTACAGCTCAGGGTGCAGCCTGAGACTCAAAGAATAAAGTTGAGTTAACTAGTCTATCCAGGGAACAAACAAAAGTTGTAGCTCCTTAAGCAATTGTCATTTTTCAGTACCTAAGTCCAGTTAGGTGATGCAGGCCTGGAGTTAGGAAGACCCGAGTTAAAATCCAGTCTCAGATGCTGTGCAAATCATTTCATCTTGTTTGACTCAATTTAACTCAGAAAGGGAAATTAACGCAAGGAGTAGTAAAAAGGGGGAACAGTTCTGGATAGAGAAAAAAAGGTCAGTGTTGGGGATAACTTGGGGATTTTTCCCAAGGCCACCAGAGCACTTGGAAATTACATGGATTTATGTAGAACAATTGAGAAAAAAAATAGTGTTGGGTACAATTTGCAAAAGGCTAGAGTGATACTGTTGCTGGATTTTTTAATACCTTTGTTTTTTCTTAACTTAGAAACTGACAGTATTCTTGCTCATAATTTGTTCACATACAGAATAATTTTTAAAATTAATAACAAACTTCAATATAATTGTTATTCAAGTATATAAAGCTGACATATTTTCAACAGTAAAGAATGCTTTTTCTAAATTCTTGATGTCTTTTTATACTGGGGATGAAATTCTTTACTTTCAAATATATTGGAAAAGAAAACACAAGCTACCAAGTTTTACATATTACAATTCTAAAGTCATAATTGACTTACCTTCTTCCAGAAACTGGATATCAGATGTGTCAAGATTGTGGTCTGTTTCAAATAGCTGTTTTCCTGAGAGAAATTAGTATAATTTCATTAGAGAGAATAGTTTTCTTCATTTTGCTCCTAAGGTCCCAAACCTCCCAAATCAAAAAAACAAAACTCAAAACTCAAAAGCCCAGACTCCCTCTAGAATGATAATGAAACAAGGAGAAATACACTGAGCTGGAAGAAACTTCAGATGCAAATAGTTCCTCATTTTATTTTTTACAAATGAGGAAACAGGTCTGATGAGCTGAAGTCATATAGGCAGGTAAGTGGCAGAGCTGGGATATGAACCTAACACCTTTGACTCCAAATCAAGTATTCCTTCCACTTTACCAATCAATCTTAATGAATTTTGGAATTTACCCAGTATGGCTAAAGAATACACGAGGTTTACTCACATTAACATGACAGCATTGTAGCTGATATTTGTGTAGCAGTTCTTGTATATTTACCTATCACTTTATAGTCATTATTTTATTTGACATATACAACACTCCTATGAGGTGAGTGCTATCACACACACACCCATTCCCATTTTACAGAAGTAGAAACTGAGGTTCAGGGAATTGAACTGACATGCCTAGATTTACAAAGCAGTAGCATACAATTTAAAGTGTTCAGGATTTGGAGTCACAGGACCTGGGTTCAAATTTCAGCTTTGCAATTTATTATTTGTACAACTCTATTAGACAAGTCACTTAATTTACTTAGGTCTCTATTCCTCATCTGTAAAATGAGTGTTAAAGATCCCTGACAGTCCTAAATCTATGATCTAAGATGAGCATCCAAATTCATAAGTAAAGCCAGGTCATCTTAAGAAATGCAGCCTTCTCTGGGATAATCTGATCTAATTCTGTCATTTTGCTTATGTGAAAACTGAGGGCCACAGAAATGAATTATTCAAAATCCCATGGGTATTAAGGGGCAAGCCCAGAATTTATATCCAGGTTCTTTCTAAGTTAGAGTTCTTTAGATTATAACAAGGTATGACAAAAAAGGAATGTGATAAGCTTTACAGAAAAGGATAATGCAGTTTTTGATTCTGGCTTATAAATATCAACTATAATAAACATTTTCCCATCTGTAAAATATTGCCTGCAATCTCCCAACTTCCTTTCCCACAAAAATATCATAAAATTAGCAAGAATATAACTTTATTATATAACTTAAAAGGTACTATCATTTTTGTAATAATACAAAGTATTTTTCCCCCTTAAAAATAACTTTTTCCCCAAATGTTTTTCTTGTTGGGACATGAACATGATGTCCCAAGAGAAAGAAAACAATCATACCACTTAATTTATTTTTTCCAGCTTGTTCTTCTTCCTTCATTCTTTTCCTTTTAATTTCTAAGAGCTCTGCATCAAACTTGGCCTTCCAACTTAAGAAATTCTCAATTGTTACAGGAGTGCCATGGAAACATTGCTTAGAAAACAAAAACAGATATAGAAGGGCCAGAGAAGTGAGTCTACAGTTCTAAAGCAAAGATTAACCTTACTTCCCCAAATTTCTGGATACTGAAGTTATCAACTAGTAATTAGGCAGGGAGGCTAAATGAACATATTTCAATCAATTCCAGTAATATGTTTAAAATTCTGCTTGTCTATCAACTAATCACTAACCAAAAATGACTCTCATCTTTTAAAATACTTAACCCTTATTATATGAATAGCTAATGCTAAGAAACAAATGTTGTTATAGATCCTAAAATTATTTTCAATCTTCACCCAACAGTTTATGGAGCTTCTATAAAGATTTTATTTTTATGGAACATTTTATTTATATTGAACATATTTAAACATTTGTATTTGTAAGCATTCAGACTTTGTGGCACAATACTTGAATTTTAATCCCATCCTAGTTATAACTCCCTGCTATTCCAATGACCAAAAGAAAAGGGGCATCATTTTTATTATAATTCACCAAGCAATAAAAATATCAATTTAGGAAATAAAATAAACCCCAAGTATTTTCCATACCCTTTCTGCTTCTTCTGCTTCTTTTTCTTTCTGCTTCTTTTCTTCTTCTCTTCTAGTTTTGATTTGATCTACAATTTCATTTAGTTTTTCTTGAACAGCTGATACTAAAGTGAAGATCATTACCATGCCAAGGTTTTCTTCTGCCTACAAGGCCAAGGAAAGGCAACATTTTCAAAAGTATTCAAGAAAACTTATCCAAGTATTCTGTTATTATTATGAACTGTTTACATAAAAACATACAACAGTGACAGGGACTGAACCTACAATAACTTCCACATGTGAAAAGTCTCATCAGTTGGCACTTCTCTAAAACTAGTTTTAAGAAAGTGCCAAAAATATTTAAAGGCAAGGCTGAAGTACTTCCTCCAGGGTCAATAATCAGTGTGTCAATCAGTCAATGAACATTTATTAAAGGAAATCAGAATGGAGCTATGAAGAAGATGAATAATATAGACACAAGGATGAACAAGTGAAAATACAAAGTCAGGAGATGGAATACTATGTGTAAAAAGCAGTATGGAGAATAGGGTTCATGGAATCACAGAGTATGTGGGAAAAGTATAAGAGCTAAGATTAGAAAGATAGAAAGAACCAGGTTATAAGTGGCTTTAAAAGCAAAACACTATTTTATACTCAACTCTGGAGGCAATAGTGAGCCTATTGAAGTTTATTGAAAAGAAAGAGTGATGCTTTAAGAAGATAAATTTGGTAGCAGAGTGAAAGATGGACAGGAGTGAGGACAGACTTGTGGAGAAACCAATCAGATAGCTATTGCAAAAGTCCAAGTATGAAGTAGTGAGGGCTTGCATTACGGTGCAAGGTGATAATATCACCAATGTGTTAACAGTATCAGAGGAGATATGTTATAAAGGCAGATTTGACAAGACTTATCAACTAATATTGGGGATGTGAGAAATGAGAGATTGAAAATTTAAGGACAGCATCTAAATTGTAAGCTGACAAGACTGGGAGGAGAATGGTGCCCTTCGGTAATAGGAAAATTAGGGAAAAAGGAGGGATTGAGGGTAAAGATAATGAATTCAAGTTTAGAAAAGTTAAGATGAAGACATCTAGCAGACATTTAGTTCAAGATGTCTGACAGACAACTGGAAATGTGAGATTGGAGATTAAAGAGAGATTAAGGCTGTATGGAACATGAGAGACCCCCTACCCAAAATGACTACTCAGAGATCACTCAAAGTAGAAAGCACAAAGATTGTTTTATAGCTTCTCATGAGAGGCAGGCAGTCTAGCTATGAGATAAGGGAAGTGAAAGTACTCACAGCAGGAGGGCCAAAGAATGAGGGAATATATACAGCTTTAATAGATTTTGTTACAAGAGATTATATCACAAGTAAGAGAGCACGGGGGAGAGGCATCTAATTGGTTGTTGTTATCTGGAGAGATTGGAATGGAAGGTTTCTGGTTTAGGGCTTAGATAATTGAGCTGACAGTGGTCAAGCTAATAGATTAAATAGTGATAAATGTCAAACACTGATAAATGTCACCAACTTAGGTTAAGTAAATATGCCTGTAACTAAAAATATAGCCTGCATATATTGTACTTATGCAGGTCATAAGGAAACACAGGAATAAGGAAAATAAAAAGAATTCACACATTACTGTAAGTTCCTCATCTCTCCACTCCACACAAGGCTAAATAAGTAATCTGAGAATCATCTGCATAGATAACTAATGATTAGTAGGTGTGACTTGGATGACGATTTAGCAAAGGAGAGTGAGAAAGGTCAGAAGAAAACCAACAAAACTCTGGAGAAGAGGATATCAAGAAGAAGATGGTGACTGACAGTGCCAAAAGGTGTAGAAAGATAAAAAAGAATAAAGACTGAAAAAAGGGTTATTAAATGTGACAATTAAAAAATCATTGGCAACTTTGGAGAGAACAGTTTTAGTTCAAAAACAAGGTAAGAATACAGAATGTAGAGAGTTATTTAGAGAATGGGAAGAAAGAAAGAAAGCAGAAGCTGCAATTGAAGATAGCTGTTCTTTTCTTGAAACTTTAATTAAGATTTTATGAATTACTTATTTATAGAAAATACTTTTAAAAGAAAACCAATTGGGACAGCTAGGTGGCATAGTACATAGAGCACCTGAAGGTAGGACCTGAGTTCAAATTTGATATCAGACACTTAACACTTCCCTAACTGTGTGACCCTGGACAAATCACTTAATCCTAATTGCCTCTGCAAAAAGAAAAAAAGAGACTTTGTCAAGTTTCTCGTTTCAATTCTTCCTTGGCTTTCTTTATACACTAATTGGACACACACAAAAAAAAACCAAGCAATCTTTCAACTTTTAAATGAATTGCATTCCAAAATTAAATTAAATGTTAAATTAGTTTTAGAACTTGGAATGAATTTTCTCATAGAAACAATGCTACAAAAGTGGTCAGATTTCCAGACTAAGACACAAATTTTTTTTTTTACAATTATAATGTAGCTAATCCGTAATTTACTGGGACTACCCTGAATTGCAGTTTCCTAGACAAGAGGCAACATACTACCAAGAAAAAAAAAAGTGAATGTTCCCACCCCTATTTTCTCAGGCCCTGAGAGGTTTTGAAATAGATTAAACTCATTTTTTCCAACTCCTTTCTGAAAATTTCTCTCTGGGTTATTAATATTTTCATGTTTTCTTACTACAGAAACCTCAACTCTATTTGTGGCCTATCTTCCTCTAAATGCTCTACATTCCAAATTTACATTTCTCCTCTTTTTCACCCTATCCAAACTCCCATTCCTTTGGAGCAACTGACCAAATTAAATGACAATGCAGAATGAATGAAGAGAACCATAATCCACATCATATATCTTTTTTTCCCCTGAAGCAATTGGGGTTAAGTGGCTTGTCCAGGGTCACATAGCTAAGAAGTGTTAAGTATCTGAGGCCAAATTTGAACTCAGATCCTACTGACTTTAAAGCTAGTACTCTATCTATTGCGCCACCTAGCTCTCCCATCATGTATACATATATATTTTTATTATAGCATTTTATTTACCAGATATATATGCATGGATAATTTTTCAGCATTGACCCTTGCAAAACCTTCTGTTCCAACTTTTCCCCTCCTTCCCCCCACCCCCTTCCCTAGATGGCAGGTAGACCAATACACCATCATGAATTATTTTTAAGAGTCAGTTTATCAATCTAAATGAAATTGGTGAAATTTCAGAAATGTAACAAAGTGTACATTGGTGGGGATATGAGGGAGACAAGTAGTTTGATACAGGGAGAATGCCCTAAGTAGTCTTTCTAAATTAATCTTGGCTTTTTGCACTCTTTTCTTCTACTTTTTAATCTAAAGAATTTCAAAAGATTCCATGTTCTTTCACAATTGATTTCACAGCACTGGGAGATCCAGAAGTAGGTAGGTTTGCTTCTTAAAATATGAGTCATTTGCAAACTGAAGAGAGACAGAGATAGAGACAGAGAGAGAGAAAGAGAGAGAGAGAGAGAGAGAGAGAGAAAGAGAGAGAGAGAGGTATTGGCAGGACTGGAACTAAAACATGTTCTTTCTAGCTTCTAGCTCTGTGCACAAAGTTTTAATTAGGGTTGTTAGAAAGCTTTGAGATTTGGCCAATGCTTATCCATATACAAATGAAATGCTAAACATTTCAAACCAATGAAATGATGGCAAGAAAATAACAAAAAAAATGTCTCTTTTTCCTTACTTGTAATTCTAATAATTTTAATATATCTGAAACATCATTATCTTCTAGATTTTCCTGGGAGAATATTTCATAACGAGGCATTTCATCTGGATATTTTTCTCCATAAGTAAACTTAAGGGTTGTCTGGACAGCTAAGAAACAAAAGGAAAGCATCATGTTAATTATCTTAAAAATTTAAAGCACATTATTTCTAACATATTTGTTGAATCATCAGTTCAACCCACAATAGCTTTTCATGTTGAATAAAACAAGGCTATTTTTTGGGTGAAGAAGCTGTCTTTTACTGTAACATTATAATGTTTGTTTATGGAACAGCAAGTAACAATAACAAAACTGGAAGCATACCAATAAATCACTCCTTAAAAATAAAAGATTTATTTTTGGCTTAGGGTTTATCATATATCTAAGAAACTAGATAGAAAAAACTTACTAGAATTTTTTCCTTTAAGAGAAAAAAGAAAACCCAAACCCAAATCCAAACCTGGCACTTAAAAAAAAGGGGGGGACTAGAGTAAGCATTACTCCTGGTTCATTTTCTTTCCAATACCTATAAGATTATTATTATTATTATTTTAAACAAGTGATTTTAAAAAACTGATTGTTTTATGCAATCAATAACCATTCCTTCATAGTGACTATATATTTCAGGCCCCAGTGTATATTCTTGATAAGGCTTTTTTTTAAAGAAAGTCTATCAGTGAATCACTAACAACAGTACCTTTTCTACATGTTGGAAAGCTGTTTTCATTATTTACAGAAACTCCTGATAAATTCAGAAATTGTTCTAAAACTTAAAAAGCCTTTTTTCTTGTTAGTCCCCGTAACCAAACAAGAAGCTGCATAAATTAATATTTTAAGTTATTATTGTGGATCTAAAAGAAAATTTAAAAATATTTTATACTAGTTGTATGTATCTTTTTAATAGTTAAATCTATAATTTTTGTTCTATAAGCATTTCACATTAAAATTACATAAAAGATTCAAATATATTTATTAACAAAAAAAAGTAAAACTGGACAAAAATTAAGTAACTTAAATTATCTGCTTTGTTTGCAATGCAATGGAACATTATTGTTCTATAAGAAATGATGAGCAGATTGATTTCCAAAAAGTTTGGACTTAAATGAACTGATGCTGAGTGAAGTAGCAGAACCAGGAGAACATGTACACAGTTAATAGCAAGATTACATGATAATCAACCATGACATACTTAATTAGTTATTCTCAGCAACATAATGATCCAAGACAATTCCAACAAAGTTGGGATGGAAAATGCTACGGGCATCCAGAAAAAAGAACTGAATGCAAATAGAAACATACTAGTTTCACTTTTTTTTTTTTTTTTGGGGGGGAGAGAGGTTTGCTTTTTCTTTCTCGTAATTTTTCCCTTTTATTTTGATTTTTCCTTCAGAACATGACAAATATGGAAATTTTATGTAACCTATATCAGATTGCTTGCTGTCTCAGGAAGGAGGAAGTCAAGGGAGAAAAAAAATTAGAACTCAAAATCTTACAAAAATAAATGTTAAAAAAGGAAAAAAAGAAGCTGCCCTCAATTAGATAACCTTAAAGTTCCTTTGTACCTCTAAATCTATTATCTTAGGATCTGTCTGAATTGTGAAGGATATGTATAAAAAAGGATCAAACAGCAACAATGTACTTTTGGTAGAAAAAAGAAGTGATAGCAAGTTTCCAGGTTTTTCCTAACCTGATTTCAAATTTTTCTTACAGTTAGACAACTCTAAATATAGAATCAGAATTTAAAACTGGAAGAGACCCTTTTGTTTTCCATGTAAAATGAAAAAACTAAATTTTGCCACCATTTCCACCTTCTTCCTTACCACATCTCCCTCTTTTCCTTGGGTCTCCATCTTTAAAGACTAAAAGCCACTATTGTGAACAATGGGGTTGATTATCAGAAAAGGCCTCAATATTTAATTTACCAATAATTAGTTTACCTCAGGATTTCATTTATCTTCCTATTCTCCAAGGCTCAGCTCTACTGATATGGAACTCAATTAACATGGATAATAAGATTGGGAAAATTCATGAACGTAACTAAGACCAGAAAGCCAATTTAATAACTTAAAAAGCTCTCTTCTCAAGTGGAAAGCCAAATCAATCAAGACTAGAAAATTTGGCAAACATGAAAAGTGTAGGACAGGACAGGCAAGATGTCCAACCTCACAAGGGGCTCAGGTGTGGGCCAGGTACCTCCTTTCTTTAATAGTGCTGAAGACATATTTTTTGGAAATCTCTTCCCAAACTTTTCTTTTTCAATGCTATAGTCTATCCTTTCATTTTTTTTTTTTTTTTGTTATTAAATGGAACTAGATCTGTGATTTCAATAATAGAACAAAGTCCCTAAGAAAGTCCCTCTACTAATAAAGATTATTAGCACCTCCTCTCCAAATGATAGGATGTTGCCTCAGCAACTGAAAGATTAATTCATTTACCCAGGAAGACAGGACTGGGACCTGGATGTTTCTGGCCTTAAGGTTACATCTCTATCCACTACATATATGTTACCTGATTATATCGGTGTTTAAACCAAAACAATACTTCAAGGGGAAAAAATGCTATTGTTATAACACCCTTAGCCTTCTGAAGACTGCTTAGCACAGCAACCCCAACACCAAGAAATTCAGAAACAATACTCATTTCTTTCATGTAGTGCCAAAATTCCCAGTCTTGTTATTAAATTATTAAATCATATCCAATGAATGGCTGTTTTATGTGGAAAATATATCTCTTGCTGATTATCTTCTCTAATTCTCTGATAAGATATGATAAATGTCTAATAATTTGCTATGAGTATTCTTACTGTAAAAAGTGATTACTTAACCTTCAATCATTACCCCACCTTAAAACACCTCAAATTCCTGAGTAAGAATTTTGGGGAAATCAAAAGAACTATATACTTACTTTCATCATTTTCTCCCGCTTCAGATGTCACAGTAATAGTGAAACTGGTTGGATTTTCTGATAATACTGTAAGAAAATATAAACAAAAGTCATATTAAAGAAGATGAACATTTTCCTCTTTTGAATATCCTACAATAATGTAGTTTTTGTGATTGTTTATAATCCTGCATTTCTCTACAAATCACTGACATGGATCAAAATATATTCTTATTAATCAGAAACCACTTGTTCATGAATAAGAAATTTCTGTTTTGATTTAGAACCTAGAGATCTATTAACATAAACATTAAATATTACATCTGGTGGGTTAATCCTTCTGAGGAAGATACATTTACTAAAGACTGAGATGAATCTCAAAACCCTTTTCCATAGTATCCCCTACCATTCCTATTACCAACATTACCACGGAAAACATTTGAGTTTTTAGTAGGAAATGTCTCTGTAGCAAACTCTACGACCAACTGCAACATAATTGTATACTATTCCAAGTGTGGCCAAAGATTGACGTGGCTGGTACACAGCCTACCTAAGAGGCGGCAACTCCCAGGAAATTTGGAGTAAAATAATTATATATTATGAAAATGTAAATAAATGAAAATAATAATTTTAAATTTAAGAATGAAACATCCACAAAAAGAGAAAACCAAATCTCAGTGTATGTTCGAATTTCTATCTGATGTTGTCAAAGATCCTAAACTATGGGAGTTTCTCAAGGGATCAAAAGTTAGAGCTAATGACCTAAAAGCTGAACAAACCCCTTCTATCAAGAGGGGAACAACATTGATGCTACACAGTACCTGAGAACACCACAAAGGACCAGGGAGTTTGTATTCAATGTTTTTGTTTCTCAAGAAGACTTCAAGTTCAAAACATTGAGTAGCTGGCATCAGTCCTTAATCTCACTTATCACTCTCACCTCCATACTTTTGCACAGGTCATTTTCTCCATCTATAGTAACCTCTATCCTGATGGTGACCTTTAAAAACAATCTTTTTTTTTTTTTTAAACCATCTCAAACCAGCTCAAATACCACTTTCTCCCATGAAGCTTTCCTCTGATTTCCATTTCATTTCTCCCCAGTTGAAAGTAATCTTTCTTGCTCCAAGTCATTATTAATCAGAGAAATGCAAATTAAGACAACTCTGAGATACTACTACACACCTGTCAGATTGGCTAGAATGACAAAGAAAGATAATGTGGAATGTTGGAGGGGATGTGGGAAAACAGGGACACAAATACATTGTTGGTGGAATTCTGAACACCTCCAGCCATTCTGGAGAACAATTTGGAACTATGCTCAAAAAGTTATCAAACTGTGCATACCCATATCAAAATCCAGCAGTGTTTCTACTGGGCTTATATCCCAAAGAAATCTTAAAGGGAAAGGGACCCGTATGTGCAAGAATGTTTGTGGCGGCTCTCTTTGTAGTGGCCAGAAACTGGAAACTGAGTGGATACCCATCAGTTGGAGAATGGCTGAATAAATTGTGGTATATGAATATTATTGCTCTGTAAGAAATGACCAGCAGGATGATTTCAGAAAGGCCTGGAGAGACTTACATGAACTGACGTGGAGTGAAATGAGCAGGACCAGGAGATCATTATACACATGAACAACAATATTATATGATGATCAACTATATGATGATCAATTGATGATGATCAATGATGATCTCCAGCAATGAGATGAGCCAAATCAGTTCCAATAGGGCAGTAATAAATTGAACCAGCTACACCCAGGGAAAGAACTCTGGGAGATGACTGAACCATTACATAGAATTCCCAATCCCTCTATTTTTGTTTGCCTGCATTTTTTATTTCCTTCACAGGCTAATAGTACACTATTTCAAAATCCGATTCTTTTTGTACAGCAAAATAACTGCTTGGACATGTATACTTGTATTTAATTTATACTTTAACATATTTAACATGTATTGGTCAACCTGCCATCTGGGGGAGGGGATGGGGGGAAGGAGGGGAAAAATTGGAACAAAAGTTTTGGCAATTGTCAAAGCTGTAAAATTATCCATGCATATAACTTGTAAATAAAAAGCTATAATAAAAAAAAATAAAGTTTATTTTGGAAAAAAAAAAGTAATCTTTCTGCCTTCCCATCATACTTATTTTGCTTTGAATTTATCTGTGTCCACTACATGTCTCTATAGAACACCTCTTGCTGGAACTTGTTGTCCTTCTGTAGCTGTAGCCTTTAAACATGTATTAAAAAAAATTTTTTTTTTTGGAAGTGTAACCTAAGACTTCTAAGATAGCTCCTGTCAAGCTATCCCAAGAGACAATAGGACCATGATATCAGAGAAGTGATGACATAATTTGCAAATGAAGTGAATTTAAGTGAGGAAGGGCTGTACGAAGTTACCAGCCTCACTTACTTTCCAGAGCCATTTGAATAAGGTGGCAAAATAGAAATCAGGTTGACTGGAGATGGCCCTGGATGCAATCAGATTGGACTTTTTAGACTAGGATCATTAACAAGTCTTAGTTTGACTTGACACCCATTCAGTGATTAAGGCTAGTTAAAAATGAGGCTAAGAATTAACTAACTAAATAACATCTGATAGGGAGGATCAAGATATAAACAGAAGATATCAAAATGACTACATGTTAAACCTCAAAGAAAAATGTAATTTGGCCATAGACCCTCCCCCCAAAATTCCTAAAAGAGCTTAAATTTTTTTTTTAAAAAAAAAAGCAAATTAGAGAAGTAGAAGAAAAATTGGCAAAATAAATGAGAATGAAAAAAATCATGAGAAGGGCCAAGAGTGTGGGAAAAGATATAAAAAAAATTTACTAAGTTAAAAAAAAAAAAAAAAAAAAAAAAGCCCAAACCAAAAAAACCTCCCTAAAAATGGGATTAGAGAACTAGAAAATGAAGTACAAAAGCTTACTGGAAAAAATAATTCCTTAAAAATCAGAATTGAACAAGTAGAAATAATGACACTATGATCAAGATATGATAAAATCAAATCCAAAAAGTGAAAAAAAAAAAATCTAGAAGAAAACGTAAAATTTCCTATCGGAAAAACAAGTGACCTAGAAAAGAGATACAGGAGAGATAATATAAGAATTATTCAACTACCTGAAAGCTACAATTGAACAAAAAAAATCCTGGACAATATTTTTCAAGAAATTATCAAAGAAAACTTCCCTGATATATTAGAACCAAAGGGTAAAATAGAAATTGAAAGAATCCACTAATCACCATCCAAAAAAGATCCCAAAATAAAAAGTCTCAGAAACAGCCAAATTCCAGAATTCAGAGATCAAGGAGAATATTGCAAGAAGCAGAAATGAAACTGTCCAAATATTGCGGAACTACAGACAGAATTACACAGAATCTGACAGCTTCCACATTAAAGAACCAGAGAGCTTGGAATGTGATATTCTGGAAGGGAAAGGAGTTAGGATTATAACCAACAGTTACCCACCCAGCAAAACTGAATATTTTGGGAGGGGTAGGGGGAGAAGAGAGAAAGGCATTTAACAAAGCAGAGGACTTTTTAAGCATTTTTAATGAAAAGAATGGAGCTGAATAATAATAATAATAAAAATTGACCTCCACATACAAGACTGAAGAGAAACAAAAGGTAAAAGACACAGGAAAGAGAAAACAAGAAATTCAATAAATTAAACTTTATATTTATATATGGAAAAGTAGTATTTGTTAATTCTCAACGACTATAAGAACAATCAGAAGGAGTATATGTAGACAGAAGGTGTGGACCAAATTGATTTTAATGGGATACCCCAAAAAACAAAATAAAAGGGTGAGAAAGAAAATTGCACTGAAAAAGGGAGGGAGAGATTGAATGGAGTAAATTATTCCATATAAAAGAGGTACGAAAGAGCTATTATAATGGAGTAGAAGATAGAGGGCAGGAAAAGCTTATACTTTACTCTAATCAAATTTCCTTTCAAAGAGGGAATATAATATATACACTCAGTTGGGTATAGAAATCGCTTACCTTATAAAGTAAAAAGGGTTTGGGGAAAGTAGAAGAGGGAGGTGGGGACTAATAAAAGTAAACACCTGTGGGGCCAAGGAGAAGCATAAAAAAGCAAAAAAAAAAAATGTGATATACATAAAAAAAATGTATATATGTATATATACAACAAAATCCAACAATGAACAATGTAAACCAGAAAAATTCAAAATGGGTAATGATTTACACATAAAGGGTGACACCATAAGCCAGTCAGAAACCATGGAATAATTTATCTGTCAGATTTATGGGTAAGGGAAGAACTTAGAACCAAAGATAAAGAGAACATTACAAAATATAAAATAGATCATTTTGATTACACAAAATTAAAGTTTTTGCACAAACAAAACCAATGCAATTAAAAGGAAAGGAGAATATTGGGGGGGGGGAAATTTTGCAATAAGTATCTTTGATAAAGGCCTTGTTTTTCAAATGAAAAGAGAACTGAGTCAAATTTATAAAAATACAAGTTATTCCCCAAGGGAGAAAATGTCAAAGGATGTAAACAGACTTTTTTCAGATAAAGAAATCAAAGATATGAAAAAATACTTTAGTCACTACTGATTAGAGAAATGAAAATCTGAGGTACCACCTCACATCTATCAGAGGGGCTAATATGACAAAAAAGGAAAATGTTGGATGTTGGAAAACAGAAATTAATGCATTGTTGCTGGAGTTGTGAACTGATCCAACTATTCTATTTGCAACTATGCTCAAAGGGCTATAAAAAAGCCCCTATTCTTTAATCCAGCAATACCATTGCTAAGTCCATATCCCAGAGACATGTAAAAAAGGGGAGAAGGACCTATTTGTATGAAAATATTTATAGCAGCTTTTTTGGGAATGGCTAAACAAAATGTGATATATGATTATAATGGAATATTCTTGATATAAGAAATGATAAGCATTACAGAAAAACTGGAAAGTCTTACATGAGCTGATGCATATGAAGTGAACAGAACCAGGAGAATATGGTAGGCAGTACCAGCAATGTTGTTTAAAAAAGAATTGTGAATGACTTAGTTACTCTCAGCAATACAATGGTCTAAAATAGTCCCAAAAGACTAATGATGAAATTATACTATCCACCTCCAGAGAAAGAACTGATGTATTGATTGACTACAGACTGAAACATGCTATTTTTCACTTTCTTTCATTTTTTAAATGAGTCTTGTTATACAAAATGACTAATATGGAAATATTTTACATAATTGCACATGTCTAACCCTATCTGATTGCTTACCATCTCAGAGAGGGGAGAGGGTTAGAAACTGGAATCCAAAACTTTAAATAAATTATTTTTTAAAAAGGAATCAATTTGACTTATTCCCCACAGCTACTAAAGTAATGCCAATTCAATAGTTTATTAAATGGAGAGAGATACTGGGACCAGATGGATCTTGGTCCCAGGGCTGGACGAAACTATCATCTCAAAGAATCCAGCCCTGAGTATTGAGACAGCAAGCTTTTTTATAGAATAACAAGAACAGTGACATAATGGGGCCTAGGTGGGGATAACCTAATGGTGGGGGAGGCCCCTAGCATGACACAATGGAGGGAGGTTACTGATATTTTAATGACATCTAAAATGGATAAACCTTTATCCTGTCAAACATTAAGAAGGAATGTCTATAACCTAAAGATATTGAGATATCCTCTCAACAACCATTTAAGAGGGAATGATTATAGTCTGGGGTTTTGGGGCAGAGCAACTGAGGTAGACCTTTATCTCATCAAACATTAAGAGGGAAAGGTTATAATCTGAGGCAGAATAATTAAATAGGACAATTGGAGAAACTGGGTCACGACATTAAAAGGGAATTTTGATACAACACACTAATGATTACCATGGATTATGATTAATTTATGAATGCTAATAGTGTCTAAAAACAGATGGACTAAGGTGATTTTGCCCAACACTTGCAAATGTCAGTTTTGTGAATTATCCTTTATAAATTCAATGACAACTGGTTAATTTGAACTGATTTTTACAAAACAGAATCTTTCCAAATCTACCAGTGCCTACTAACAGATCACAAAGTGCTTAAAATACAGTCCCTATAGCTATTTGTAAGGTACTATCAAATTAGTTACAAACTGTTTTCTCAGAGAAAGAAGAATGGCAAATCCTGTTTTCTTTATGCTGATTCACATATGGAACTCGTCTTAATAACTTAGTTACAAAGTGCTCAATATCATCTCACTTTGTTTTAGAACATAATCAACAGCTGTCCATGTTTGTGATTTTGTTTCACCCCTCAAAAAAGGAAATTCAAACATAGTGATAATATAAGCTAGAAACAATGGAATGTGGTTCAAACATAGGATATATGCCGAGAAGGTAAATCCACTTTCCAATTTTACTATCTCTGAATATTTTCACAGCTCAAGCTACATGGCTTCAGAACTGAAAGTCCTAGAGGACATTCTCTATTAAAGATTCCAAGACTTTCAGTCCCAGTTATTAAGGGCTATTTTACAAAGTACAAATTTAAGAAGGCTCTCTACTTAAGAAAGATTAGTGTTTTGGAAAAGCACAAGGCTGGGAGCAGGGAGACCTGGATTATAGGATTTATAGCTAGAAGGGACTCTTCTAGATCAGCTAGTCCAAACCACTCACTTTAAAAACCAGGAAATTGAGAATCAGAGAGCAAATAATTAATCACACAGGCACACAGATGTAAACAGCAGAGGTAGTATTAGAACTCTTCAGATCCATAGTCAATTGCACCAGTCTTTCACCCAAGTTCTCCCGTGTGAACTCAGGTAAGGCACAGGCTCAGGAAGGCTAAAGTGACTAAATGTATATCCCACCTACCATTTTTGTCCGTGGCCCTTCCCCTCTACCTTCTCAACCAGACAATAAAGACATCACCTCCCAGAGATTAAAAGATTTACACAATCTCATAGCATCATAGATTAGGAGCTGAAAAAGATCATGAAGGCCATATAAATACAACCCCTTCACTTCCTAATTGACAAAACTGAAATCAATCGATTTGTCACAGGTCAATCAGCTAGTAAATGGCAGGTCATTAATTAAAATTATCTGATCTGCTCTTCACAATAATCCTGAGAGGTAGGTATTAGGGAAAAAAAGGAGTTGAGGGAGGGGATGGATTAGATAGATGGTCTTTAAGGTCCAACTCTAAATCTGATACATAGTTCAACCTTGTGCCAGTCATTTAACCTCTAAACTTCAAGTTTCCTTATTTGTCAAATAGGGAGGTGGGCAAAATGGATCACTCTTCATTCCCATTTAACTAGAGACTAGTGAAGATCACAAGTTACCATGGAGGCTGTTGGAATCTTTATAAACTGCTAACTCAATAGAGTTCATAGATTACTGATCTGATCTTACAAGAAGATGTTTTGGGCCAGAACCTGAAACTAGTTACTAAGTAGAACTAATTGATACAATGCTTGTGTTCACACCTTTACTCATTGGAGTTCACAAGTAGGGGAGTTCACAAAGTTAACTT
This sequence comes from Antechinus flavipes, assembly GCF_016432865.1. Lineage (NCBI taxonomy): Eukaryota > Metazoa > Chordata > Mammalia > Dasyuromorphia > Dasyuridae > Antechinus > Antechinus flavipes. The sequence goes on along the minus strand of NC_067401.1, from coordinate 296,373,226 downwards.
TGTGAATTCACACCTCCCTTGAAGTTCTTGGGGCCAGAGAGCACTATGGGAGAAAACCCATAATCCCTCTATCTCGCATCCCACAATTCCTCTCTCTCGTATAAAATAAACAGACAGAAGGCTCTTGGACAGATTTCACCAGAATTACATGAAGAGTGGAGCTGGAGTGAAGGCTGAATAAAGCAGAGGCAGAAGCAAAGGACAAAACTGCAAGAGCTCTTGGAACCAAGCAGAGAGATAGGCCTCAACTAACCAGGCTATTCTGGAAGGAGAAAATAAACGTTTGTATTTTTACCAGCTGGCTGCATTTGGGGTAATTATTGATCTGAACTGATACTAAGGCTGCCTCTAAGAAAACCTCTCCTTGAGAAACGTGCTCTCTCCCCCAGAGAGAACCATCTATATTACTATTTTAAAGAAGAACAAGAACATCACATTTTGGCGCCCTGAACGTGGGATTGACAAAATCCTGATTCCAGTGGAAAAGCCTCTGATCCTGATCCAGTGGAAAAATCTTCCTGACCCAGAAATTAGGGTGAGTGCAACAAGGAAATTTTGTTAAAAGAGTTAAAGTAGAATTTCAGCTAAAATGGGACAGATGTTTAGAAAACAGCCTTCTCTTTCTGTTCAAGGAAAATGTTTAGAGAGCATTCAAGGAAAATGTTCAGAGACCATTGCTAGACTTATAAAAAATCAAGGTTTAATTATAACCTGGGAGCATGTCGTTGAGCTTTTAAAAACTGTACAGCACACATCTTCTTGATTCTCTACAGAAAAAAACTTGGATCCAAATGAGTGGAAGTTAGTGGGAGAACAGCTAGGTGAATTCTACAATTCTCATCCAAACTCAATTTCTAAAAATATACTTTGTACATACAATTTAATACAATTGGCTATAAGAAATTATTTAAGTGTTAAAATGAAGAAAAAGAAAGTGCAGGAGGGAGAGGTGCCAACTATACTAGGTGAAAAGGAGCAAGAATCAGATAAGAATGGAGTTAAGTACAATTCTGAGTGTGATACTTGACAGCAGGAGGAATTAGGTCATTCCACATCTCATGACCATCCCTCCTTAATTAACCCTTCATGGGTGAAGGAAGAAGGGGGAGGGAGAGAGGCAGAAACACAGTCGGCTTCTCCTGTGAAGCAGAATATGACAAGATTAGAAGAGGCATTAATTAAGGTAAAAAATGAAGGAGAAGATATATCTGATTTTATAAATGCATATACTGTGACTGAAAAGCTTGACTCTTCAGGACAAAAAGAGAGAACTATTCTACTTATTTTAAAAGAAGATGATCACCACAGGAGGCCTTAAGGAATGCACATCTCTGTGGTTACTGAAACACCACAGAACAATCTCTTCCCTCCAGATCAGAGCTCCAAAATATTCAGAATACAGTCCTTTAAAAACTCATCTAAATCTCTTTGGAGAAAAGAATTACTGATACTTATTTCTGAATTCCATTCACTAATAGAAAGTGCAACTTTGGTGTCTGTTTTTCTGTAATGTAAAATTTTTTTTCTTAATGTCTGCCACCATCTGATTCTAACCTCTCAGGTACTCCTTTTTCCTGATTTTTTTTTTTAACCTGGAGTGATTAATAGCATTTGGTACATATAGTAATTATTTCATAAATAATTGATTGACAAATCAATATAAATTATTTTGTGTGTTTCATGAACATCTTTGACAGTTAAGTATATGGACCCCTTCTTGGATTAATGTTCTAAATGTAAAACAAAATAAAAAACAGGATTACAAATTTGTTATAGGATATAGTGTATCAAAAGTCAAATAGTGTAGTTTAAAGCTTAAAACTGGGATACCTTGTATGTATCTACAGATGAATAACATATGTAATACATACTTTATATATGTATATTAGCACTGTATGAGTATGTATGAGCAGCTACGTGACACAGTGGATAGAGTGCTAGTGATGGAATCAGAGACCCCAGTGAAAGTTCGATTCAGATACTTAGCTTGTGAGCCTGGTCAAGTGATTTAATCTGTTTGCCTCAGCTTCCCCATCTGTAAAATGAGCTGGAGAAGGAAATGGAAAAATCACTCCAGTATGTCTGCCAACAAAATCCCAAAAGGAGTCACATAGTCAGACACGACTGAAAAATATCTAAATAACAACAACAACAAAATACATATATATTTAAGAACAGGAGTTCTTAATCTGGAGTTTGTGGGTGATTTTTATACACATATGCATGTGTAAACACATACATGCACAAATACATGTTTATACCTCCTCCGATATTTCTACATAAACGCACATATTCGTATTTATATATACAAATATGAGCGTCTATGTAGACACATTATAAACACATATGTATTGTGAGTGTAAGAAAGTTCAAAAGCCCCAAGTAAAGAACTCCTGTTCCATCTAATCTTAGGTTAACTCCTACTGTCTACAAAAAGCAGAACTGCCAAATGTTATTTTAAAAAAATTTGCACGCCCTGCTCATTATAGCATGGAAACTAAATTGCCAGTAACTTAGTTACAGGCCCCGCACTTCCCACGCCTCCGCGCAGGGTCCCGGCCCGCCCAGGGAGACACGCAGGGAGGCCCAGCGACGAAGCCCGGCCCAGGACATGCCCGCAGAAGGAGCGAGGCCCAGGTAAGACCGATTTTCAGTCCGTACTTAAGAGACGCTACGACCCCACTGCGGAGGAAGAGGAGGGCCGGCCGGTGGGAGGGAGGGAGGACTCTGGCGCAGGCTCTCCGCCCAGCGGCAGCGCCGAGATTCTGCGTCCCCGTGCTGGGACCCCGGGGCCCTGCAGCGCGCACGGGAGAGGGGCGCTTCGGCAGTGCCAGGCTGGCCGGGGAGCTGCGCCGGGACCAACCCCGGGCACCAACAAGCTGCAGTCCTCCCCCTCCCCCACCGATCGTAGTCACCTGTGAAGGAGTCCGGATAGATGGACTCCAGAGCCTCTAGCTCGTTTCGCTGCTCCTCGCTGTAATCCGTCATCGTGGCCCGAGCCGCTGGCCCATGGAACGCTCAGACATGGAGAGCTCGAACCTGGAACCCGGGGCCCGCCGGGTTGGCGGGCGCAGGCGCAGGCGCAGAATGCCCTGGCTTAGGACTCACCGGGGTTCGCAGCCAGGCCGGAGCCTGATGAGGGAGTGGGAGAGGGAAAAGGGTGGGGGGAGAGGGGATCGCCACCCCCTCACTTCCTTCTGGCTCTATGGCTCTCCAATCGGCTGCTCGAGTCTGGCCAGGTTGTGAAAACTAGCCTCGCCCCTCTGCTGGGCGAAGTCACTTTGGATCGCGAGATCGGGCGTTCCCTTGTGGCTACCCACCGCCTGTGAGGAAAGTCTCGCGTTCGTAGGGCCGCTAAGAATGCTGATCGTTGGTAGATGCTTTAAGATAGGGCGTCACGTCACGTGCTGACATCGAGCTAGGGAGGCGGGGCGCCCAGGTTGCCAGCGGAAGGGGCTGTGAGTGGGAGGGGCCAGCATCAAGTCGCATTCCCTCCCAACTTCCGATTCCCAGACACTCAGATCGAGGAGTGAGGAGCAGTGTTTGGGATGCATACGTCTGCTTGGATGCATACGTCTTCTGCTCAGTTGAGGTTAGTTATTTTAGGGAATTAGAAGAGATTTTCCTAATCTTTTAAAAAGGGCCCTTATTTTACGGATGTGGAAACAGGGACCAGGGAGGGAACTGTGGAACTAGACTTGTGAAGTGTTTGTGGCGGAGTTGGGATGTGAGCCTCGATCTTTCCCGAGGGGCACCTCTATGCCACGTGACCGCAGCAGAACTCTCGCGCTGCTTGGGCTGTTGGAGGTGCGCCTCGATCTTGCCGCCATCCTGAGCATAGCTGAGGCAGCTGCCTTGTGGTTGGCGGATGCGCCCGCTTGTAATCTCTGCCGACCTTAGCTGGATCCCTCCGGGGGCGGGGGAGAAGCTATCTCAAACAGGTAGAGTTAAGTATTTTTTCCCTTCGCCAGAAGTGTTGAGGATTTGTTAAGGTCCTGTTGAGGATTTGTTAAAGACTGTCCCTTGTTTTCTGAGGAAACCGCATTGGAAAGATTGTCTTATTTATCATAGGGAACTCTGCCTATTTGGCAAAGCTGATATTTCAATCCCGGTCTTTTTTTTTTTTTTTTTTTTTTTAAGTAGATGTTGTCTCCATAAAAAGAGATACGATAAGGAGATAAAATATTAAAGCTGAGCCTTGAAGAAACTAGTGAGACTTGATGCATGACACTCAAAAGAGCCTATCAACAAACCTATTTTCGAGGCTGTATTATAGACTGGAAGTAGAAAAAGAAACAAGGCGTTTCCAAACCATAAACAGTTTGATGCATTTTATCGAATTTTTTTTCTGACTTTGAAAAGACTTAGAATCTAGAGAGAAAATGCTGAATCTGTAAGTCATTTTGATCTAATTGTAATTTGGAGGGGAATAATATCAAATTAGCCAGAAAGACAAGATGGCAACCAGATAGTATTTTTAAGTGACATGGAATAAGAAGCCAGTGAAGGTTGGGGATAGTATTGTGTAGTGGTTAAGAGCACAAAAGACCCAACTTGGCTATTACACGTTACAATTTTTTTATGACTAAAAACTGACCCGTTTGCTGCAACTACAGTTGGTGATTGAGATCCACTGTTAGGATGGGTTCTGTGCCCTTGCACAGGTATGTGGAGGGTAGGGTGTGGATGCTGCAGAAGGTAAAGGTTTCCCAGTCTATTGCTGTTAAAAAAAAAATTTGCCTGAGTTGAAAACAGAACACTAGAGAAAACATTTGTTGTCTTTTTTTTTTTTCACTTGGCCCCAAGACCCAGGACTCATACTTTTAATGTAATGTGCCTAAGAGATAAACATCATTTGTACCATGTGTATATATGTTTATACAATCGAAATAATTATATACTAGTTTATCTTTCATTATTCAGCATCTCCTATATGTCAGACACTGCTGGATCCTGAAATTTGAAAGACAAAAATGAAATGGTTCTCTGTTTTTTAATATAAATTTTTATATATATTAACTTAATCTACCCACATTGTTTCTGATAGCTATGCTGTATTCTCATTAGGTTGCTTATCCATATTCTGTTGGAAAATCAGTTTGTTTCTAGTGTTCTGTTCTATAAGTAGCACAGGTCTGAGCATCTTGTAAGTATTATTTTTACATGTCATATTTCCTTGATAATACAGTCTTCAATTTATATTTACATGCACAATTATGTACAAATTTGATTGCTCTTCAGGAAAAAAAAGTTTATGGTCAGCGGTGAACATAGATAACTATTTTTCCACACTCTTACCCTAAGTTTTTATCATGGTTATTATTTTTTACAGGTTTAGTATACTAATCATAACTGATATTTGCATAACATTTTAAGTATACAAAGGGCCTAACATGTTATTTCTTTATAGGTGAGGATATTGAAGCTTAGCCAGGTTGTGACTTGCTCGTAATCACCACCCAACTGGTAAGTCTAGAACTTATGCTTTGAATCTAGGTCTATCCAGATTACAAGACATCCCGTTAAATCAGGCTATCTAGCTAGTATATATTGGTAATTTGCTTTCCTTGAATTGTGAGTGAGGTAAATGTTGCATTTTGATTTGCTGAAATGTCCTTATTTACTATTGCAGCTTTACCTATGAAATGTAATCTGTATGTTGGCAAATCAGTTTTTAAATCAGTGCTTGCTTTAGAAATTTGTATTTTTCATAAGATTATATTTACGTGAAGTCTTATTGTGATGCTTCATTGCCAAAGCTATGTCAGTGTAACACAGGCTCTGGCAAAATGTTATCAAGCTGGACAGGCATCTACTTCAGTCCTACATTGTCCAGGGACCAACCTAATTTTCAGAAAGCTACTCCTATGTTTTTGACTATATCAGTTATCAAAGACCATTCCCTAAATGAAAAAGGGTTTACAGTCTACATTAGTACAAAGGATATCCACATTGATGAGGTTATATATATATTTGAAGTTTATTATGTGTTGGTATAAATGTTTTATTTGTATATTTTAGATCACTAGCATTTGTTAAATATTTATTACAGAAATTTTCCCATACTATTGTTTTCCTTTTCAAGTTTTTTACATTTCATTATGCAAAAATAGAATATATATACTAAAATATGTTGTCTAATAATTTATTACCATGTTCCCTTCACATGTTTCAGGACTTCATTGGATCTTTCATCTCCTTTGTGAGGGTATATACCCTTCATAATCTGTCTCATTCTGTACAAGTCCCTCTCTCTTCCCATAAAACCTGAGCTAGAGAAAGGGAAGAGATTGGGCTGAGAAAGGTATTAGTCGTCATTGTGATAAGTGGTAAAGATTTCTGTCATAGGTTTAAGTCTTCATTGTGTTAAGTAGAAAAGATTTGTGACTGAGGTTTGTTTTTTGTTGATTGTTTTTTGCTTTTCTTCTGCAGTCTCTTTTGTCATCTTCTAACTATGCCAGAGGAGTGGATTGGCCCTAAATCCAAAGCCTAATGTACAATCAGAAACTAAATAGGAGTCTTTAAAGAGGTATAGTTTTGCTCTGTTAGGGAACTTGTATTCATTTACTCTAAGAAAAATTAAAAAACTTCATTATCACTTCATCTTTTACCAAAAGCGATCATAGTTATTTGCATTTCAATTTCATTGCTTCTGCCTACTAAAAATTAAAATGTATAATAAACCTGAAGAAAATACTTTAGAAGTTCTACTAGGATATAGTGAATTAGGATTATTCTGGCAGAACTTTAATAGCAAAAGTATTTTTTAAGGGATTGGTTTGCTAATGTGTTCAACCTATGGTATTTTGGTGTTTTTTTTTTTTCACATATGCTGTGTTTTACATGATTTTTTTTTTCTTTTATTTTTAGATCTCGAATGAGAAAATCATTGTGAAGCAGGGTGACAGGAAATGACAATTACAAAACAAAAGATGAGCAAGAACAAAGAAGATGCTCCCCATGAGTTGGAAAGCCAATTCATATTACGTCTACCTCCAGAACATGCTTCTACTGTGAGAAGGGCAATACAGTCTGGAAGTGTCAACCTGAAAGATAAATTAACCATTGAATTACATGCAGATGGACGTCATGGAATTGTCCGAGTAGACCGTGCTCCATTAGCAGCTAAGGTGGTTGACCTGCCCTGCATTACTGAATCCTTGAAAACCATAGATAAAAAAACCTTTTACAAGACAGCAGATATCTGCCAGATGCTAGTGTGCAGTGTGGATGGGGATCTTTACCCTCCTCCAGAAGAACCAGTTGCCACTACTGATCCGAAAGCAAGTAAGAAAAAAGATAAGGACAGGGAGAGGAAATTCATCTGGAATCATGGTATCACTCTGCCGCTTAAGAATGTCAGAAAGAGAAGGTTCCGTAAAACAGCCAAGAAGAAGTACATTGAATCACCAGATGTGGAAAAAGAAGTAAAGAGGCTTCTCAGTACAGATGCAGAAGCTGTCAGTGCCCGATGGGAGGTAATTGCAGAAGATGAAACAAAGGAAGCAGACAACCAGGTTTCCTTAGCAGGTCTAGATATTTCCTCTCCAGGAATGAGTGGCCATAAGCAGGGCCATAGCTCCTCAGAACATGATGAGCTCAGGGAGATATTTAATGATATTAGCAGCAGTAGTGAAGAAGAAGATGAGAGAGATCCTCATGATGATGAAGATATAAACATCATTGACACTGAAGAAGACCTAGAGAGGCAACTACAAGACAAGCTTGATGAATCTGATGAGCAGCGCCAAGAAAATGAGGAAACAAATCAGATGGTCGTGGGAATTCAGAAGCAGATTGACATAATGAAAGGTAAACTTCAAGAGACCCAAGTGAGAGCAAAACGACAAGAAGACCTCATCATCAAAGTAGAAAATCTGGCACTCAAGACTCGTCTTCAGGCTGTTTTGGTTGAACTCAAACAGCAGGAAGAACGAGAGAAGCAACAGCTCAGTTCCTTGCAGGAACAGCTAGAATCACTCCTGGAGAAATAAGAGTCCCCTGCTTGCAAATTCACTGTTGTCCTCATATTGGTAATTGTCTTACATTACATCCTTTGGATTGAGTCCAATATAGATTGTTAATACGGATATTTGATTTCACCATTTTTCTTTTGCCTAGTTTGAATTCATCCCATTTCTTTCTCTATAACTGTTTTTTGCTACAAACTTCTACACTAGTAAGAAAAGGTGTTAAGTAAGGGAAGAGTAGTTGTAGAAGAGTATTGGGATTAATGACTTAAATTAGTTTAACTTGTATAATTCCTACACTTATTCCAGGGCTTTGCTTCTCAGTATGAAAATTTATTATTGCTTTGTGGTAAGAACCAAGTTATCTTTGAGGATAGACGCTGTAAAGCTTACTTTGGGATATATTTTAGTTTCTTAACTGTTTTAGATAACTCCTCCTATGGAGATGCAAGTCTTATATATATAGTGTTAGATAATTGCCATAGCAAATAAAAATGGCAGTCATTCATGTCTGTAACAACCTACTGAACATTTATCTCCCTTTTTTTTTTTTACTTCATTAATGTTGATATTCAGTGGATAATGAGGTTATTTTTATGATATGTTAGAATCTTTGATTTTTACAAAAGAGTGATAGGCCTTATTTGGCAACTTTTAAGGCCACATTTTTTTTCCTCCCCTTTGTGATTGATAAAACTGCTATTCGGTTTTCTAGTGTTATGTATGTTTTTGTTTAACTCTTTGACCACTTGGAATTTATTATAATAGGGTTCCAAGTTCATTCTTCATGTTATGATCTGATTTTTTCCAACTATATTAAAGAATGATTTGACTCCCTATTCTAATTTGTCATGTCTTGAATTTTTTTATTATTTAGCTCCTGGAATCTGTTTTGTTCTCTTGCAAACTTCTTTTGTATAATCTAGCAGATTGCATACAAATTTCTAGTTGCATGTTTTAATATCTGGAAGAACAAGTCAACTATCATCATCTAGAAAGATTAATTTTCATAATACAGTTATGCCAATATGTATATACTTTTGATATGAGGCAGTATATACCACAGGAGTCAGCAAACTGGCTCAGTCTGGTTTTGTACCAAAAACTTATATACAAGTTTTTTGATGAAGTATAAAACAATTTTTAACTCACACACCATACAGAAATAGATATCAGGCCAGATTTAGCCTATTTTTTTGACTTATTTACCAGCCCCTAGTAAAGTAGATAGTCAACCTTGAAGTCAGATCTTGGTACAAGTTCCAATTCTAATACACTATGAGTACCGAGTTACTCAAACCCTTCTGTCCCAGTTAATGTCATAGTCTTGTGAGTTGTTGAGAAGATAGACAATTTGCCTTGCTGGAAGAAGTTCTTCATGAGTATAAAATCATGTATCATAATAGATGAAATGAAATTTATAGTAGGTGGCGTGTGGTGCAAAATACCTTATTTGAATCTGTTATCCAGATTTTACAAATGAGAAAACTGAAGTTGGGAGAATACATTTGACTTTGTTATAGTCATAGGTTTTCAGAGAGAACTAGCCCCTTTGATGTGAGGGCTTGGCAAGCCCTTTCTAGAGGTGTCATTCAAATCTCAACTCCAAAAAGTTGTAGCATGCACAATAGGACACATCCTGGTAAACTGTTTTGGCAGATGGGCTAAACCAGGTTCAGCCGAAAACTAACAACTTGATGAGTTGGGGGGATGCCTACTCCAAGCATGTGAAGATTTCTTCTGGCAAGAGTGGGAGAATGAGAACAATTCCTATAGCCATGAAGGTAACTGAAGCAAGTGCTTAGAGAGTACTAAGACATTGAAGACACCAAGATCACCCACTGCCTGCTGGGTTGTTGCCTAGCCTGACTTGTCTTATCAATGGACTTGGATGATTGGAAGAGAGGGAGGCTGATGATTTTTGATTCTTGTAATTTTGCCTTACAAATCTAATTCACAAGACAACACTCATTTGAGATGCCTGTTGATTTTTAAAAACAGGATGCTAGAGATGGGATTGGAATTCAGATGTAATTGACTCCAAGCCCATCTCTCTTATCATTTAAGTTCCAAAAAATTTCCTAAAATTTCAGATTTTTTTGGTTCATAATTTAAATTAACTTGGTCAGTATTAAATCATATGTCTCCACCCCAATCCCTCCCCAAGCAGGGTGGGTTTTGTATTGTTTTTTTTGTTTTTTTCTTGAGGCAATTGAGGTTAAGTGACTTGCCCAGGGTCACACAGCTAGGAAGTATTAAGGTCAGATTTGAACTCGGGTTCTCCTGACTTCAAGGTTTGTGTTCTATCCACTATACCAACTAGCTTCCCCTGTAGTATTGTTTATGTAATTTGTAGATTAATTCTAATACAACTAATTATTTCCCACCATTGTTAATGGAATCTTCATTTCTACCCCAACTTAGTGTCACTTATAGGTGACTATCATTTAACGTTAAAGAATAACAATGCTATTGGTAAACAGGCAAATCTAGAAGTCCCTAGCATTTTAAATGTACATATATACATACATTTTTTTTTAAACTTTATTGACAGAACCCATGCCAGGGTAATTTTTTACAGCATTATCCCTTGTACTCACTTCTGTTCCGATTTTTCCCCTCCCTCCTTTCACCCCCTCCCCCAGATGGCAAGTAGTCCATTACATGTTAAATAGGTTACAGTATATCCTAGATACAATATGTGTGCAGAACCGAACAGTCCTCTTGTTGCACAAGGAGAATTGGATTCAGAAGGTATAAATAACCTGAGAAGAAAAACAAAAATGCAAGCAGTTTATATTCATTTCCCAGTGTTCTTTCTTTGAGTGTAGCTGCTTCTGTCCATCCTTGATCAATTGAAACTGAATTAGCTCTCTTTATCAAAGAGATATACTTCCATCAGAATACATCCTCAAACAGTATCGTTGTTGAGGTATATAATGATCTCCTTGTTCTGCTCATTTCACTGATGCTTCAGTTCATGTAAGTCTCGCCAGTCCTCTCCATACATACTTTGTAAATGTGTATGTATAATTTTAATACCTTGTCATTCTCATAGTTTTTGCTGGCATTTTTTCCCCTGAGGTAATTGGAGTTAAGTGATTTGCACAGGGTCACACAGCTAGAAAGTGTTAGGTGTTTGAGACTAGATTTGAACTCAGTTTCTACTGACTTCAGAGCTGGTGCTCTATCCACTGTGCCGCCTAAATGCCTCTGACATTCTTAATAGCTTTGAAAGCTCCATATTCTCATTGGATCACCAGAGTTCCCTCCCTACCTTTTTCACAATGTGACAATGTGCCCATATGATGAAACTATGGATTTCATCTTGCATCATTTTTTTTTTTTTGTTTGTTTGATCTGTATTATTTAAAGGGTCTCCCAATAGATGGAGCCCTATTTTCACTCTTAATCTGTTCATTTGATGATCAATAAAGCATAACAGCATTAATAACGTTAAATAGGAAAGATACTATTAGCACCTTATTAAGTAGCAAAGATGAGAATGTCCTCATATTTTAAAGGAAATGACAATACTTAGAAAACTTACTTAGTATCATGTAGATCAGAAAGTTGTATAGTGTTTTCAGCATCAGATTAAAGAATGATACATTGAAATTAGAATGGAAATAGCTAAATCTGAACTTAAAGATGCAAAGAATATGCCTAAGATTTAAGTTTACAAAGTTTTCCTGATGGTTTCTCTTTTCCCACACCTTTAGGCTTTCAGAAAGGTATCCTCCACTTAAGTTACTTTCATTAGAGCTCTTAAACATAGTTCTTTTTTGCATCTCTCTTGTCCATTATGAGGTCCCCTAATAAAAATTCAAAGTTGATGTACTATTTTGGAAACCAACACCATTTTGGAAAGCAATTTGGAATTATGCTAAGTAAGATGACTAAAAATGAATCAGACTTCATTGCTGAGCTTATGCCTCAAGAAAGGCATTAAAATTAAGAAAAAAGTCCCCATATACTTCAAAATTTCATGATAGCTAAGAATTAGAAACAAAGTAGATGCCTATCAGCTGCAGGAGAGCTAAACACATATGGATGTAATGAAATACCACTTTGTAAGAAATGATATGATGAATTCAGAGAAGCATAGATCTGTATGCAGTAGTGTGTTGTGAAGCAGAGCCAAGAAAACAATAGACAGTTACCACAGCAAAAGTAATGGAAAGAACAAAACACCAAAAAATCAAATAGATATAACAAAATTATAAAGCTCAAGTGAGACTTGACCTAAGAGATACAACATTACCTTACAGTTGTGCTTTTCCCCTCCTATTAAAAATACATCTGTCATATGGGAGGCATATAAAGACAATATATAAAAACTTTTAAAAGAATGGGAATGGTGGAGAGGACAATTTACTAGAAAAGATGGAATTAGAATGGGATTGCTTGTGCATATAGAAGAGATTTACTTTGGTGAAGAAAAAAGCCACCTCTTCATGTGGCAGGTTTCTTAGTGATGTGAGATGAGGATGGGAAAAGAGGAAGCTCTCAGCAAATAGCCTTAATTTTTTTTTAGTGAAATAATGAAGTAAATTCTCAGTTTAGAGGGTACAGAGAAGGCTGTGGGATTTGGAAGGTTTGAGGAGGAATTTGGATAAACATGAGTGGAAGGGTGCATAAATTAGGGGTATATGACAATCATTTTGATGCATTAAGGGCCCAGTTGAAATTACATATTTGAGACAACTAGGTGGCACGAGAGAGTCCCAAGCCTGGAATCGGGAAGATCTGAGTTCAAATGTGTCCTCTGATGCTTGCTTAGCTATGTGAGTATGAACAAGTTAATTGTTTCCTCATCTGTTAAAGATATCACTTCCCAGGATGGTTGTGAGAATCAAATGAATTGTCAAGTGCTTAGTACAATACCTGACATAGTAAGTTCTATATAAATGTTAGCTTATAACATTTAAAATGGACCCAATCAACCCAGCTTTATGATTATCTCCAGATTCCTTTGGTAGCAAGTGAGTAGGAACAAAATCAGTGGGAGTAATTAAAATCGAGGCAGAGCAACATTTGTTATAAGATTAGGAAACAAAGCACTAGAGAGATGAAAACAATGTAGAACTAAATTTGTTCAAGAGTTCAAGATGTAATAGGAGAACATAGCCAGTTAAGGGACGGTGGCCAGAGAAGTGGAGACATTGGTGGTCATGGTAAGTATGAAAAGCAGTGTTAGGGATTTCAAGACAAGAGAAAGAATTAGAATGGCAACAGATAAAGGAATTTCAGAATGAACAAAGTGGAACACTTGTGGATGATGGCAGAAGTTTAAGGGAAACGAAATGAGAATTTAAGGCATATGTATCTTGAAATGCCTTGAAGCAGGAAGGAAGGACATTAAGAAAAGTGCCATCACTAGATAAGAATTACCAGAATCTATCTTGAGTGATAGACTGAATGATCCTCAATTGAAGAAATTATTGGCTGATGGTAGAAGGAGAATCTACCAGTAGCAAAATAGGGCAAAGAGTATTCTGATTCTACCATTACTAATGAGGTTGGGGTGAGGCTAGGGGTTGGAGGGTAAGGAGTGCAGTATGAAGAGAACCATGTATCTGAAAGTGCAAACAAGGGAAGAGGTGTGAAAGGCTAGCAGGGGTCCTCAAACTTTTTAAATGGGGGCCAGTTTACTGTCCCTCAGACTGTTGGAGGGCCGGACTATAGTAAAAACAAAATTGTTTTGTGGGCCTTTAAATAAACTTCATAGCCCTGGGTGAGGGGGATAAATGTCTGCAGCTGCTGCATCTGGCCCGCGGCCAGGCCGTAGTTTGAAGACCCCTGCCGGGAGCTTCCCAATATCCCAAGCAAGTTTATTACCTCTCAAGCAGCCATTCTAGAGAGCCGAGAAGGGGTGAGAAGATCTGGAGTGAATTGTTGAAAGGCAGAGGAACAGAATATGTTAACCATTGAAGAATGAATTCCCTAGCTGGTAAGCAAGTCACTTAATCTCTGCCTGCCTCAGTATTTTTATCTGTAAAACAGTGATATCACCTATCTCCTAGGGATGTTGTCAGGGATGAAGATCAAATGTGATAAGAATTATAAAGTGCTTGGCAGATAGAACTATATAAATGTAAACTATGATTATCATCTTCATAGTGGATCCAGTTAGTTTGATTTCATGATTTTCTCCAGTGTACTTCAGCACCAGGTGACTTGGAACAAAAGCAGTAAATAGTGGGAGTAAATCCAAGATTGATACTTGTCAGAGCAAATTCTATTAGGGGATTAGGTAAGGGACTGGAGAGAAGAGGGCAATGTAGAGAGGAATTGATTTACCAGATTCAAGCAGAATTTATCATCTCCAGGGTGCCAGGCAACAAGTATGCTTATGGAATAGTCTGGAGAGTGAGCTGGTAGTAGAATGAGCAGTGGGTCACTCTTGATGCAAAAATTCCAGGAAGAGACTAAGAGTCAGAACTTCAGGGCAGATTTGTCTCAGGGAGCCAGTCAGCAGATTTCTAAGTACAGCAGTTGGGAGTGGGTGGATTGTTTATTATTTGTTTGCCAAAATTTGAGGCAGTTTTCTGAACAATTCAGACCTCAAAGTCAGATTAGACTTAAATTCTACCACCATTTCTATATAAGTGTATGAAAATGGCACCAAGTCTTTCAGGCTACAAGGTACTTGAAATATTACTGGGGTGGAGGGAAGGAAAAAAAAAAGATCTACAGTAATGGGAACAGAGAGAGAACATTATTCATAATAGTGACTCATATTCTATTCTGGACTAAGCAAGAGAATTATTATAGATTTTTGTCTAAACCATATTCATTCTACCAAGGAAATATTTTGTTATCGTCACTAGCAAAACACTACCATGTAAAAAAGACAGGATTTCAGATTGTTTCCATAGATATTATCGATAATTTTCAGGATAAATAGAAACTATGTAAATAGACCAAGAAACTGATATCAGACTGAGTTTAAAAGCACAGTATTTTAAGCATTATATTGAAAAACAGGATCCTAGAATGATTAAAATTTCAACTCACAGATATTATATATTTTAGAAGGAAATTAAGTTTAAATCTGTGATTTCATCTGTAGGGAATATTCCTCTATCACTGCAGATCAGAAAATAATTATAATTCATCATCATGGATTATTGAGGGAAGAAGGAAGTACAGTATTGGGAGATTGTATGATTCTTTTGGTCATAGTCATATAGAAGACAGTTTTTTATTAAGATTCAAAAATTAATAGGAAAAATTTTTAACGAAAAATGAATTTTTTAAAAGTAACTTTTCTCACTTAAAATACTTTGTCTCCTCTATCTTCAAAAGAAAAATAAACATATTACTTTTTTTGGTTGGCAGAACAGAATTTTCATAATAGCCAATATTATCATTTAGATTCTATTTGACATAATCATTTCCCAAAATAGCAGAAAAAATGAAGAAGCAGACATTAAATACAAAAAATGAAAATGATAAAATTAGATATTCTTTTAAATATAGCACATTCTGAGCCAACATAAATACACTTATTGCAAATGCATTTTTAGGCTTACTTTAGGGAGCAAAAATATTCTTTTTTTTCTTCTCACTTTAGATTGAAAATATGCCATCACATCATTGGAGGAAAGTTTCAAGTTTTTTCCCTATGCCACCAAACTCCACTGGCAATAAATTAAATGGCCACATAACTTAAAATTTGCTTATCTACTAGTTGGAGATGGTGAGTACAAACTTTCAGAAATAAGATTTATTTCAGTCTTTATACTAAGTGAAAAGTGATTCAGAGGAAGAGAGAGAGCCAACAACTGATCTTTTGACAATAAGTATTGTTTTGCCTCACTGACAGGTAACTTCACTGACAAGTTCTTGCAAGATGTTTTCGTTTTCTGCTTCATAAAACACATTTTCCAGCATTGTTACTGCTAATCTCAAATTACTAACGAACTCCATCATACTCACAGAGATTTTATAAAATGTTAACTTGAAAAAAATCATTGTAAAATTGAACATTTTCATTTCATACTAACTTTCTCAAATGTATTTTTTTTCCTACTTCAGATCAGTAGAGAAAAGTTTATTTAAATCATTAAATTTAAACATTTAAATTAAAACAGCTAGTCAAGTCTAATTTAAAACAAACATGAAAGCAATTTGATTTATTATCCTTATATGACAATCTACAAAAGAGTACATTTCTCTTTTAGAGGATAATTTATGAGGAATCTAGTCTATACATCTCAAACAAAAAAAGGGGGGGGGGAATGAAGGGGCTGACCTCAGAGCATAAAGAAAAAAAAAAACCACCACTACTCTATATGTGTTCAAGCATGCATACACACACCTCTTTGATATTAGATTTATTTTCTGATATCTTATAAGTTCATAATACCAATGTGAAAATGAAAATATAATTCTCACTATCTTTACCAGCCCTTTCAGGGAGGATATAGTAGAGAATTACCTCATTTACAGGGTCTACTATCTACAATTTGAAACATTTTAGGAGTCTCCTGAAACAGTTACCAACTGAGTAGGAACACACATACTGGGACCTTTCAAACTTCTGACAAATTTTTAAAAAATATATTATCCATATCTATAAGCTTGAAAGTTTACTTGGAGTTTATTCTAAGAAGAAATTATTTTAAAATAAATGAGCCAGTATGTGTACTGCTGAAAGATGAGTAGAGAAAACATTCACCAAACAAAAAACCAGGAAAACAATGATGGTTCTGAGAGCAATTAAAATCTAGCCAATTAGCTAAGGTTATTAAAGGAGATGTTATTACAGAATTTATGTTTAAAACAATGCTGCATAATCAGATATTTTATAAATATAAAATTATCTGTGGGTCTTCAGTCGTATCTCATTCTTTGTGACTCTATTTGGGGTTTTCTTTACAAAGATATTGGAACTCCATTTCCTTACAAAAGAAGAAACTGAGGAAAACAGGGTCAAATGGCTTGCCCAGAGTCACAACTTGTAAGTGTCTGAAGCTGGATATAAATTCTCCTAACTTCCAGATCCTGAGCTGTATTCACTTGCACCACCTAGCTGCCTCTTTAGAAAAAATAGAGAGATAGGACTAGACTTGTAATTTTATTGGTATAAGGAACTTGAAGAGGAGGAAATACCATCTATCAGTACAGGTTGGCAACTTTGTCTAAAATTAATAACTTTCCTAGAACATGGAAAATCTAAGCAATTTGACCAAGATTCTACAATTAGTAGGCCACAGAAGGGACAGGAGAGACTTGAACATGGGTTTTCCTGGTTGAAGCCAGATCTCTATCTATCTTTCAGAAATGTTTATATAGCAATTAAGTTTTAAGACTGGGTGTGGTTTTCATCCTTTAAATTAGTATAATTCTTTCTTCCATAAATCTCCATCCTTACCTTCAATTAACACAATCCCAAATTGTTCAGTGAGTATTAATTTAGGAGAACAGATATTCTAGGATTATAGAGTTAGGAGAAACTTTTAACTTTCTAGTCCAGCTCACATTTTACAGATAATGACTGACTCCCAAAGATTTAAGTGGCTTATCCAAGATCACAAGCACATAGTAAATGTCAGACCCAGGATTCAAACTCAGGTCCTGTGATTTCTGGTAGTTAGGTGGTACAACTTGAAGTAAAAGAAACTCTTTGAGTTCTAATCTGGCCATGACACTAGATAAGTCACTTTACCCTGTTTGTCTCAGTTTCCTCATCTGTAAAATGATTGGTTATGGGAATGGTAAACCATTCTAGTGTCTGCCAAAAATATCACCAAATGGGGTCATGAAGAAGCAGGCATGACTAAACAATGTTACTTGTGACTCCAAGTTTAGTGTTATTTCCACTGGATCACCAATACCTCATTTACAACCTTAAAGAAAGGTGTTTTGTTTTGTTTGTTTGTTTGTTTGTTTTTTAATGTCTTAACCATGACTCTTTTTGAAGGAGGAGAATTACTTTGTCTTTTATCTCCATCATGTCGGAAGATAATTATCACAAGGAAATGAAAAAAGGATCTCTTTGAGGAATCTATACTGAGGCTATCCAAGGTCTGGTATTGATCCATCAAAACAAATTGACTCTGTACAAACAGAGCAAGTCCCATCCAGAATAGCAAAATGCTGTCTAAGTCACAGAACTTACTAGAACCTTCTGGATGATTGCACAAAACTTTATACATAAAGCTTTTCAAATTGTATTACTGAAGAGCAATATGTTGCAGTAAGGAATATAGTTTCTATTTTGATCGCAGTGAATAAAGACACTCATGCTAATTAAGAAACAAGTTTTATTTTTAATAAAAGAAGGAAGGAAGGAAAGAAGGGAAGGAGGGAGGAAGGAAGGAAACAAGGAAGGAAGGAAGGAAGGAAAGAAGATAGGAAGGAAGGAAGGAGAAAGGGAAAGAAGGAAGGAATGAAGGAAGGAGGAGGAGAAGGAAGGAAGGAAAGAAGATAGGAAGGAAGGAAGGAGAAAGGGAAAGAAGGAAGGAATGAAGGAAGGAGGAAGAGAAGGAAGGAAGGAAAGAAGGAAAGAAGGAAGATAAATCACCAATCAAAACACCTATATTGGGATCACACAGGTGAGAAGTCCTGGTTCAGTCTTTGGACTCCCCATTGGGAAAGTTCCAGGTAATGTGTCCATTCCACTAGTAAGACTCCAGAGAGGTAAAAGGGAGGGCCCTGATTTTTATATAGTTTCAAAAGAGTTCTATTTTTTTCTAAAGTTAAGTGCTTGATGACTTGACAAACATATCCTGGTTATTTAGAGTGTTTTGTTCACTTGAAAGTGGGCCAAACCTTCAGAGAAGAAAAGATCTACCAGGGTCATGTTGTTCAACTATGGAAATACAGATATTTTCTCATAACGAGGAGGGTCATGCATTGGACATGTTCCCACAATATTGAGCCTATTATAAAGGTCTTGCAGATTGAAATGGAAGAACTTTGTTTTGATTATTCCCTTTCACACATATATACACATTATTTACACCTTAATGGACATATGACCAACCTCTAAATTGAAGCCACTAGAAATATATCCAATAATTGGGAAAATGAAAATCAGAGCACCCAGAAAACCCATAAAAAAGATATTTATTGAACTGACAAAGATAATTGAAAGCAAACTCAGAAGAAAATTTTTGTCTATTGAAAGCCAACACAGCAACTAGAAGGTCAACAATAATTGATTGTCAATTTTTGATGAAAAATAAAACTTAGGAAGGAAACATATTGTTCCTTCGTTTTTATGCTCTACTGCTTGCTTCTGGAATAATTTTCTTCTTTCCTTGGGCATAACAGTAGTAAGAAACAGATCCAGATTTTAGTAGAAAATTATTTCACTACAAATCACCTTACTTAAAGGGGCCTAATTCTCTTTTTCTTCTCCCACTGTTTAAGAAAAATTAACCCCTTCCAAACCTCAATTATGCCCTATTTTGCTAAAGACTGCCTATAGTATTTTGTAGATTTGATTTTCTTTTAATAAATAAGTTCTTTTCCATAGTTTATGAGCATTTTATTACTTGAGCTCTTAAGGAGTCTTGAAGGACTCTCTTGAGCAAAACCCTAAAACTTGAGCTCAAGAACTCTGAGCTATTCCATTCATTAGAACCCGGGATGGTAAGGGCTGAACTCAATTCCCTCGAGCAGGACCTGAGGCTAAACTCTCCCTGAGGAATGGAAAAAAAGGACAGCACAGATATTACATTTAAAAGGAAAAGAGAGCTAAAAAAAGAAAGAAAGCTGAATATTCAGCCAAGTAACTGAATAAAAGCCATTCAGTTTCATATATAATTCCTACCCCCCTATTCTTTATACAATATTGTAATCTTTAATTGACTTCTCTAAATTCAGAACAAAAATAATTTTTTTTAAAAAAAGGAGCTTAAAATTTAAAAGCTAACAAAAACATCCAAGCTAGTCTGGTTTCCTACTGCACCTTCTCCAAAAGGTAATATTGTACTGAATGATCAAGTCAATCCATTTAAAAAGGCATTTAATTTCAAAAGAGCTGTAACAATCATCTAATTTATAACTCTTTTAAAAAAGCTTTGCTGTTTGCCTGGAATTATCAAAAAAACTTTGATCTACTTTATATATATTTGATATGGACTTTGTTATTTTAACTAATTGTCAGTAAGGTTTTTCTCATTATGTTTCCATGACTAAAAATGCCTTGAAAAAGTAGACATGATCTAAAAAGAATATGATTATGTTCAATCTAAGTGGTAAGAGAGATCATTTGTAAAACTAAAAAAACATCATAATGTTCAGATATTCTTTTCCTGTGGCATTCTATTTAGTAGTTCAATGTCATTTGACTTCTGAGAAGGTACATTAGATATTCTGACATTGGCAGTGCAGAGTAGTGAAAAGTGTGGGTTTTAGTTTAATTGGATTTTAGTTTAGTTTTAGTCCAGTATATATTTTGCTTTTTATTGTGTTGGTTAAATTGTTTTTCATTCATATCCAATTCTTTGTGACCCCATTTGGGATTTTCTTGGCAGGGATAACTGGAGTGATTTGGCATTTCCTTCTTCAAGTCATTTTACAGATGAGGAAACTGAGGTAGACAGGTTTAACTGATTTATCTTGGGTCATATAACTAGTGAATATTTGAAGCTGGATTTGAACTCAAGAAGATATAGCTGGTATTAAGCTCAGTACTCTATCTTCCATGCCACCTACATGCCCTTGGAATTTTTGTTTTTGTTTGTTTTTGTTTTTTATTACACTGCATTATTAGAATAACATTCTTGGTCAATCCTTCTTATCTCGTGTTCTGGATTCACTGTAAAATAATGAAAAGCCCTAGATATTAAGAGTTTCAAAGAACTAGAGAAGAGACAAAAATATATTTACTCATAATGTCCAGCTGCCAGCTTGAGAATCAAAGTTTGCCCCAGTTCTTTAATTTGCTACACCTGCAAAGGAGTCAATGCTCTTTGTAGCTTGACTGGTAATCTCCCTCTGGGTGAAAGCAAGGAAACTTCTTGAGCGAAAGGAGAGTCTAGGGTATTATTAAGCAGCATTCTTACAAGGCAAGCCGACTTTTTTATTTGTAGTATTAAGTTCTTAATAACACAGGCAATTTTTAATGGAGCATTTATCATGGTAGAATATTCTAAGAATGATTCTGTTATTCTATTTGAAATGTTTCTGTTTTCTATTGCTTTTAATCATTTGGTCTGCATTATGAGCAATGTAACTAAAGTTTAAAACTATCTCTGAGGGTAAAATCATCTATAAAAGAAGGAAATTAATCAAAATTTTCTTCTTTTCAATCTTTTCAGCTATTTCTAATGAATTTTGTTTACTACTGAGATCATGGAAATTAAAGAGTTTTAGTTTTCTGATAGATTCTTCTGAGTGTCAGCTATTTTTAAACAAAAGGGATAGGATAGACATGAAGCTAAAGATAAAATATAATAAACACAACTGGTGAGCTCAGTACTTTTGATTTAAGTGATTACACAATCAATAAAGCATTATTATAGGGCTGAGTTAGCTTTTGTTTTGCTCTGGGGTTATTTTTGTTTTTTGCTTCTTATTTTGTTTATTTCATATGCTGGGACATGTTCTATTGTACAAGATTTCAAATAATGTCATTCTGATGCTCTTGATGGGCAATTTTAAATAGTTTTCTGTTTTCCAAGCAGAATTTTTTCAAAAAGAGTCTTATGTCACTATTTACTAAAGTCTCAATTGCCAGTTTTTTTCTTTTCCATTTTTCATTTTGTGTATACTTCTGATGTGAAATTTTAGTTTAGGTAATGCAGCCTTAAAAGTTATTTCTCAGAAGTAAATACAGTTATTTTATATATTTCTATTCAGTACTTGAAATAATGTGCAAGAAGAGAGAGCAACTCAGGTTTCCCTCAGAAAGAATATATGACATCTATTTCAAACATCCTCTTTTTTCCCCTCTTTTATGTTTACTTTTGGAGGAATAGGAGAGATTAAGTATATTTTGGTAATGGGGTGGATCCTATATCGGGTATAAGGGGAAAAGAAAGGCAAAGGGTTACTATTCTTATTCCTTCTTTCTTTCTGTTCTCAATTTAATCTCAAACTCTATTTGAGTATGAAAGTGACTGGGAAAAAATTCATGACAAAATGATAGGATCAAAGAAGATAAAATGGACAGTTTTGATTACATGAAATTGAAAAGTTTATGTACAAAATTAAAACAAAATGAGAAGGAATCTAGTTAGCTGGGAAAAATCAGATTCTCTGACAAAAGTCTGATATCCAAAATATAAGAAAACCAAATAAATGTATTTAAAGAAGAATCATTCACCAATAGATAAATATTCAAAAGATATGATAATTCTTTCTCTCTGTATCTAGATTGTTACATTAAAATAAAATATTCTGAAGAAAATCAGCTATGATTTAATAGTCAACCTTGCTGTTTTGTTAAATTAGAATTACAGATTTACAAGTGGATGGGTGCTCAGAAAACACCTATTCCAATTCTTCCTTTTATAGAAGAGAAAACCGAAAGCCATAGAAGTTAAGTGAAATATCTAAAGTCATAGCTATGGGTGCATACTTAGGATTTGAACCCAGTGCTCTGGCTCCAAAACAGTGCTATTGTACCTTTGTCTTGATAGAATTGATTTTGGAGGGAGGATGATGCCCCTTTCCTTGAATTATATGCCTTAACTCTTCATTTTACTTTGGGTAGACACAACACTGGGGGGGTTAAATGGTGATTTAGGGTTACATGTTTTAGAAACTCTTGGCTATAGTGTTTGGGTTTCTATTTCCTCTACCATTAATATTCCAAATCTCCATGTTTCTCATTGCAGTTCCCTTGGTATTAGCTCCTAATTCTGTGGCTGACTTAGCTCCAAATGGGAATAAATTGGTCCAGAATATAGCTGTTGTGCTCACCCTAGAGAATGATTAAGCATATTACCAAGTTAGGGCTATCAAATGTCAATGAAGAGCCATAGAATATCAGATAACATCTAAGACCAATACTATCATTTCACAGTTAAGAAAACTGGAGTCCAGGGGCAGCTAGGTGGTACAGTGGATAGAACACCAGCCCTGGTGTCAGGAGGACCTGAGTTCAAATCTGACCTCAGACACTTAATATTTTCTGGCTGTGTGACCCTGGATAAGTCACTTAACCCCAATTGCCTCAGTCAAAAAAAAGAAAAGAAAGAGAAAACTGGGGTCCAGAAAATGGCAGGAATGGCCAAAAATTGTGTTGCAAATTAGTGACAAGAGCTAGATACTGAAGAAGGGAATGGGACCCGTATTTGCAAAAATGTTTGTGGCAGCCCTCTTTGTAGTGGCTAGAATTGAATGGATGCCCATCAATTAAAGAATGGTTGGGTAAATTGTGGTAGTGAATGGAATGGAATATTATTGTTCTGTAAGAAATGATCAGCAGGGGAAAATTGGAAATTAGTATGGCAGAAACTAGACATTGATCCACACTTAACACCATACACCAAGATAAGATCAAAATGGGTTCATGACCTGGCATAAAGCATGAGATTATAAATAAATTAGAAGAACATAGGACAGTTTACCTCTTAGACCTGTGGAAGAAGAAGGAATTTATGGCCAAAGAAGAACTAGACATCATTATTGATCACAAAATAGAAAATTTTGATTATATCAAATTGAAAAGTTTTTGTACAGACAGAACTAATGCGGACAAGATTAAAAGAGAAACAATAAACTGGGAAAACATTTTTACAGTCAAAGGTTCTGATAAAGGCCTCATTTCCAAAATATATAGAGACTCAAATTTATAAGAAATCAAGCCATTCTCCAATTGATAAATGGTCAAAGGATATGAACAGACAATTTTCAGATGATGAAATTGAAACTATTTCTAGCCATATGAAAAGATGCTCCTAGTCATTATTAATCAGAGAAATGCAAATTAAGACAACTCTGACATGCCACTACACACCTGTCAGATCGGCTAGAATGACAGGGAAAGATAATGATGAATGTTGCAGGGGATATGGGAAAACTGGGACACTGATACATTGTTACTGGAATTGTGAACACATCCAGCCATTCTGGAGAGCAATTTGGAACTATGTTCAAAAAGTTATCAAACTGTGCATATCCTTTGATCCAGCAGTGTTTCTACTGGGCTTATACCCCAAAGAGATACTAAAGAAGGGAAAGGGACCTGTATGTGCAAGAATGTTTGTGGCAGCTCTGTTTGTAGTGGCCAGAAACTAGAAACTGAGTGGATGCCCATCAATTTTGGAGAAAGGCTGAATAAAGTGTGGTATATGAATGTTATGGAATATTATTGTTCTGTAAGAAATGACCAGCAGGATGGTTTCAGAGAAGCCTGGAGAGACTTACATGAACTGATGTGGAGTGAAATGAGCAGAACCAAGAGATCATTATACACTTCAACAACAACACTATATGATGATCAATTCTGATGGACCTGGCTCTCTTCAACAATGATGGGATCCAAATCAGTTCCAATTGATCAATAATAAACAACATCAGCTACATCCAGAGAAAGAACACTGGGAAATGAGTATGGACCACAACATAGCATTTCCACTCTTTCTGTTATTTGCTTGCATTTTTATTTTTTATTTTCAGGTTATTTTTACCTTTTTTCTAAATCCATTTTTTCTTGTGCGGCAAGATAATTCTATAAATATGTATATATATTGTATTTAACATATACTTTAACATATTTAACATGTATGGGACTACCTGCTATCTAGGAGAGGGAAGAAGGGGAAAAATTAAAACAAGTTTTTGCAAGGGTCAATGTTGAAAAATTATTCATGCATATATTTTGTATATAAAAAAGCTAAAATAAAAAAATGTAAAAAAAAGGTTTGGTTATTGGAAATTATCATAATTGGTTGTTGGTGTAGGACTATATGCCTCATATTAATGAGGTCATAGACCATGGACATATATGGAAATACAATTATTATTAGAATTCTGAAGTATTACAGTTATTGTTACTTTGTCTTCTGCTTTCAAATACTTTGGCCTATAGATTCTCACCTCGTCAAACTCTAACTTTACAGTACTCTTGATATCCATTTCCCTAATTTCTCTATCTTTCTGTGAAAGTGTTGGAGGAAACCACTCAATGAAGCCAGTTTATCTTCTATAACCTTTATTGAGCTGAAGAAAAGCAATTTTTCTACTCCTCCCTAATAGATTCTCTAGCCCACTTCCCGTATAAGCTGTTCCAAACTTTCTATTCTTTCTCATACATTCCCTACAGCCTCAGCTGAGGACCTCAACTCATGAATTCCCTTTTCCCACCTTCCCTACAAATCAAAATCTCCTGATGTTATGTGCTATTTATTCCATTTTCTGATGGAAAGGTGAGAAAACTTTCTTCACCAAAGGTAATCCTTATACATACATACTGGATCTTATCTCCTCCCATCTACTTTAGCAGAATCATCCATATCCTTTCCACCCTATGTGGGACAGTGAACCTTACCCAAATTAAAATCAGAGGTAAAAGGGTAAAACGCAAAAAAAAAAAAAAAAAGTATTTATTATGATCTGGCGAGAAAGGACAACTTCCAACAAAAAAGATGTCAGTAGAGGAGTGCCAAGCACAAGCTGCAAACACAGGATTATGTAGACCCTAATATAAAAGCCCTTTCCCTACTTCTGACCTTTTCTCCCATTGGCTGGGGAGTTCTAATTTACCCAGAGATTAAATATTAACCCAAGAACACACTTTACCCAAATGTTAATAAAAAGATGTGGGGAGGGGTGGGGAGAAGCAGAAGGTAAATGTTTGTTTATCTAAGATAATTGAACATCTGTAGCTTTTAGCTATAGCTCATCTTGTTATTGCAAAATCTCAAGTCACAATTAGGGTATATTCTTATGAGAGAACTTCACTCAGTTTATCCCATTCAACACGCCCCCCCTCTTCTAATTTTCAGTCTTTTCCTATTTGTTGATTCCTTCACCAATGCCTGCAGATAAATCTCTTTAATATTAAAAAACACCCATTAGACTATCATCCCATCAAACTATATTCCTATATTTCTTCTTTTTAATAACCAAAATCCTAATGATTTTTTATACTTTTTATAACCAAAATCCTGATGATATTACTTGTCTCCATTTCCCCTCTTCTTATTTCCTTCTCAAAACTTTGAAATCTCACTTCTGAACTCACATCAATTTCTTTAATGCTAAATCAATCCTCATTCCCGTTGATCTTTTTGTAGCATTTGACAGTATTCCCCACTTCCTCTCTCATATGATCTCTCCTCTCTGAATGTGAAACTACTTTCTCTTGACTGTGTTCTTAGTGTTTTCCTACTCCTTTTGCCGGTTCATCATCATATCAAGGTCCTTAATTGTGATCATACCCCAATACTCTGACCTATGCTGTCTTCTCTGTCTATTCCATCACTTAATGAGTTTCTCAATTCTATAGTTTTAATTATCATCTCTATTCAGATTAGGAATAATCCTAATCCTTATTCCTAAATCCATATATCCAGGGGCAAGTAGGTGATGAAGTGGATAGAGCACCAGCTCTGAAATCAGGAGGACCTGAGATCAAATATGACCTCAGATACTTAACACTTCTTAACTGTGTTATCTTGGGCAAGTCACTTAAACCCAATTAACCTTAGCAAAAAAAAAAATCCATATATCCAGCCCTATTCTTTCTCATAAGTACCTGTTTCATATCTCCAATTGCTTATTGGATATTTCAAGTTGTATGTATTGTGTCACCACAAAGTCAATATGTCCCAAAACAGAACTCATTATTTCCCCTTTATTCTGCACTTCTCTATTCCTGTTGAAAGCATTGTCATCTTTATAGTCACCCAAGTTCTATTTTTCTTATCTTCAACTTTTTTTTACAGTCACTGTGCCACATGATCAGTTATCAACTTATTCTTATGGTCTGCCATCCATCTCTCCCATCATCCCTTTCACTTTCTTTTTACAAAGCTACCATCCTAGTTCAGAGCCTCATAACCTCTCACTTAACTATTGCAAAGTCTTCCTAAATAGTCCTGTCTCAAGTCTCAAGTTCCTTCTGCCCCCCATTCATCCTCCTCACAAAGGGATTTTCCTGAGATATAGATCTAACAATGTCACTCCTCTGTTCAGTAACCTCTAATGACTCCCTATTAGCCTTAGGATCAAATACAGATCTCTCTAATTGCTCTTCACCAGATTTGAACTCAAGTCCTCCTAACTTCAGGGCTGTTGCTCTATCCACTGCACCACCTAACTTTCCCCTTTCCTTTGCTTTTTAGAATTTCTTCTTTCCTTCAGAACTCAGGGCACATGCCACTTTGATCTTCCCAGCTGCTAGCTCTGTCCTCTCAAATTACTTTGTATTTCTTTTGTATGTGATTTTGTATATAATAATGTCTTTTGATAGAAAGTAACCTTATAGAAGACAGGGACAATTCATTTTATTTTTATTTTTTGGCTTGTATCACCATTATCCAACACAATACGTAGAATATAATATGGACTTAATAAATGCTTGTTTGATTGATTGAAATTGATTAATTGATTGTGAAAGTACTACCAGATGACATATTTAGAACATCAGATTTATTTTAAATAACTGGCTTTCTGCAGACATGGAACAATTCCAGAGACCATATAACTTAATTATAGGAAAATCATCTAGGAAGTCAAAGGAAGGTTGTCCATTGTATGATAAAAACAAATTTAAATTCATAGTGAGAATGGGCAGTGCTGCTTCATTTGAAAGTGTAGGGCAGGACAAGTTATTAGACTGTCAGAGTTCCAATAGAAATAGATCTTTAGAGAATTGGGGAGGAAGAGCTCCTCTGGTCTTAAATTCCATATGCCTATTTCCTAATGTATTGGTTTTCACATGAGGACTTTTCAAATGGTGATATCTGGAAAGAGTGGCTAAAATAGAAAAAACACTGGAATAGAAATCAGGAGACCTGCTTGGAATCCTGTCTCAACTTTGTCACTAACTTACTTTTTGATTTTTATGACATTACTTTCTTTTCTGGGCTTCAGTTTCCTCATCTTTAAAATGAAGAATATCAAAATAGATTATGTCTGAGATTCCTTCTAGCTCTAGTATTCTATGTATTGTAATATCAACAGGCAACAAAATAATATAGCAGCCATGCAAACTCAAATGAGGAGATTAAAAGCTCTTTTTCCTCACTTTTCTGTGGTCCTTCAAGTTTTGTCTAAAATCCCACCTTTGGCAAAAAACTTTTACCTTTTAATGTTAATGAGAGTGTCTCCAATTTACCCTGTATAATATATCTTGTATGTACATTGTGGTTGTATATATTGTCTGTCCCATTTTATTGATAACTTATTGAGATCAAGGTCATTTTTGCCTTTCTTCTTATTCCCAGCATTTAATATAGTGCATGACACATAGTATGGACTTAATAAGTACTTGTTGACTGACTTACTGAATGACTGAAAATGAAACTATCAATGAAGTAATCAGGAACACGTCAAATCACAAAGAACCCTTTTAAAGCCTTAATTTTTTTAATAGCTTTTTCTTTACACTATATGCATGGATAATTTTTCAGCATTGCCAATTGCAAAACCAACTTATCCCCTCCTTCCCTCCACCCCTTCCCCCCCATGGCAGATTGACCAATACATGTTAAATATCTTAAAGTGTAAGTTAAATACAATATATGTATACATGTCCATACAGTTATTTTGCTGTACAAAAAGAATTGGACTTTGAAATAGTGTACAATTAGTCTGTGAAGGAAATCAAAAATGCAAGCGGACAAAAATAGAGGGATTGGAAATTCTATGTAGTGGTTCATAGTCATCTCTCAGAGTTCTTTCTCTGGGTGTGGCTGGTTCAATTCATTACTGCTCTATTGGAACTGATTTGGTTCATCTCATTGCTGAAGATGGCCACGTCCATCAGAATTGATCATCATATAGTATTGTTGCTGAAGTATATAATGATCTCTTGGTCCTGCTCATTTCACTCAGCATCAGTTCAAGTAAGTCTCTCCAGGCCTTTCTGAAATCATCCTGCTGGTCATTTTTTACAGAACAATAATATTTCATAATATTCATGTACTACAATTTATTTAGCCATTCTTCCATTGATGGGCATCCACTCAGTTTCCAGTTTCTGGCCACCACAAAGAGGGCTGCCACAAACATTCTTGCACATGCAGGTCCCTTTCCCTTCTTTAAAATCTCTTTAGGCTATAAGCCCAGTAGTAACACTGCTGGATCAAAGGGTATGCACAGTTTGATAACTTTTTGAACATAGTTCCAAATCGTTCTCCAGAATGAAAGCCTTCATTTAAAAAAAATAACTAGGCTATTAATATATTCTTGAATTTCTAGGGGAAAGGGGTTGAGAAAATGTGTTTAATCAGCTAAATTATGAATTAGATAAATTCTGCCAGCTATTCTGAAGAATTTTTTTTTCTTTGAGTTCCCAAAATTTAATTCTCAAGGAGGATATGAAAATAGCAAAGGAAAACAAATACTTAGGATTAGGAATCTCCTTCTAGCATGTTAAGCCAACATAAAAAAATACAAAGTACCCTTCAATTCCCTTAATTGTTGTTAAGTGCTCTTTGCTTCCTGTGGAAATTAGGTAATGGACAGATATGTCCCTATGCCAAGCATTTGATATAGCAGCCAAAAAACTTGTAGCAAATGCATAGTAGTATTGACACTGAAATAATTGTAATTAGACTTCATAATTAAAATTTCATTAAGTACAAGAAGGGAGAATGCCTGTCCTTCATTGTACATGCTTTGTCTAACTGGTTGCAAAATAGAGAAAGAAGATTTTGTGGTTCAGTACATAGAGAAACTTTTATGGAGTGCTGCTCCAAGAAAGAATAGGCTGCTTCATGAGGTGATAGTAAGATCTCTGTCACTAGAGGTATCCATTCAGAATTTGAATAATAATTTCTCAGTGTTGTAAAGAGAATGTATTCATTTTTTAAAGAATTAGACTTGATGCCTTTCAAGACCCATTCTAAATGCAGGTTTCCTGGTCTTTGTTAAAAAGGCATTTTGTCTGTCTTTTCAAGTGAAAGAATGTACTAAACCATGAGGAAAATGTTTTATTTTTAACTTAAAGATAATGTTTTAGTTTCTTCTATAGAACAGTGCAGAAAACTTTATATCCCTTGCATTAGAAATGGGGAGATTTTTTAAAGTGTGAAAAAGCAATTTGAGTAAGTTGGAAGAAAACTTCCAAATATCTGTGACTTCACAACTATTGGGCATTCCTTCCATGGTACAGTGAAAAGAACATTGGCTTGGGAGTCAGATTATCAGAATTCACTTTGATCCTCACTACCTGTGTGGTCTTGGACAAGACATTTAACCTCCAGGAGCCTCAATGTTCTCATCTATCAGATAAGAGGATTGAAATAATCAGAGTATCTGAGATTCCTGGTAGCTGTAAATCCACTATCCTAGAACCTGCGACTCCAAATATCTGTTTATGCTTTTATCAGTTGCTATGACCAAAATACCTTTGGGGATGAACCTTATGGAGTTTAGCTAGGTTGGTCTTCAGAAGACATACACACAGGCTACATACTAGGCTTTTCAGCTTGGAACTACTTGCCAAGGCTTGTGATCTTCTGGCATAGTCTCTAAGAGCCCAGGGTCACCTCTCTGGCACTGGAGTCCGACATGAGTGGAGAATTAGCCATACTCAATTAACTAGATCGGTCTGTAAAGAATCAGCTACTACTTTAAAGGAGTTTGGTGTGGAAAAGACTTCCAGAAGCTACTGAAAATGTTTCCTGGTGTTAGGGTATGAATAGCTATTAGACATATTTCTGATGATGTAATGCTTTGAACTTATTTCATTCATTGATTTTGCTGTTACTCCTTTAAGCTATTCTTTGCAATAGCATTCTCCCTGAATGCCAACTCTAAGTGCAGTTCATGGTGTTGATTTAACCTCCATATCTTAATTTAGGATCTCAGTTCCATTTGAAGGATAAAACATTAGAGTTGGAAGGAATTATTTGATCTAACTAACCCTGTCATTTCATAGATCAGGAAACTTTAGTCATTTTGTATTGATGGTTCTGTACAACTATGGAGTTAAGTGACAAGATAAGGTAACTTTTCTTTCCCCCAACTTAAAAAAAAGTACAACAAATCTCTCTCCCTTCCCCTCTCTTTCTGCTTTTCTCTCTCTTCTCCCCCACCTCTGTACCTCTCTTTCTCTCTTCCTCTCTGTCCCTCCTTCCTTCCCTCTGTCCCTCCTTCGTTCCCTCTGTCTTATTTTCTCTCCCTCTTTCCCTTCCTTCTTCCTTGCCTCTGTCTCTGTCTCTGTCATATGGTAGGTACATACGAATATGGATATAGATGTAGGTAGATGCATTCTTTTTCTATATATTCATGTATCCAATCATTCCATTTAGAGAATATACACTATCAACTTATCCATTAACTATCTCCCTGCGTATCTAGTTTTATATCCATATTTACTAATTATATGTTAGAATGCCACTCATAGATAGAAAGAATATCTATTTATCTATATTTCTCTTATCTATTATTCAGCTCTATATCCCTATCTGCCTACTAACATGTTGGAATATCAACATGACTAAAAGGTTAAATAAGGTTCAATAAAATGGCTATATTTCACTAACAGCAGAGGACAGCTGTCTAGGTTGAGTCTACCAAGTTGGAGATTACATAGATTGTACATATATACACATATATCAATCATTCCACTAGCATTTATTTACTAAGCACCTACTATATGTCAGGCACTGTGCTAGATGATGGAGATTTGAATACAAAGAATCAAACTATCTCTGTTCTCAAAGAACTAGAATCACAGTTTTTAGAGCTGGAAGAGACCTCAGTAGTTTTAGGTTAGCCTCATCTGCCTCCAATATAAAAGTTGTTGATATCTCTGTTTTATAGTAATATAAAAAGAAGTTAAGTTACTCATCCAAGGTTATTATAGCTTGGGGTAGGGTATGGATAAGTGAAGAGGGAGAGTTTGCAGAGCTCAAATTTGTGATTTAGAAACAATACCTCTTATGTTCTAGCATAGCATTATTATTATTATTTTGTTTTATTACCATACCATCTCCTAACCCTACTAAATAAATGCTTTATTTCTTTAAATTTTATTTTCTATTTGATGTCTTAAAAGTATGAGGGACAGAAAAGCCATATGAAAAGGAAAAATCATGAACCAAAAATGTATAATTTAACCAGGATTAATTGCTACCCACAATGAATTGAGTTTTAAGTCACCGGTCCCCATTTGTCTTAATGTTTAGCTTAAATTCACTGCAAAATATGCCACATCAGATTTTACACTTTTGATCAATTGTCAGATATTGAGATTGGAGGAAAAGGAGAGAAAACAATCATGCAACTTTTCATGACCCAATTCAGCTAAGTCAACTCAGACACTAATGTTTAGGAGACAAGACTAGATAAAAAGACATCAGATGCCAGATGTTGCAGGTGTCAAGACAAAACAAGTGAGAAGTCAGACAATTATAATTCAATTTTTTTAGGAGTTGTAGAAGTAGGGATTTTCATGAATCAGAAGACCATAGGTAATAGAGGGAAGCCTTGAACAAAAGTTTTATGGAGCAAGGAAGCTTGGTACATCCTGATTAGAACAAGGCCCCCTACTATAACATATTAATCACGTTTAACAATAATGATAATAATAAAATGCATCTTTTCCCTCAGTTTTTCTCTTTTGCAGTTAGTCAAAATGGGTTATCTGGGCAGGTTCTTGAGAAATGTGAATTTCAAAGATAATTAACTCAACAAGAAAAGGAATGACAACCATAGCTCACCTTTGTGTAGCATTCTGCAGTTGACAAAGTACTTTCCTCACAATGACTCTGTGTAGTGGGTAGCCTAAGCATTATTATTCCCATTTTATAGATAGTATTCCCATTTTTATAGGGAATTGAAATTCATGAATCTGAAATGACTTGTTTAATTCATTTATGATATGTCATGTGATACTTATTAGATAAGTAAGCATCCATGCCAGGACTTGAAAACAGATTTTCAGAATCCCAAGCACAGTGTTCTTTCCATGGATTCAGCTATGGAATCAAGTTTAGAGAAAAAGGAAGAGAAAACAACTGTGGGGGCAGGTAATGGGCCCCTGGACACCATAGAGGTACTGAAAGAAGGAAAATAGGACAAAAAATTAAAGAAGGAAATAGCTATTGATATCTTTTAAGGATACTTTATGTGTATTTTATATGTCAACATACATGTGCAAGAGGATATGCCTCTTCCATTATTAACATGGCAGTTCCTTGAGGATAGAGAGTTTTTTTATGTGTGTATGTGCATTTGTCTGTGTGCATTTTTTTCATCTCCAGCATTTATCACAGTGCTTGGCACCTAGTAAGTACTTAATAAATAAATGCTTTCTGACTAATTGAATTTTGGGGAGTGGGAATTGTATGGGAAAAATTGTCTAAGAATGAAATGAGAAATTAGAGCTATAGAAAATGGTGGTGGAAGATGCATGAATATGAACAAAAAGTTTCAATACAAAGAATTGAGTAAGAAATTAGAGAAAATAGGGGGCAGTTATGAAGGGAGTTTGAATGAAAAAAGAGTTTTAAATAGGATGCTGAAGATATAATGTTCAATAAGGAAATTTGGAGACAGAAGTGATTTTTGGTATAATAGCCATTTAAATCAATTTTGACAGCATCACTTGGGATGGATTTTTATGAATAACCTCAGATAAGGGAAAAGCAATGAAGAAGTTGAATTACTCATATCATCATCATGACAGAAATCAATTCTTTATTAGCCCAACATCATGGAAGAAGCTTTAATCAGGATGTCAATTCAATAGCCTCTGATTTTCCTTCCTCAAAATTCACATCTAATCTCTCCCCAAGGAAATTGTAGCGACCTTGCTGATTGTCAGTGATGCACACAAGGCTGGGTCTTGAAATATCCTTCCAGTCCTGACAAGAAGGAATCCGAATTTGCCTAACATCTTCACACCCAGGAGTGAAACCAAACAATTCCTTGATGCGTTGCATGATAAGGATTCTGGAGTGCTGTTCTGCAGCCTGTTCAAACAGTTGCCTCTCATTTCGGATGTGTGTAGACCAATAGTAATGCTGCAGGGAGGTAAGCGGGGAACAGCATCTTGCCAGGCAGCAGGAAAGGAAGGCCACTAGAGTTGCCACTGCGATTAAAGTCCAGCCCAACATCTACAAATCATTATTTTAAAGAAGATAAGGAAATTAATCAAATGATGATCAGGAAGAAATGAAATTAATGAAATATCTCAATTTGAAAATCTTGCAAGGTTGTAATGGCAAAAATAATTTCAAAAATGGAGGCAAAAATCAACAATGTTTCATAAATGTAGTATTATTATGTTATATGGGGAATTAGTCTCATGAGAAACTAAATGCTTTAGGCATTTTACTTTGTCTTTTGTTAATAAAATTTGGCCACAGGTAATCTGGAGCAGATTCAAGTTATTAGCCATGAAATGAGAGATATTGTAACCACCAATTACCATTACTTAAAATACTGTGCAATAGTTTCTTGGCTTTTTGCTCTTAGGTTCTTGGTATCAATCAGTGTGATCCCATTCAATCAGGAGAATCCTGACATATAATATGTTCCTACAGTGTCTCTGATCATATACCAGTAAGAATTAGGGCACCAATTGTTAGTGACCCTATCTTTTTATTTATGTACTTATTAATTTTTGATTACCACAAGAAACGTTTTTGAATAACAATGTTATGTTCCCAAATGGCTTTTGTGGATAGCTGTAACCTTGTCCTAGTCCTGGCATACAAGATACTGAATCTGCTTTGAAAACAAATTAATTTATTTGGATGTTTTATAACATGTATAAAACACACTTCAAAAGGATCATGAAATGGTTTTTATGTAGAGACAGTGTGTGATGTTTTCATTGAGATGTATGAGGATAAGGGGGAAATAAGGTAATTTTTTTATTATCCTAGTTTTTCAAGCTTTTTAATAAAGTGATTACCATTATTATTATCATATGAAACAAGGAGACAAATTGCTCAAATGTAAGGAAAGCCTGATTATTATCCAGAGAGTGATGGTTTAGTGGTTAGAAACTGGCAAGTCTCTTAATAACTACCTATAGAATTGCATATAGCTGGCTTGGTAGGTCATTTCAATAATACTATGGGGAGAATATTCCATCATTAAGCATTCCAAGGACCTGAAAAAGAGTGGAACAAGCATAAAAATTATTTTAGATACTTCAAAATGGGACTGAAGGCAGAATGGAGACCTTTTTCCCTGACCTTAGGAACTTAGGAGATAACCTAAAAGAATCCAACTTAGTGGGGGATATTTTCCCCATATGAGATTATGAACATGAAAAGATGCTTACGTTGATACCTTCAATGAGTTTCTCCATGCTATCTTTTAGAATGAAGTACTGATTATATTTAGTTTCTAACTGGATTTGAGTTAATTATTATTTTGGTAATTTTGATAATTTCATCTTTTTAATTTTCATTATCATGAAAAAATTTTAAAAATAGTATATCCTGCTCTTCCTTGACATCTATGATTTTAATCCACATTTCTATTAGATTTTAAAGTTTTTAGTTATTATTTCTTTCTAATCTTCACTGACTAACTCAAGGACCAAAATATATTTATTTTATGTTCTAGATATTAGTTTTCTTTTGAGATTCCCCTAAAGAACACCTTATCAATTTGAGTGGGTGACATCCTATTATTTCTATCATTAAAGTCTTATAGAAGGTTGACCTTGTTTCATTGGATTTTTTCCTTTAAAATATCTTCTTGTAATGTGAAAATATGCCTAATCTCTACTATCATTAACCTAATTCTAATGTTTAAGAATTATAGATCCATTTTAGAATTATAACTCATAGGAACATATGTTTGGAGGTAGAAAGGAGCTTAGATACCTTCAAGTCCAAAAACCCTCACTTTGTAGGTATAGAGATACAGAGGTATAGAGAAATTAAGATCACACAGTTCATAGTTTCAGAAGTTGGCTTCAGTCTCAGGTGTCAGGATTCTAAATCCAGCAATGTATCTGTTATGCTACATTGCCTCTGCCTCTACAGGAGAAACTCTGTCTAACTTTTACTGAATATTTTAAAATTAAAGTAAAGCTTTTTTCTTAGGCAAAGCATATAGTTATTTTAGATGAAGATAGATTGTATTCTTCATGAAAGACAATATAAAAAAGAGAAAATAGAAATCTTTTTTGGTTTCCCATTAGGTGGTTAGTTTGACAATAAGAACAGAGACAAAACTCACCTGTGATTGATATCTGAGCTGAAGAGCCACTTCATTCCTCACTGTAAGCATGTCAGGAGGAATCTGTTCAAAGCATGGAAATTCAGCCAGGATCTCTTGGCGTTCAGGGTCACTGAAATTGTTAAAGATATTATATTGTTCCACTGAAACAAATTCACTTGCTGCACACTCATAGTGGGTACCTGTCAGCAGAGCCACTGCCAGCCATGTCAGTGGAGCCACCAGAGCCCTCCCTGTGATGCTAAAGAATGTGAGACATGCAAGCTTGCGCTGCAGGGAGTTCACAGAGCGCAGATGAGGAGAAGAGCTACAACAGCTTTCCTTGGTTATCATCCATGTTTGACTTCGCAGAGCATAGCCAACAATCAGGAGAATCAGAGCTGGAATGATGAGAAAAGCTGAGCCATAATAGAAGTTGTTTCCAGGCTGGCAGGGGCAGTTAAATGTGAAAGAAGAAAAAAGTTGTTGTCCACATATCGTTAAAGCTGCAATCAAGGTATTGATAAAAGTTCCACTCTTTTGTAAAGAACACAGAATGTTGTTGATGCTTGTATCCATCATAGGATGCTTCTTAACAGCAGTAACCCTTTCGTCCTTACTATTTGCTACACTCCATCATCTGTAAGCATTTTTATAGGACTCTACTGGTTTAACTGGTTGTGTTGAGTTACTCAGCATCTTTGCCTCTTTAAAGAATTGTAGCATCTTCTCTTATATACTCTATGAATACTAAGCTAGTAAAACAGCTTAATTAAGAAGAGAAAGAAAAATAGGGAGATCTTAGTACAATGAGGTGCCAGCAAAGAACTTTGGGGTATCTTCTCACTGAAAAATGTAGGGAAATATACGCTGTTAAAATTCAGTTCTACAAACATTTTTGGATATCTAATCTGTATAAAGTACACTAGACACTGGGGAAGATACAAAGATGAATGACACAAGTTCTCAAGTGGTTTACAACTTGCCATCAATCCAACATCTTCCTTTGATCATAAATGCAAACTCAATGATGGGAAGCTCCAGGAAAGATATTAGAAGCAAAAAAGGAGAGTGTGGTATGTGTGGTCCTGGTATATCATACACAGTTCAGAGTTTCAAAAAACCCCATAAAAATGTCTAGACAAGGTAAGTGGAATTAAGGTGATGCAGAGGTTACTATATGAAGAAAAACTAAAATTTTGAAGTTTCTTCTGTAACAATGAAAATCAAGAGGAGATAGAATCAATCAAGCTCCTTAATATAATATATATATATATATATATATATATATATATATATATATACATATATATATATATATGAATGGAGATATTTACCAGATCAAATTATTTACTGGAGTTATTTGGGACTGGCCCTGCGATTTCATTCATATAGGAAGCTCTCTGTTATGGAACTGCTTTTAAGATTGAAAGTTAGAACTTCTTTTGCAACTTATAATCATTTTTGTGTCATGGCTCCATTTTGCAGGCAATGTGATGAAGTCCACACACTCCTTTTCAAAATAACTTTATCAACAGATCCTGCACTCCAACCCTCCAGATCTAAGAGAGTTGCACTGGGGGATTTAACAACTTATCCAGGGTCACATAGCTAGTATGTGTCAGAAATAGGACTTGAACCCATGTTTTCATAGTTTAAAGGCTAACTAGCTATCCTCTCTACCCACATTGCATTCTTAAAGTTCACAGAAGGTAAATTCAAGGGGGAAAAAATCCACAAAACCAAAGTGAAGTACCACCCTCCTAGCCTTGATACTAAGCAGGATTCTAATAAATATTTGTAGAGTTGTTCAGTAGGCTAAATAGCTAATTAATGGGATTCATTGACTGGGTGTGTCTCTAATATAGTAGAGACCAAGATTTGGAATTGGAAATCCAGGTTTAAATCTTATTTCTGCTATTTATTTGCTGTGTGATCTTAGATAAGTGACTTAGCTTATCAGTTTTCTCATCTATAAAATGTGTACGATAATGCCTAGCCTACTTACCTAATAAGGTTCTAATCTAATGAAAAGTAAAATTCACTTAAACTATTTCAAGGACCGAAAAGTGTCACACGAATGTTATGTTTTTCACTGTCATCCCCAAATAAGACTGAAAATAGAAGGAAAATTAAAATATTTAGCAAAATTCATTGATGTGTTTTTTAAAAAGAAAAATTCATTGATGTATTCATTGGTTTTATTTAGGAAAAGTAGGATATTTTTATATATATCACTTGCTTTCGGAGCCTGAGATCAGGGTAGTAGTAGTCATAGACAGAACATAGGACTGGCGTTCTTTTAAAAATATTCTTAAGTTATGTATTCTCATTTTCCAAAAAAAAATACTAAAATGATAGAAATTTTTTTTTGTGAATTTATGATTTTATATATTCTCCTTGTGTAGGAATTGGAAAACTTTTAAAAACAGGATGCCAAATGGCTTAAGTCAGACATGCTGAGAATTACACACATTAGGATATGATCAAGTTCCTTTTCAAAAATATTCCTTCTTGTTTGTTATCTACTAGAAACTTCATTTGGTTTATTAAAAATAGAAATATTCCCTAGAAGAACAAAGCTTATGACAAAATTCTTAATCTGACATCTGTGAACTTTAAAATATGTTTGTAGTGGGGATTTGGCATAAATCTAGACCATCTAAGATAGTTCATCTACATAGAGGACACTGAAGACCTACTTTGGGAGAAGCTGGAGCACTTATTGATTGGAGAATCATAGCATAAATGAACATTCAGTGTTGACTTTTTTCCATTGATTATTTAGGTGGGAAGGTCTGTCCCTTAAAAATGATCTGACTCAGCAATTCAGGGGAATTCTGCTATATTCTGAGAGTGAAGGATCTCCCCTATCATAGCCTGTCATCCAAAGGCCAGCTAAAATTCATAGAGGTTCATCACCAGTTTATTGATATCAGGACATAATTTTTTTGAGTTACAGTAACTTATGAAACATCTACTTAGGTATGTAAAAACCTTTCCATTTTGATTGATAAGTGGAAAAAGCATAAAATTACAGATCTTTTAAAAAGGGGGGAAGGAACAGAGTAAAGGTGTCTTGGAGCATTAACCTGCTTCTGAAGTGGGCATGGCTAGATAAGGCAACATGGTATATATTCTAATATAGGGAGAGTTGAAGTGGGGCTTTCATTCATCAAAAAGAACAGTAGAAAAAAGGTCTCAGGCCACTACACACCTCTCAGATTGGCTAAGATGAAAGGAAAAGATAATGATGAAAGTTGGAGAGGATGCGGGAAAACTGGGATACTGATGCATTGTTGGTGGAGTTGTAAACGGATCCAACAATTCTGGAGAGCAATTTGCTCAAAAGTTATCAAACTATGCATACCCTTTGACCCAGCAGTGTTACTACTGAATTTATATTCCAAAGAGATCTTAAAGGAGGGAAAGGGACCCACATGTGCAAAAATGCTTATGGCAGCCCATTTTGTAGTAGCAAAAAACTGGAAACGGAATGGATGCCCATCAATTGGAGAATGGCTGGATAAGTTGTGGTATATGAATATTATGGAATATTATTGTTCTGTTAGAAATGACCAGCAGGATGAATACAGAGAAGCCTGGAGAGACTTACATGAACTGATGCTAAGTGAAATGAGCAGAACTAGGAGATCATTGTACAATAAGACTATATGATGATCAATTCTAATGGATGCGGCTGTCTTCAACAATGAATTGATTCAGACCAGTTCCAATTGTTCAGTAATGAAGAGAGCCATCTACACGCAGAGAGAAGACTATAGGAAATGAGTGTGGACCACAACACAGCATTTTCACTCTTTGTGGTGGTGTTTGCTTGCATTTTTGTTTTCCTTCTCAAGTTTTTTTTTCTTTCTAGATCTGATTTTTCTTGTGCAGCAAGATAACTGTATGGATATATATATATATATATATATATATATATATTATATATATATATATATATATAATATATATATATATATATACATATATTGGATTTAATACATATTTTAACATATATTGGAGTACCTGCTATCTAGGGGAGGGAGTGGGGGGTGGGAGGGGAAAATTTGGAACAGAAGGTTTTGCAAGGGTCAGTGTTGAAAAATTACCCATGCATATGTTTTGTAAAAAAAAAAAAAAGTATCATGATTTGGGGTTGAAGAGTTTAAGAAAGAGATGGTTTAGAGTCTAAAGTTAGGTGTCATCTATTATGGCAGTTTGCTGAAACACTGGATAAAATGCTGGACTTAGAATTGGGGGCTAAACTTTGAATATGGCTTCAGACACTGGCAATGCAACTTCAGACAACTGGCCAAGTTGCTTAGATTCTTTTAGTTTTCTTATTTTAAAATGTGGATAATAACATAGCTCTCAGGGTTATAATAAGGATCAAAAGAGATATGTAAACACTTTCAAACCTCAAAGTTCTCTATAAAGCTTAACTATTAACCATATTGATTTGGAACCTAGTGATGGAAACTGTCACATTTTAGCATTTTAGATGACTTTCAGTAGGGTCTTTGGCATAATTTCATATATCTGAGTTACCTTCTTGTAGCAAATCTTGGGAAAAAACAAAAACATGAGTTATGGTAAAGTGAGAAAGTCTAACAAAATGAAATTTTCAGCCTTTTTTGTCATGTAAGTGTACATACTAAATCATTAAAGTCACTTAACCTCTATCTGCCTCTATTTCCTCACATGTAAAATGGGAATTATAATAGCATTTACCTCATGGGATTATTTTGGGGATCAACTAAGGTATCGGTAAAGCACTTAGTATAGTGCCTGGAACAAAGTAGATGGTTAATAAATGTTTGTCTCTCCCCCTCCCCTAATGATGGTCATTCCCAAAAGATCACATAAATGCAAACATTTAGTCTACTTATCTTTAGATTGGGAATGGTACAAATTATTGTTCCAGAAAGACTTACCCTTAATGGTGAATAGATTGTATTTTGGGGCAGGTATTAAGCATGGCCACAAGACATTTGGTGGAGAGACAAAGACACAGCACAGTTTCCCTATACTCTCATACTTCTACTGCCTTTCTGGTAAGTCTCCACAAAAACCATTTGTAAAGAAAGCATTTCCAGAATATTCATACAAATACAGCTTTCCCCTTCCCTGTGCCTTGAAGATATACTCACTTCCTCTCCAATAATTATATCTATCCTGTCCTAAAGCAATAAAGTTGTGACTATTCTTACATCTATTAGCAACAATCAGCACTTTTTCTTATTAAAAACTCCAGCTAAATGCTACCTTCCAATACTAAAAAGGTAGTACAATTATCTGTGATATAGTTCACTTGCTCCCCTTGGCTCTATTGGTTTTCCCTAATTATAGTGTGAATATAAATAGTCTTCACCCCGAGGTAGCTCCCAGCTTCTTGTATCTTTGATAGATCCTTGTAAACACCTTTGCCAGAAACTATAAGTATTGCCTAGTACCACATTTACAAAATATCAGAACTGGAATGTATATTTACATTTTTAATGTGAAGTTCACTCTCCCATAGCTGTCAATCCCTGACCATGAAAATCTTGAGTTTTTAGATTCCTAGTGATTATCAAAAACCCAATTCAAAGGCAATAGCCTTCACTAAGATATTCAGGATAACTTTCCCCATATCTTTGTAACAATCCCTGGTTTCATAAAATACTGTTTTATACTTTTGTGATATACTTATCTTGTATTTTGTTTAGTGTAGTTATTTGTGGATGTGCTATGGAGATCACAAAGTCCATGAGGGGAAGGGCTGTATCATACTTATATTTTACCTATTGGTATTCTGAATAGAACAGGTAATTAATAAAAGATTGTTGAAAGAAGGAAGAAAACAAGGTTTTATTAAGCACCTACTATGTGGCAAACATTGTGCTAAATACTTAACAAATATTTCATTTGATCCTCACAACAACCTAGGAGGAGGGTGCTATTATTATCCTTATTTTATAATTGGGGAAACTGAGGGAATTTTAAGTAAACTAAAGTATCTAGGGTCATATACCTAATAAAAGTCTGAGGATGGATTTGAAATCAGGTCTTACTGACTTCAGTCCCAGCACTCAGCTATTGAATAGAATTGAGTTGGTAGAGTAGGGAACACAATGTTGGAGGTGCAAAGGCTGCTCCCCTAGGAGATTAGGGACCTGAAGCAAATCATATTATGTGATTTTTTTGCATTGTTTTATAAAAGTGAAATTAGGTTTATGTGAACAAAGTGAGAGAAAAGATTACTAAATAATCCAAGGTTATTTCCTTTTTAAGTCAAGCTTTGTTTTTGCCCCAAAAAGATGGTCCACTTAAGACCATCTTATCTAGGTGGAGTTGTTAGAGAAAGGTCATGTCAGCTGGGTCATGTCAGAAGTGGGTGAAAAGTAACTGCTAGTAATGAGTGGGCATGCTTAATGAGTTAATAATACTTCTTCCCTAAAGGAGGAGTTTTAGGCCATTTTTGAACATGGTTTTTGTAAGAAGGAGGGAGAACATGTCAAGGAGAAATATGCAATAGGAACATCAGGAAGTCTATTAACTTCATCATCTCCAGCCATTGGGTATATGAGGGAAAGGCTTTACCTTTCAGGATAAGAAATAAAAAAGATTCATTCTGATGTCTATAAATGCAGATTTGCCCAGGGATTGCCCCTGGGTGGATTGTCCTTTTCTTACAAGAACCTTAAATAAACCAACTTCTTTGGACATTCCAGAGTTCTTTTTATCTTTGTAGCATATTTTTAACAATTTATCTAGCTCTAAACTTTCTCTTGATTTCTAGGCTCATATTACCAACTGACTATTGGATTTCTAGAACTGGATGTTTCATAGGATTTTAAACTCAACATATCCAAAGCTTGAATTCATCAACTTTCCTCCCAAAACTTCTCTTTCCCTATTATTGTTCAGAATTCCATCATCCTCTCAGTTACCCAGGCTTGAATCCTACATTATATTTGACTCTTCACTTTAAACTCCCAGATCCATTTTATTGCCAAAGTCTGTTAATTTCTCTTGCATAACATTTCTAGAATACGCTAGAAAACCTTTCCTCTTGACACTGCATCAACTTGATGTAAATCTTCATTATCTCAGGCCTGGGCTAGTTCAGTAGTCTGGAAGTTGGTCTTAAGTCTTTTTCCATTTCAATTTTTCCTCTACTTATTTGTCAGACTGATCTCTTTTTTTTAATAATAGTTTTTTATTTTCAAAATATATGCAATGATAGTTTTTACCTTAGGAAAAACCTTGGGTATCAATTTTTTCTTCCTCCCTTACCCTTTCCCCTCCTTTAGATAGCAAGTAATCCAATGTAGGTTAAATATGTGCAATTATTTTAAATATATTCCTATATCTGTCATGCTGCACAAGAAAAATCAAATCAAAAAGGAAAAAATGAGAAAAAAAAGGCAAGCAAACAACAACAGAAGATAAAAGTACTATGCTGTGATACACATTCACTTCCCTCTCTGGATGCAGATAGCTATTTCCATCACAAATTATTGGAATTGGCCTGTCACCTCATTGTTGAAAAGAGCCAAGTCCATCACAGTTGATCATCACATAATCTTACTGCTCTGTACAATATTTAGTTCTATTCATTTCACTTAGCTTCAGTTCATGAAAGTCTCTCCAGGTTTTTCAGAAATCATCCTGCTGATCGGTTCTTATAGAACAATAATATTCCATTACATTCATATACATAAGTTATTCAGCCATTCTTCAACTGAAGACATCTATTCAGTTTTCACTTCCTTGAGTACTACAAAAAGGGCTGCTATAAACATTTTTACATATGTGAATCCTTTTCCCTTTTTTAATGATTTCTTTGGGATATAAACCCAGTAAACTGATATTCTTGAAGAGCAGGTCTATGTCTACTTTCAAACTCCTGTGGCTTCTTTGACCTTTAAGATCAAATATAAAATCTTCTGTTTGACCTTTAAAGTCCTTAATAATATAGCCCCTTTCTACCTTTCCAGGTTCCTTATACTTTATTCTCCTCCATATATTTTTTTAATCCAGGAATACTAGCAAGTCATCATCATTATTATTTTTTTTTAACAAGACTCTCCATCTTCCAGCTCTGAAGCTCACACTTGGCATTCTTACTCATTACTTCCTTTTACTTTCTTAGTTAAAATCCTTTCTTCTGCAAGATATCTTTTGCAATTCTCCTCAATTTCAGTGCCTTCCTTCTTAGATTATCCCCAATTTATATAATGTGTGTATATATGTGTATTTTTTGTACATAATGGTTTTCTTTCCACTAGACACCGAGCTCCTTTAGAGCAGGGTCTTTAGAGCAGTTTCTTTGTTTTGCCTTTTTTTGTATCCTGATTTTCCAGCACAGTATTTGGCACATAGTAGGTATTTTTAAAAATGTAATTCTTAACTCAATGTATTTAAGTGCTTGTTATGTGGCAGACACTATCCCAGGCTCTAGGAATACAAAGACCAACAAACAAACAGGTCTTGTCCTCAAAGAATTTAAGATACAATATTATCTTAACAAACTTCAATGACTGTCAGAGATATTGTCTATTGATTTGGAGAAATTATGTCAACAACTTCTGAATAAAAGAAAGCTAAGTAAAAACAAAAAATTATAAGCAGAACCAAAGACTGACAAACTATTGGGAGACATTATTATGAAGAAAAAAAAAGTTTGTTGTGCATAAGACAATACAAAGATGTGAA
Organism: Antechinus flavipes; assembly: GCF_016432865.1. NCBI lineage: Eukaryota > Metazoa > Chordata > Mammalia > Dasyuromorphia > Dasyuridae > Antechinus > Antechinus flavipes. The sequence goes on along the minus strand of NC_067401.1, from coordinate 296,328,281 downwards.
TACTGAACTTTGGAAAAAGATAATTTTTACTGATAGGGCAGTGAGATTGTATAGGGTACTGGGCCTGGAGTCAGGAAGACCTGAATTTAAATCTGGAATCAGACTCTATTAGCTGTGTGACCCTGAGCAAGTCATTTAATCCTATTTGCCTCAGTTTCCTCATTTGTAGGATGAGTTGGAAAAGGAAACCGCAAACCATTTCAGTATCTTTGCCAAGAAAACACCAAAAAGAGGTCATAAATAATCAAACATGACTGAAAATGACTCAACAACAATTTTTACTGAAAAAATTCATTTTTCCATTTAAAGTTATGTTGGAAATTAACAGTTGTTTAGAGATGTGAAAAGGCATAAGATCCAATGCATGTCAATAAACTTAATTATTTTACTTCCTCCCAAATAATTTATACAATAATATACATTCTGATTTACATTTCAACACCACTTTCTCTTCTGCTGTCAAGCTCCTGAAAATATTGCCAAGCTGCCTGGTTTCCTTATGGAAGATGAGGGGAATTGGAAGTTGGCATAGTAAGCCACCAAAGTGGTGGGATTGAGATCCTGCCAAATGCACATGTATAATGAGCAGATAACATGATTCCCTAAATTCCTACTTTTACACAAACTCAAATTCAATGGGTTCTGGGCAACCTGAGAAATAGCATTTATGGAAAGGCAAGAACTTGCAATCCTGAGTAGACCAAGTAGATTCTGCCATGCTGAACCCTCTGCATTCTGTCGTACACAGCAATTGCCTGATCAAACTTTTAACCTCTGTGTTTCTTTCATAGATGTGTGGCACTCATGGATGTATTTCTAAAATGAATACGAAAGAGACAAAGGATGGCAGAGGTGGTCCACATGACTTCTTAAACATGGCTTTAGGGGTTAGAACTTGGAGCTGTCCAGCTACATTCAATATCACCATTCTATCATCTTTTATCATACAGTTGCCCTTTTCTTCCTGATTTCCTGATTGTTTTCGCTATTGTAAAAGACCTACAGAATGCATAATTATTCCCAAACTGAGTGCAGGCTATGATGTCACCTTACTTTGGTTCTTTTTTTTTTTTTTTTAATTTGCCTCCTAAGAATTATTGCTTTCTTGCTTTATCCCTGGAGAGTCCCTTAACACCCACTCACATTTATTTCTCTAGGTCGACAAATCTTCTGAGACTATAGAAAATGATGATTATACATTAATTACTCTAAAATTCTATATATTGCTGTCTTTTGGCTTTTAAATCTCATCTATAATAAAATCTCTGGTAATGCGACTTTGAAGTGGTCACTAATTTCTTACTTTAGAGTTAGATATTTGCCAAATTGAACAGGGCTAATGGACTTAAGCAATGAAGAGTCTGGAGTTACTTTGAAACTGAACTTTAGATTGCTATTTCTGGAAAAGCTTTGATCATATGAACCTTAAAGTTGTTGGGATAACAGGGTTTGTTGTTTGAACTTTAAATGTCTGTAATGCTGCATAAATAATCTTTGATATCTGAGAATTTTTGGGAGTAATTAGAAGAAAGTTAAGAGCTTTTGCCTTTCCATCAGCATCATTATAGATTATTAAACTCAGAGCATCCATTTGCCTATCAGTCTGATAATCCAATGTCACCAAAGATCTACTACTCATTATAGTATAGTGTCTTGATTGTTTTTCTCTTCAGTGAGTCAGCTAGGCGTCACAGACATTATCCAGGCAAACAATTTCAATGGGAAAGGTTATAACTCTCTTCTCCAACTACCATCCAATTTCCATACATACTATAGACCCCAACCTAGCTGACACAGCAAAATACTGAGTAACAGAAAGGAGACAATATATGTCATTCAAGTTAAACCACCATCACTTCCTCTGTTACCACTGCCACTACTACTGACAATTTGACCATTCTTTCTCCTCAGTCTTGATAGAAAATAGCCTAAGAATCTCAACATAAGAGCCTTAGAAACAGCAGCATTGCCATTTCCCCTCCATCCCCCCCAACCATCAAGTTTGCTTTCATTCTAATCTCTACAGTGGAGAAATTATTGAGCAAGGGAAGTATACCTTTCTCAACACCACTAGTATTGATTGTTGACCAAATGATACCAAGAGATAGACAAGCACAAGAGCCCTAAAAGTGGTAGTGCTTCTAGTTCTTGCTTTTAGCCCAGTTATCATAGCCATTATCTAAGAAGAAAATCCTATGGAGAAAGTTCCACGCATCTTCACCATGGAGTGGCAGGTCAGGAACTTGTCACTCAGAAGATGAGCAAATCGATGTGAAGCAGCAAGGCATTGAGGTAAGGAGATGGGAGTGCAGAGAGGAAGGGAGGGGAAGGGAGGGAGGAAGAGAAAGAGGAAGAGGGAGGGAGAGGAAATGAAAGGAAAGAAGGGAGGGGAGGGAGAGCAGGAGGGAGGAGGAGAAAGGAAAGGGAGAGGGAAGAAATGGAGAAGAGGGGGAAGAAGAGGAAGAAAGAAGGGGGAGTAGAGGGAAAAAGAAGGAGAGAGAAGGAGAGGGAGAGAGAGGGAGATGTACAAAAAGAGAAACAGAAACAGAAGGAGGAGGGGAAAAGAGGAAGGGAGGGAGTGAGAGGCTGGCAGCATATGGCAAACATGTGAAATCACGATCTTGACTACCCTCTCTCCTTAGACACCTACGGAGATAGATCAGGTCTCTGAGTCTTAGAATAATAACAATGTTTCCAGTGCTCTCAGTCATTATTTTGAGAAGCAACCCTCATAGCGTTATATTTTGACTACTGTTTCTGTAAAAGCTATGATTGTAGCTGTTTGAAGATCCTGAAAAGAAAGTTTTTGCTACCACAGTCTTTGGTAGTATGAAAATGACTTTTACAAAAAGATATCACTATCTGCTTTGCCTCTCTATCCCAAGGACAATGAGACTTTTTCATTTGACTCGCAGTCAAAATCTTCCACATGTCTTGTCTCTTCCTTTAGAATTTGAATTGCTGGAGAGTAGGAATTGCTTTATTATTCTCATTGTATTTCCCCTGTTTTACACTTAGGAAATGGTTGGTAAATACAAATTTTCAATAAGGGAATTCATTCTTTCATAACATTATATTGTGAAAGAAATCCGTCTTATCCCAAAACATTTCTTGTTGAAAACACATTGGGGAAGCTAAGTGACATTACAGATAGAATACCAGCGTCAGGAGAACCTGAATTCATATCCAGCCTTAAATACTAGATATGTGATCCTGGGCAAATCACTTCACCCCGATTGCTTTCCCCCAAAATGAAAGCACATTATATTTGTGGACAAATTAATTCTTTGTCTTTTATTCAATATGCTTCACAAATCCACTAGCTTTACTAGTCAACTTTACTAGTCAACTAGATGGAATTGGCCTCTAATTTGTGAGTTGTTGGAACTGAACAGCAAGTTAGAGACAGGAGACTCAGAAATTAAACAAGTTTAATTTCAAAGTGAGGGAAATGACTTTCAGGCAAGGAGGCAGATTAGATATGTGTTGGAGCCCTACCCCCTAATGAAGGTGCCCAAACAATTGTAGAGAAATCTCAAAACTTATACCAATGGCTATGAAGTGAGATGTAGCTCTAACAATGAGGAGTAACAGCAACAATGAAACAAGATTGATGCATAGCAAGGTTTCATGACTGAAATATGGATACTTTTCTGACGTTGTCCAAACTCAGAGAACAACGAGTGCTGGTCAAAGCAATACAATAATTATGTAATTTTTTCAGACAATGAGACCATCCAGAAGATGAGTGCAAAGGAATTTTGTTATGTCAGGCTCAGTACAAAGCTTCTTACTGAGCCTTAGCTGTTAAAAACAGGATATTTCCTGGTTGCATTGATTTTGTTTGTACAAAATCTTTGTAATTTAAAATAATCAAAATTACCTATTTTGCATTTTGTAATATTCTCAATCTCTTGTTTGATCATGAATTTTCCCCTTTTCCCAGTTGGGAAAAAGAAAAACTATTTTGATAAGTAGACTAGTGCTTGTCTTCCAATTTGCTAGTTTTTCGAGGGGACTTAATGGGGAAATGTGTTTCAGGTATCATTGCTAATCATTGTTTGCTTGCAAGTAGAAAAGGGGAGGGGCAAGAATGTAGGAAGAGAAAATGCTAACACACACTTGAATCAAGGCCTTGGTGGTTGAACACATAACAAAAAGAAAGAGGAAAATAGGATACTTGTCTTTGTCCAGAATCTTGAGATAGCTGTCTCATCTGGATATTTGCTGTTTCCTGGGTCCATTCTAAACAAAACTTGGGGTCCCTGGAAGGTTCTGCCATCTACTCAGAAGTAAGGGCTTTCTTCAGATGATCCAGGAGTATATACCCACATGTTTGACAGACATAAGAATACCTAGAAGGATCTGGTAGGGGTTCCTAGAAACAATGATTAATTAATCAGCTAATTTTCATATAATCCATACAGGTAGAAAATTCCATGTGTCAAATCTTTAGATTCGTGTTTCTGGTTAGCACAACATAGATCCTTTGTTAAAAGTCTTTGAATAGCACACCAATTTTTCACTATAAAACTCAATGAAGAGTTTTTATTTAAAACTTTACATGGAGGGAAAGCTTAGAATGAAGGTGAATACTTTCACATTGAGTATATGTTATTTAACAACTTTTCACTAGTTTACCTTGACTTTGAGGAAATAAAATTAAAATTGCAGAATTCTTAATTGGAAAAGATCCCCAATATGAAAAGAACTGTGGCTCTTTTGGGAAGCCCTCCTCAGGACCATAAATCAAGTCCAGATTATCTGAAAGATTGGTATCCAACTCAATAGATTTGGGGATGGGGGAAAAGAGGGGAAATAGAGAAAGGAGTCATTGAAGCTTATGGAAGACAGGGAAGAAGCACAAATTTTTGAAGTCATCCATTCCTACCCTCATCAGACAACCTGGGGATTTAAATGTTCATGTATTATGTGTGGGTACACACACATGTCTGTATATCTCTCTTAGTATTCAAGAGAAATTTTCTCAAAAATCAGGAAGAAATCCCCCCCCCCCATTTCAATCCAGCTTCTGAGATAGCTATCTGTAACATTTGCCCCATTACTCTCAAATAATAACAAAGCATTCTGTGTGTCAACAACATAGCTTTAAAAAAAATTAAAACAAAATTCTGCATTCTTATAAGACTTGTTCAAAATAGTATTTCAAATTGTATAGTCACTTAGACACACAGTTGTTAACAAAATTCACTTAGCATCTTCAGTGTCTTTAAGTTTCTATGCCTATTTTGGTATTTCGGTTCTCAGCAGTGTTATTCCCATTCTCAACAGAATCAGCCTTTCCCTTCCCCCTTCCCTTTGGGTAACTTCATTTTCTTCTTGGCAGGTGCCTTCTTGGGTTTCATTTCTGGTTTTGGAGGGAAAGGTTTAGAAGATAGTTGTGCTGGTCTCTATAGTTTATCCTTAACCTTGGTCTTGTCTTCCTTAGAATCTCCTTCAGGCTGTTAAATCAGGACAGGGAAAGGCTATTAATGGAGGGGCCTTCCAGAGATTTCACTGCAGGGAGGAAAGGGAAGGTTGCTGCCTTCCCTACTCTTCCATTTCAGAAGAAAAATTTTTACATCGTTGTATTATTACTTTATTTCATCATTTCCCCCTTAGGATGATATCATCCTTATATTATAATTTCACCACCAATAAAAATTAAAATTGTCCTTGTGTTCTATTATCACAACTCAGAGATATTCTAATATCAATTTATTATTTAATATATTTAATATTATATTTACAAAACTTCTTGATTAGAGAAATTTGCTACAAAAGGAAAAATTGGGGCATAGTTATATCAATGTTATATATAATAACAGGAGAAAAAACTTTTAGCTCTCTTGGTTCCTGGCATAATTCATATTGACAGCCACTTATATAATTACAGAGTCCCCTCACTAGGGGTGGGGCTCTGGCACATGTGTCCTTGCTTGCAAGCTATTTTCCTTACTTTGAAATTAAACTTCTGGTTGATTCTTGACTCTCCTGTTTCTAGTTTTCTCTGTTTGGCTCTGGCCACCCACAGATCTCTAGAGGCTAGTTTTGTCTGGTTGACTAGGGCAGACCTTTTCCTCCAAATATCCTCTGGACATGATTTGACCAACTGATTCTTTCCTTCACTTCGGGCTAAACTCAGATTAAGGGAAGAATCAGAAGTTAAAGGAAAAGGTGCTTTACCCTTCCCAAACAGTCAATATTTATTCCCCATTATTAAAGAGAGATGCTAGCTTGAAATATTTATTCATTTTTAAGTAAGCATTTCTCAACCAAATTTCCTCAGGGAGGAGAGACAGAACCTTTCAGGTAATTAAAATTCTTCAAAAATTTAAGACAGAGAGAAGTGACCAGAATGTAAAAAATGACTACAAACTCAAAGGACATTATTAGATTTCATAGCCCTCCCTCTTTATCCCCTAATTGAAAATATTTTAAGAATGTCTGTTTTATATTCTGAAATTATGAATTAAAAATATCTTCTATTATAAAAACTGCATTTTTTTTCAGTTTTAAAACCAGGACTTGGAACCTATAAATTGATGATAGTGTCTATCTAATTTATAGAATAATCAATGCAAGGAGTTTATAGTGCCAGCACTGAGATTTCTTTTGGACTGTGAAAGTTTATTTGTGATTAAAAAAAAAAATCTTGGCATGAGAACAGAACACCACTCACATATTCCCTAAGGCAAAAGAATTCTCAGTAACTCTGAGCTGAGCTGCACAGCTGGTTCTAACTTCACACAGAGATATTCAGCTATTATGTCTGTAGATCTATGCTTGTGGGTGGAGCAGTTATTTGATCTGTATTAAGTTATTGGGACTAGAAGTTGATTCTTTTAGCTGCAAAATTTCACCTCCACAATTGAACAAAGAGCAACAAGAGTGTGGAGAGTTTGGAAGCAGCCTTTTTTGAATGCTGAAACACTTTAGAGTGAGGGAAGACTGAAAGGCCTCCGATTCTGTAGGTAAAAGGAAAGAAATTGATCATCCCATTCTTCATTGTTCAAGTACCATGTCTCGTCCAGGAAACAGAAGACCAGAATATCATAAAATAGTAAGATTTTTTAAACATATCAATATTTTAAACTTAATGTTTTCTATTTCTAAGAATAAGGTTTCTTGAACTCTATATCAGTTTGCAGGGATGATTAAAAATTAAGTTGCTTATCTATCAACAGATAGCTTAGTGAAACCAATATGTATGACATCTCTGGGGATATTTACAATTCTGATAAAGTATTAAAAATACTCCAAGGAAATGATAGATTTCATAAAACATTTTGAGGATGTATATTTCTGTCTAATTAGAGCCATTCTAAGAGGGACTATGAAATTAACACTAAGGCAAGTTTACTTTACTTGTAACTCTATAATATGATTAATGACTTGTTTGATAATGCTATATGAATGAAGTAATAAATATGTATGTATATTATATATACATAATATATAATGTTATATGGAATATACATTACATATATAATCAGTTGTGCTAAATTCAACTGGAGATGGCATAAGAAAGCCAAGCATTGAAATCCATGAATTAAGAATATTAATATACTTCAATTTAATGATCATTTCTATAATTCAGTTTGTGGTGAATTCAGTCACTTAAAAGAAAATCTTAGGCCTTTTTAATGGGGTGTGGTGATGGTAGAAGAATTCACATTCTTCCTCTGGTACTACAATTTTAGGCATAGAAAAACCAGAGATTTGAAAACTTATTTTAGATTAATAATCCTCAAACTCACACTGCTAGGGACCACTGAACACCGAATCAGATGACAGCACTTAAATTAGTTTTAACAGGTGGCACTTAGGATTGCTGTTGCAGGCTTAAAGATGGTTGTTGAAAATATTTGAAGAGTCTCTTATGACACTAAATGATGCTCATAGCTCTATTTTGTAGCATTCTACAGTTTTTTTTACATAAAATTATACTTATGGTTATTAATATTATTAAGTTCCTTAAGGATATTTATTAATTGAATATAACTTAAAATAATTTTTCCTAAGATGCACAAAGCATCAGAGAACCATCAATAATGATGATGATATGTTGTCTTCTTTTTGTGAAGATAATAACCATCATTTATATGGCTTACAAACTGCTTTATAAATATTTTCTCATTTTATCCTCACAACAATCTGGAGAGTTAGGTGCTAATATTATTCCCCATTTTACATGTGAAGCAGAAAGAAGTTAAATGACTTGCCCTGTGTCACACAGCTGATGACTGAAGCTCAGTTTGAATTCAGATTTTCCTGAATTCAAGTCCCAGCTCTCTTATTCAGTATGCCACACAATTGCTGAAGATAGAGCTACTGTCCAGTGGGAATGGTTTTGAGATGTCTCTCTTCTGATTTCTGTTGTGTCCAACAGTGTTCATTTGTCAAAAAAGGCCATAACTCAGGGTGTAGTTATGATCAAGGAACAGAATGAAAACCAAGAAAATTTAGATTGAACTTACACTGTTGATATCATTGCTATTATTTTCTAATCAACTGATAATTTAAAACTGCTTATAAAATATAGTTACATTCTACTTCAGACAGATCTCATTTACTGAATTTGTTCCTTATTACTGGCTCTTTCTTTTTGACTGCGTTTGAAATAAAATGAGAGTTACTAGTCTAGAATCACTGTCATTCATTCTTTATATGAAGCATTAGTTCTGAGCTAAATAGAAGCTATCTATCCTTGAATTCTGTTCATCACAAGTTAACCTCCACAAATTTTTACAAGGAGCTTCCTTCCTTCAACTCACTATCTCTTAAATACCCTTGGAAAGTATCCATTTATGGTTCCCAAACCCTGCATGGGCTACTTAGGCAGAATCTATGCCTAGATGCATTATATTTAAGTAAGAAGGGGTCACTTTATGTAGTGACATTACAAGGAATAGCATACAAAAAGCCAGAGTAATATCTAAGTAGTGTATGGAACTCTGTCTACATTAGGTAACAAAGATATTTCTAAAGATCTTCTCTAAAAAATGAAAAGTTTGGTTAAAATATAGTTAACTCACTCCATAAACAATCTTTCATTTTGCCAGAAAGAGTTAAAATCCGACTTTGTGCTTTTATTTATTCTTTTTTAAAAAGTAATGCATAGCTAAAAGGTCAAACTATATTTGTACATTGCACACACATATGTATACAATATAATGTGTATACATATGCATATAATATTTATATAAAATATATTTGCATTTGTTTTATATATTCATATATATGTATATATTTTATATACACACACACACACACACACATATATATATGTACATATAGTTAGCCACAATAAAACCAAACTCTAATTGTTAATTAAGATTTGAGAAAATGTTTCAACGATATAAATTATAAATTGACAAAAACCTAAAGCCAGGGTATGTTGGTGTGAAATGAATATTTGTCCAACCCCTTTCCTTGCATATTGTTACACATCATTTTTCCTTGGCTGTTAGCAGCAACAAAAAAGCTATGCGGCACTTGGTCATTTTTTACTTCCTTCACTTTTGCTTCTTTTTATGTTGTAGGATTGGCATTTACCAGCAATTTCATCCTCCGCTTCAGCACATTCCATGGTAGGCAGAACATTTTGTTTCCAGTTTAAAAACATTTCTTGTCTTATGATGGGTTGCATTGCAGGCCTTAGTAGCCAGAACCCACTCCCTGCTATGGCTTGGCAGAACCTCAGGCTCACCCATTTGTTTCAGTTGGAATTTCTTGATTATTACATCTTGATCATGGCTGCTCTGCATGTTAAGTATTTAAGCATATTCATTGTACTGAATTGCCTCATTAATGAGGAAGCATAATGTAATGAATAGAGGGCTGACCTCAAATCCAGGAAAACTTGGGTTCATAGTCCTGCCTCTGACATCTGCTGACTATTTGACCCTGGATAAGTCATTTAAAATTCAGTGTGCTCGGAGTAGTTCTTTAAAATGATGAGATGCAGAGAAAAAGTAGATTTACATTAGCAGAAGGGGATTTCCTCACATGGGAGTTTTGTTCAATCTTAACTCTATGTTATAGGAGAAAATAATAACAGCTCATCATTTATATGGTGTTAGATGGTTTACAAAGTACTCTTCCTCACAACTAGGTAAAAACTCTAGTTGTTATTAGTAGTATTCTTATTTTATGAATGAGGAAATTGAGGCTCAGAGAGGCTAGGTGCTTTGCCTCATTTAGTGGCTGATCCAAATGGCTTCTTTCCCTTTATCATGCCAATGGCAGAACCAAAACAGAGAAATGATTTTTTTTTTTTTTTTTGGCTGGGGTAATTGGGGTTAAGTGATTTGCCCAGAGTCACTTAACTAGGAAGTGTTAAGTGTCTGAGGCCAGATTTGAACCCAGGTTCTCCTGACTTTAGAGCTGGTGCTCTATCCATTTCACCAACTAGTGACCCAAGAAATTACTTTTGATAGTGGATTGAGCTTCCATATCATATATTCTGAGCATTGTCTCATTAATAGTAGCTCACATTTGCACAGTATTTGGAGGTTTATAAAATTCTTCCCTCACATCAATTTTGTGAGATTATTATGCTAATCCATTCAAAAATCTGTGATTTTACCAGTTTGGGAATTTCCTCTACCAATACAGATAGCAGTTCTTAGAAGGATTCTAATTTGGAACAATGTAGAAGCCTTAGGAGGTTTTCCAAGGCTCAGAGAAATTAAGTGACTTGCCTATAGTCATATGACTATTTACTGGCAGAGATGGAATTTGAAACCAGGTCTTCTTGTCTACAGAGTCATTAAAAATTCTGATACCTGGGGTAAATTCACTAGAGATAAAGGAGTTCTAAAATTGAATTCTTACTGTGTGTCTGGATAAGATCCATTTGGAAACAAGTTATGGGAGATAAGGAAATTGAGGAAAGGGAAGATTATGATATTTAAAGGCAAATAGGGATTGAGGTGGAGAAAACTGAGTTAATTACTGAACTTATAATTCAGAGGTGAGAATGAATTTAAGGTTCATAGATAACTGTAATGAAAATCTGAATAAGGAGTAAATAATAAAGGAAATATAGTTGTTGGGTGATGATGGCAGAGGGAAAATCTGAAAGATGTCATAAAAATCAAGGAACATGACAATTCCTCCTCCTGACTGTTTGTTAGGGATATGGAAAAAGGAGCAACCATCTCTGGAGAGGGAACAAAGTGAAGTGGCATCCTGGGGAGAAAGCTAGATTTTGGTGGGCACTGGAAAGTGGAAAAAAATCTAGAATTAGTTAACAATAGGAAAAGATTCCAGAGAGCACAGTGGAAAAGGAAAGAGAAAGGACTGAGCCTATGGCTCAATGGAGGTTTAGTGCTGAATTTATGATGGTGAAAGAGACAGGCAGCTTTGGGTATCTGATAATCCCATGCTAAATTCAGATCTCCCATATGGCATTGTGCCCATGCTAACTGGCTCTACAGGGATAGTTAATCCATCTGAGAGTAGCTCATAACTAGTAAATGTTAGAGGTGAGATTTAAACACAAGTCTGCTTGACTTTAAGCCCAGCTCTCTATGAACTACACCACATTGATTCTGAAAATTAAACAATTTTGCATTGCTAAGTAGGAAGCAGGGCAAAGTTTAAAATATTTTGTTCTTAGTTTTTCATTATAACATAAATGTCATTTCTTTTTCTGAAGAACAGAGATCTCTTTGTTCTAACTTATGGAGCTTTGGTGGCCCAGTTGTGCAAAGATTATGAAAAGGATGAAGATGTGAATAACTATCTAGATAAAATGTAAGTAGAAGACTCTCCTGCATTGTATATCAATTATCAGTTTTTCTTTCCTTTAAAAATTAATTTCCTGGTTCTTTTCTAAGACTTTCATTTCCATAATCCTTTTCTTAAAGTAGGAAAAGCAAGATTCCTAAAGCCTTCATTTGTGTTGCTGACATAAATCATTAATGGGAGATGATTGTTTGCAAATTTAATGCAAAAACAAACAAAACACAAAACACTTTTCCCCAATTGACTAGAAGTCAAACCAATCTCTTTGTCATTCAGTTCTAATCAAAAATGATATGATTAAATTAGAGATATGTGGATTCATGATATAGTCTTAGTTATAGAAAGCTCCTTATTTTTCAGCCAGTTTTGCATAGTGGGTAAAGAACTAAGAAGACCTGAGTTCCAGTACTGTCTTTCTTACATACTGGTTGTGTGATCCTGAACAAGTCATTTAAAGTCTCAATGTTCTAGCAGCTCTCTATAACTGTAAGTTATAGGAGAAATGGGGACAAATATTGATAGAAGTTTTCTTATCAGGAACATCCCTATATTAGTAAATCACAGGTCCAAGCTTTGTGCTTAATTCTTGTTTTCATATAATTTCCTACAATTGTATTAAAGCTCTCTTAAAAACAAGGGTCAACACATAAGATTTTGTAAGAGTTGTCGCAGAATTATCCACACATATATTTTGAAAAATAAAAAGCTTTAATTAAAAAAAATAAAAAATATGATAGAGAGTTACAGTTTCTCAGAGGATGTCATCGAAGATACAGGATAGAGAATACAGGAAAGAGATAATGATCATAATAATATATTTGGAGTTCAAAGACTTAGGTTCACATCCTACCTGCTCCGTGTCACCTGAAATGCTCTCAATAAAGTTTTTCTATCATTGACTTACAAAAACAAACAAACAAACAAATCTCATTCACAAGAAAGTTCTTTTACAGTATTTACTTTCCCCAAATCATTTCATTAGCAGTTAAATAGAACTCATATAAAGATTGTTGTTGTATGCCTTTTGTTCTTGAAAACAATCATGACTTCAGGGAGGTGATGCCATGATATGCAAGTGAAGTGGATTAAGTGAAGGAGGGCTGTTCAAGGTTACCAGTCTCACTTTTTCTGGCAAAGCCACCTGGGTTTAGTGGCAAGATGTAAATCAGAATATCGATATGGCCCTGGATGCAGTGTAAGATCTAGACTTTTTAAAGTTAAGGTCTTTAACAGATTGCTCAATTTGAATAAGGCAATGCCCAATCAGTGATTAAAACTAAGTAAGAAATGAGACAGAGAATGGCTTCTTTTACTTAATAAAAAAATCAATCTAGGAGGGGAAGAATCTCAGGGTTTCTGACCAAAACTGAACCAATTGCTCTTTACATTTACTTTGAGTCAATCAGGGCCCAAGCAATGACTAAGTCTGACTTTACCTGAGACCTATTGTTGGTCAATAAATAAGAGCCAGAATGATCTGGTTTTAAGGCTGAAAAAAGAAATTTATCACATAAACTCCAAGATATCTTGAGAAGTTTCAGTGGTCAAAATTTACTTACCTTTGGGCAAAGCATCCTCAGGTGAGGGTATGATATCCTGTGTGAACAGAGGGAAGGAAACACTGGTTTTGAACAGTAACAAGTAATCAGGGAATGAAATAGCAGTAATGGGTTTTAAACTTCTTATGTGTAGAACAATATCAAGAAGACTAACAGATTAGGAGAGCTTGGTTTTAGACATTCTTAGGTAAGGTAAGTGGCTTAGAATTTTAGCAATTCATAGACTACTCGGATACTTTGAATCCAAAAGTAGATTTATCTATATAAGGGTATATATCTATTTTTTTTTGGCTGAGGCAATTGGGGTTAAGTGACTTACCCAGGATCACATAGCTAGGAAGTGTTAAGTGTCTGAGACCAGATTTTAACTCGGGTCCTCCTGACTTCAGAGTTGATCTTCTATCTACTGCACCAACTAGCTGCCCTGAGTGTATATCTATTTAAGAACAAAGAGTGAAAAGGGCTCAAAATGATATTACTATATTAAAGTAGAGTTGCTAATCAAACCAATAAGAGCCTGGAATGCTCTTAACAGACAGACACAAATAGTCCTTATGAATATTTGGGGTAGCTTCTCAAATTTTGCACATCTCACATTTCTTTTGGGTAAATTCAATTCTGCTTTGTTCATGGAGCTCAGCACCTTCTCTGATGAGGGCACACCATGCTGGGCAGTTCTATGGCCTGTGTCTCCCATGTCATACAATCAATTTTAAACTTGTTAAGAGAAATTTTGAGAGTCCTTGGTATTGCTTTTTTTGATCACATTGTGAAGGCTTGCCCTGTATGAGTTCTCCATAAGATATTCTTTTTTTGGCAAGTACACAATTGTCATTTAAATATTGTGGTCAGCTCAACAGAGTTGAGCTCTCTGCAGTAGAATTAGAATGCTTAGCAGTTTAGTTCAAGAAAGTAGCTCAGTATGCATATGACATGCAAACAATTCATATGAGGAGAGGATTTTTTTAGTTTTTGTTTTCTTTATTTGTCTTGTAATACTTCCCCCTTTCATACATTTGTTAGGCAATAGGGTAGTAATAATACTGAGATTATTGTATTTCAGGACTTCCTGATGAATTCATGCTATCTTGCTCTTGATATACAAATATTTGTTATGTGCTTTAAATTAACTTAACCTAGGAAAGGGCAGTTAGGTGATGCAATGGGTAGAATACTCAGTTTGGAATCAAAAAAATACTCCTGAGTTCAAATTCGGCCTCATATACTTACTTCCTATATGACTAAAGTCAAGTTACCTAACTCTGGCACACTTTCCCCATCTGTAAAATGAGCTGGAGAAGAAAATGGCCAACCACTCAAGTGCCAACAAAATCCCAAATAGGACCATAAAGAGTCATATACATGTGAAACAACTAAGCAATAGCAATCTAGGAAAATGTGCATTTGCACAATATATAATGCAGCAGGCACAACCAGATGACCACATTTCTCAGACACAAATTTAGCAATATTCTAAATGACCAGATACTGCTTTTGATATTCATCCATTTTTCTTTCATCTCATCTCCAGGGGTTATGGCATTGGAATACGACTAGTGGAAGACTTTTTGGCTCGTTCTTGTGTGAAAAAATGCCATAGCTACTCAGAAATTGCTGACCTAATTGCACAGGTAAATACTCTTCAGTTCCTTCACATCTATTTTCATAGTTTTTAATTCTGTTTTTACATTTGGTTGCTTTGAAAAATCACATAAATGGTGTTTGGAAGGAACTATTCCAACTATACCTCTTTAAGCATCCTAGTCATCTAACTTTCATGTGA
This sequence comes from Antechinus flavipes, assembly GCF_016432865.1. Classification (NCBI taxonomy): domain Eukaryota; kingdom Metazoa; phylum Chordata; class Mammalia; order Dasyuromorphia; family Dasyuridae; genus Antechinus; species Antechinus flavipes. The sequence continues at coordinate 296,313,185 of NC_067401.1, read as the reverse complement.
AAATTTCCATTGCTGAAGAATGGTACTATCTTAGAAATTGCCTTATGAAAAAAAATGAGCTTATTATAATTACATGTGCTTAGAAAAATTTGTGCTAACTGAAAAGGTCTCCCAATCTGAATTGCCTTTAAATTAAATACCTGTAATAACCCTTTAAGTGTGGAATGTTTATAAACAAACAAGAAATGACGATTGTCCAAAAAGCCATGATATTGAGGTTCTGGCTGTTAACCAGATAAATCAATTTACTTTCTAAGTACACCATCTCTACAGCCCTGTATCATTACTACCTTGATTCAAGATATTAACATCATAAACAAATACATTTTGCATATAGTTGGAAAAAATAGAAGTAATTTTATTCCTTTCCCCTGGTATCTCTGTGCCATAGTTAAAAAACAAACAAAGCCAATTGTTTTTAGAAATAACACATTTATACAATTATATATACATACAGAGTATGCCAAAAGTCTTAGTGTCATTTTAATCTATTAAAACTTATTGATATAGATAAGTGTGTGTATAATACCTGATGTTTATAACATTTTGAAATTTGCAAAGTGCTTTGTATTATCTCAGATTCACAATAATCCTCAGAGGTAAATTATATGGCTATTATTATCCCTCTTTTACAGATAAGGAAAATGAGTTTCAAGTTAAAATAAGTTTCATATTGTTACATGATTATCATCAAAAGTAGGTATTCCTGACTATGGGCTAAGTACACTATTTACTACCTTGATATTGACTGAACATTTTATTCCAGAGTTGGAAGCATAGTGAATCTTGCATAAGATAAAAAAAAAAAAAAGAAAATTTTTATAATATAATGGACCAGAAATTGCTGATTACTGATGTAGCAATCATTTCCAAATCAGTTGCTATGTGCGTTCCGTTCAAAAACTTGTTAGAGAAATCAAAGGCAATTTAAAAGAAAGGATAAAAGTGAGGAGATTCAGTATGCAACTGAAGCAATTCCAATCTAACTTATTTAAACAAGGTGTTGTTGCTAGAAAAAAGGGAAATGTATAAAAGAATAAATTTCGATAGATCACTGCTATTTTCGAAGGAAGTCTAACCAATGTAAATCAATTGTTACAACAGGAAGCCTAGAAACTGCCTCAGACAGCAAACATTTGAGTTATACCTAGACGGAAATGTAAGCTTGTCAGAGGAGTTAGTATTCTCACTGAATATGTCCAGGACAGAGTTCAAGTGAAGGAGGAATTTCCTACAGATGATGAGGTTCTCTAGTTGCCTTTTCTTGCACATCACATTGTGCTTATTACAGAGACTACAAAGATCCATAATTACTCAAAAAAGTTCAATTAGTAAAATGTAAAGCAAAATAAAAAGATGAAGAATGATTCTTATTAGACTATGATGTTTTAGTTTATAATATGACATGATAGTTTATGATATTATATAAATATTTATTTAGTTTATAGTGAGAACCTATAGTCCATCAGCATTTCTACCTTGGACAGACATTGACCATGGACATTAAATTAGGAATTCACTGGGCTGGATTGCATTTAGGAAATTGTGTGACGCTTTTAATTACCCCAAGCATCTCCCTGAAGTAAAGGCTGAGAAGTATTCTTCTTCTGCTACTATATAACCATGAGTCATAGAATACGACAGTTTGTAAAGAATTCTCTTTGCAGGTCATCCAAAGGGCAATGGGCAGTGTAGGTAGGCCATAAGAAATTAATAATGAAACATTGTCTCAGAAAAGATGTAAATGACAAATGTTGTAATTGGACAAATAAGTGAGGTGGGCAGATTATATAGTGAGAATGGAGAATAACTTTTGGATATCCTACCTGCTAAATTAGTATTATATATATTATTAGTATATAATATATGTAAATTAATATGAAATCAAAACCACAGGAAGTCCTCTGATGTATTGGGTAGACCACCTGTGGTAGATATATAGGAGGATATATATAAGCGTTACTCAGGATAAAAAGATAAGATTGGGATATCTGTCACTTGAGAGAGTACCCACATCTATGGGAGTATAGATCCATCAACTACAAGAGTATAGCATTCATAGCTCAGCTATTTTTCAATGTATATTGAATACAGTAGATACATTGGCTCTCTTAATAGATAACATTATTGATATCATCCAGGAAATCATTCTGGTTCATTCCATTTTCAAGTGGTACTCAATGTGTTTGATTTACCACAGAGGCACTCACTGTTATTAGTCATATACATAAGTCATAAACACTTTGAGCTTAAGAGCCAATCACTCAATGATTGATCAAAATTAACTTCAAAACAATCCTGTTCATTGTCTTATTTACTGAGTCAGGTAAATAGTAATAGCTGGCATAGCATTAAATTAAAAATAATGCAACTGAAGAAAAAAACAGGTTTATAGATCTTTGTGCCAGTGTAATTTTAAATTTCAATTTATAGGTCGTGGAATTTAGACCTAAAAGCAATTTTAGAGATCATCCAATCCACTCTTTCATTGTTCCGAACTTCAGGAAGGTGAAGTTACCTAACTGAATTAAATCATATAATAAGTAGCAGAGTGATTTTTATTTTTTGTTATTCCAAACCTGAAAGATTTTACCATGAACATTTCTGTATAAAAAGAACAGAAAGAGGGCGATGCACATGAAACCATGAATCTCTTATTTAAAAGAACTTGCTTTTAAAAAACATACAATAAATTCAACATATTAGTTTCAAAGCCATCCTCATTGTCTAAACTTCTTTCTGTTTTTTTCAGTGTATACTTTCCCCCCAAATGATTAATAACTTTTTTCTTATTTTGATATAACAATTTCTCATTTACCAAAGTTAAAATTAGAAACCAAAAAATTGCAAGCATAAAACATTTTATGTATATATTACATATATATGCATACATACATACACACATATTATACACATATGTGATTGATGAGCATGCAATATAATACATTTAATCATTTGCAGCTTATACTTTCTTGAAATTTAAGATTCTTAAGGACAATTATTCCTTATACTATCTAACACTCTGGGAACTGAGTAAAATACTACCCAAAGGTTGTTTTTTTTTTGGAGGGGGGAGAGGAGAAGGGGAGACAAAGGTAACTAGGCTAAACAAGAGAAGCCTGATGATGGATTGATTTAGTATTCCTTTTCATGAAGAAATAATTTATAGAAAGTGATCAGAAATTTTTTTTCATTGAGTGCAAGAGAAGTGTACTTCAATTTCAGTATGAAGGATACATATAAATTGTTCAACAGCAGTTGTTAATTTGATGTATCCTGTTTGAATTAAACAAGTCCTTATTAGACATCTACTATTTAACAGGGCACTGTGTCAGGATCTGGGGTTATAAAGACAATCCTTGTCATCAAAGAGCTTACATATAATTGAATGGAAGTGAGAATTGAAGAATGGTATATAGCAAGCACTTAATAAATGCTTGCTAATTGATTGATTAATAGGTATGTGTGAATACTAAATGCATACAAAATTATTTTTGAGTGTGGAGGAAAATACTTATGATTATGAGAGAAGCGAATCAGGAAAATTCTCTTGTAGTAGAGTGAGGCTTTGTAAGAACTGGGGATTCTAAAAAAACAGGAGTAGGGATGTAGTTATTTTCCTGCTCTAGGGGACTGACGGGGAAAAGACACAGTCCGAACACAGAATATTTTTTACATCCACATTCATTAAATATATAAGACTGAAGTTTTCCTTTTCCTCCTCTGTCTCTGCTTTGGACAATAGGACTATATTTGGAAGAAATGCATAGATTCTCTCTATTGGCAGTTTGTTTCTTGTATTTATAGATTATAGGCAATTTTCCTACATTTTTGCATAATGGTATTCAGGCTCTTTAAATTGCATTTTCATGTTATTCTGAGAAACTTATAGTCTTTTAAGTTGTTTCGTTGCATCCTATCTTTGATATTTTATATTTGGTCATATAATGATCATGTTTTCTTTAAATATAATTGCTTTTTGTTTCTTTTGGTCCTTTGCTGATGTATATTTGTATTTCCAATTTCTCTCTCACACATCTCTGTAGAGACAACACTGTGGATTCAAGCTTTCCTCTCCTATTCCCCACCCCTATTCTGCCAGTCATTTCTGCAGGACTTAAATTTTGCTTTCATGATTCTTTTTCTCCCTTAAGTGATTAAGGAACATTGTGCTACTATGCCATGACTTTTTTGGAATCTTGGGTATCTTTTGTATCAATATCATTAGCTGTTGATTCATTTTCTTTTGTCTTCTAATATTTATTTAGAGATATTTAGATGAATTGCTCAGCCTCTTCCCTTCTGTTTTAATACCTCCTCTGTTGATTTATCTGATTGTGTTTAAGGTTTATAACTGAGTTTTCTTCCTTCAAACATCTCTGCCAAATTTGTCTTTTTTTCCTTCTATTCCTTTATCACTTACTTTTTGACTCTCCTGTTCTGATAGTCGATTTCCCAAGGACTAGATCTCAGAATTTCCTTTATTGGGAAGTTCACTTTTCATTGGCTTAAGACCCTGCCCTAAATGACTTCTGGGGTGGGTATGAGTGGACAGAACTGGTTCCAGTTTAGATGCAAATTCCATTTCCTTTAAATCTGGTGCCCTATCCCTGGTCTCTCTGTTTCCTAATTTTCTGGATAAGTGCTGCTGTAGCTTACTGCCACCTCCAGGAAAAGCACATTTTTTTTCTATACCTCCCTTCCTTCTACTTTTCTAAACTTCTCTTTCTCCACTTAAGAAGGGGATAAGCAGAGTTGAGGTCTACTGCTAATTACCACAAAATGAAAAAGTGAAGGGAGGGACAGAGTATAGACCCTATAGCCTGTTGTAATAGCAAGGAGATTGCTGAGTAAATCCTAGCAAACACAACCATATGGATTAGTTTGGGCTGTTCTGACAGAACAGGGTTTGTGGAAGAAAGGGTGCTGGCTGGATTGGTGTTTGCAAACTAGTTCTCTGATGTTGATTCAGTCTTTATCTTATTAGGATTCATGGTGTCTTAAGCTGCAAAGTCAGCTCTAATTATTTTATCTCTTGTGTATAATTTTTATTTTAGGAAGTTTGGGGAGTTCCTGAGGTTTAGAGAAAATATCTGGCCCTCTGTCTTGGTTTTCATGCAGTCTATAATAGGACCATTCTTATATATTTCAATTTGTTGAAGTTTATGTACTCCAGGATACTCCTTAATACTTCTATAGTCTGAAAGAGATATTGCAACTTCAAAAGGTTCCTGAGTTTTAAATAATGAATAATTTGGCCCTATAAGAATATTCAACATTATTCAATGTTAAATTAGAAATTCCTCAATCTGTTTTTTACATTGCTTCATATTTGAAAATTCTGATCACTGGGAAATTCTTCCAAATAGCTCATTTATAGTCTTCCTGCTGTATCCATTCTTACTTCATTTTTAGGACAAAACAAAACAATTATTTAGAAATAACATGGAAAAAACACTGACCTTAGAATTAGAAGACTCCAAGTTTGAACAGTGGCTTTGGACTGTCCTTATATGTAACCTTGAACAAATCACTTAATTTTTTTCAGACTTATGATATACCTATATACGTACATGTTGTATCCCCATGATAGAATTATGAGCTTCTTGGGGACATAGACTGTTTGATTTTTCTCTTTGTATCCCCAGTGGTGAGCACTGTGCATGGCACATAAGAAATGGTTGTTAATGATAGATCAAAGTCTTAGTGTTCTCATAAATTCATAGATTAAGAGTTGGAAAGGATTTTGAAGGTTGTGAAGTCTAACTTCCCCATTTTACAAATGAAGATTTGAGAATTTCAGCCCAAGACAACAAACTGTTGGAATCATAATTTGAATTCTTGTTCTCTGACTTCAAATTTAATGCTCTTTCTCTTGAATTATATTGCCTCTGTAAAAGAGTTGTGATGATGTTTGCCTTATTTTCCCCAGAATGTTGCTATGAAGAAAAAATAAAATAATGAAATAATGCTAACTCTGTGCCAGGGGTCCTCAAACTTTTTAAATAGGGGGCCAGTTCACTGTCCCTCAGACTGTTGGAGGGCCGGACTATAGTAAAAACAAAAACTTTGTTTTGGGGACCTTTAAATAAAGAAACTTCATAGCCCTGGGTGAGGGAGATAATCATCCTCAACTGTTGCATCTGGCCGGCAGGCCATAGTTTGAGGACCCCTGCCACGTGATATGTCACTATATTAAAGCAACTATAGTAGTGTCTCTGAACTCATTATTCCAGAAGCAGGCCAGCTATACCTCTACTTCCATCTTGCAGTTTTCAACTCCATGAAAGATTAAGATTATTTTCCTTTAATGTTATCAACTCCAGCCTCCATTCTGTTATGATTCATTCTTATTCTCTCTCTCTCTCTCTCTCTCTCTCTCTCTCTCTCTCTCTCTCTCTCTCTCTCTCTCTCTCTCTCTCTCTCCTTCCTCCTCCCCATCTCCTTTCTGTCTTTCATCCTTTCCTTCCTCCCTTTTCTCTACCTCTCTTCCTCCTTCCCTCACCATTTCACTATTAACCACCAGAATAAGTACCTTTGTTCCATTTAATCAGTTAACATTGATTTACTTTTACAAAGGGATAATTACTGGGAAGTTATTGCAAGAACAGAAATGTAAATATTTCTTTATAACACTTAGGTGTACACACTCCTTTATACCACTTTGGTCCTTACATAGAATGGGTCCAGATTTACCACACTTTCCACACAGTACTCACCTCACTAAATATTCCAAATACAGTCTGCTCAGTGGCTAGAGAGATTTTCATCTTTATGATTGCTGGATTAGTCTAGATGGGTTGGGTACACAGGACTTTGCTCCTCACCATCTGAGTTCCAGAAAATTCTGACACGGAATCTAATTCCAAGACTTTGGGGAGCTCACTCTCCAAATCTTTCAAAGTTCTTAAGGTCATGCCTATTCTGACTCTCTTTCACCTAAGCCAGGGAAGGATAAAAGAGAGACCCTATTTGTTGGGCTTAGATAAGGAGATTCCTAGGTCTTTTCCTTTATAGCATTCTCTTTCTCTCCAGAAAGCAGGAAAGCAGGAAAGAACTAGACCAAGAATATGACTATGGATACCTAGTTACTATCAACCATTCACTTCTTTGTTATACAGCTAGCTGAATGGAACATCTATTTATGCTCCAAATGAAGACAAGGATATTTCCATTCTACATCATCATGTCTTTCCAGAGAGAGGTTCCCCATCATTTTCCATTGTGGAAGTGATTGCATCAGACCACTTGGAGCACAAAATGCTTCTAAATCTCTCTCATAGTCAGAGTGATTAATTCCTATCCTTTTAGCCTTTCTTCAAAGCAAAATTTTCCAAGCCTTTAATCATTTTACATTCTCATCCTCCAGTGTGATGACACCTGTTGCGTAGATCCTTCTTTTGACACTGATAAAAGGTTAGACTTTAGTTACACACCCAATGATTAATACTTTTTTTTAATAGAATGCCTAGCATCAAAATGAATTTAAGCAGTAATGTCTCATTAATCCTCATATTGCCCCCTATGAAGTGGGCAGCTACTTGTTTTACAGAAGGGGAGATCAAAGTCAGAGGAAGTTTTCTTGTGACTATAGTTGTATGCTATTAACAGAGTCACTTGCAAGGTCAAGAATGGAGTGATTACCGGACCCATGGTGCATCAGGCCAGGCTGATACAAATTGTATTGCATAGAGTCACTAATCAGCTAAAATCTTACCTTCTACAGGAAGCCTTTCCTGATCCCCTCTAATCCCATTGCCTTCCCTCCAGTGATTACCTCCACTTTAAGACCCTGTATTTAGTTTACTTGTATATACTTGTTTACATGTTGTTTCCCTCATTAGACTGTGAGATTCTTGAGAATATGGACAAATTTTTCTGGCACACTGTAGGTGCTTAATCAATTCTTATTGACTGACAGTATTCCAAAATATTAAGAAACTGTCATTCCTTCTGTGTTCCTAATGTTCTAGTAGCTAATTGAATAAAAGACAACGACTCAATAATGTAAGAGATTTAAAATAATAATAGTACCTCATAACATAAGGTATGGTTTCATGATGTAATTTATACAAGATGTAGCTTGGAGTCAAAAAAGACCAGGCCTCAGACTGTGTATATAGCACTTAGTAGTTGATCATGGGCGAAATACCTCATCTTTCTGAATCTCAGTTTCCTGATCTGCAAAATGGAAATAATTATACCCATTTTACTACCTTCACAGGGTTATAGAGAGGGAAATGTTTTATATTAAAGCATTATGTATATGAGAGCAATTACTAATGTCATAGAATCATAGGATTGAAAAGAACTCAAAGATCATCTGGTCCAACTGACAGCTGAAAAAAACTTCAATTTACTGATAAGAAAGCTAAAGCTTAGAGACTTAAAGTCACTGTGTCTAGTAAATGCCCAAGGTGAGACTGAAATCTAGATGCTCCTGATTTATTGTTTCCCAAAATATAATATTTTATTTTCCACTCAACTACATGTTAAAACACCTTAAAGTTGAAATAAAAGTTTTGAGTGCCAAATTCTATCCCACCCTTCCTTCCCCTCCTCCTTTCACCTGAGATGATAAGCAATCATATATAGGTTATACATGTACAATCATGTGAAACATTTCCATATTAATCATTTTGTACAAGAAGACAAATGAAAAATTAAAGAAAAAAGTTAAAAAACAGCATGTTTTCTGACATATTCAGAAAACATCAGTTTTTTTCTCTGATGGTAGATAGTCTGCTTCATCTTTGTCCTTTGGGATTGTCTTGGATCATTGTATTATTGAGAATAGCTAAGTCATTCCCACTTCTTCATTGTACAATGCTGTTGGTAAGGTGTACAACATTGTCTTGGTTCTACTTACTTCACTTTGCATCAGTCTTTCCAGGTTTTTCTGAAAATATCTTGCTTGTCATTTCTTATAGCACAATAATATCCCCTCATAATTATATAGCACAGCTTATTTAGTCATTCCTCAATTAGTTGGCATCTCTTCAATTTCTAATTCTTTTTTTTAAAATTTCCAATTTTAACTACCACAAAAAAGCTGCTATAAATATTTTTGTACAAATAGGTCCCCTCCTGATTTTGATGTTTTAGGATATAAGCACTGCAGAGTATTGCTGTATCCAAGGGTATACACAGTTTTATAGCTCTTTGGGCATAGTTCCAAATGGCTTTCCAGAATGGTTGGATCCATTTACAATTCTACCATTAGTGTTCCAATTTTCTCATTATCTTCTCCAACATTTATCATTTTTTTTGGTCATATTAGTCAATCTAATAGGTATCTTAGAGTTATTTTAATTTTCATTTCTTTAAAAATTAGGGATTTAGAGCATTTTTTCATATAATTATGGATAAGGTGCTCCTGAGTCTACATTATATCCGGATATAATCTCAAGATCATCTGGGTCAACATCTCCCACTTCACAAAAGAAGAAATGATGCCCATGGAAATTAAGGGATGATATATAAGAATACAGAATTGTCTCTATGAGACAAGTCAGGAAATAAGGATAATGCAATGCTTTTTTTTTTCTTTATTTTTTCTTTTCTTCCCTCCCTCATTGTTCATATTATGTAGGTGAGGAATTTGGGAAATAGGAGAAATCTTCCAAGAGTTCATTCTAAGAATTCTTAAACACCAAAGAAGGACATCTTGTGGACCAAAAGAAAAATCTAAGACAGAGGTTGGACTAACAAATGAGTAGGGGGACTACCTTACACTTTAAAAAAGGGAAAATGGCAGAAGAAAAATTTCCATGCCCCTTCTGCGGTTTGTGTCTACTATATAACTTTCTTAATATGTAAGATCATGAATTGTGTATAGGGGTGTGTGTATGTGTGTGTGTGTGTGTGTGTGTTAGTTACCTAAGGATACTAGTTCAAATATTTAATAAGACACACAAATATACCTATACATATGTACATATATAAAATCAATAGAATTATAATATAATTTTAAAACATTTTAATAGAATAGTCTTTTTTAAGTTTAGAGTGCTTTACATTTATTATCTCATTTGTCCTTACAAATAAGATAGAGAAGTTATTATTATTTCCTTTTTTACAAACAGGGAAACTGAGGCTCAGAGGAACTAAATGTTGTGCTTAAGGTCACAGAGCACATCAGTTATAGAATCAATATAAAATTTTCACATCTAATTTTCTCAAAATCATGTTCTACCAGAGACTCCAATACTTCTTTATAACTGTTCATCTTATTAATGTGGGGTTTTCCTCCCAATAATATGGATGACAGACCACCCATGCCTTCTTATCCTATGTGACTTTTCTCTGCATTGTAACATAAAAAATACTGGGTGGAAAAGTTCAAATCTTAGCTCTCTCATCTTCTATCTATTACCTTGGATAAATCATTTATCTCGCCCTCAGTTTTCTCATATGTAAAATGAGCAGGTTAGACTAGATGGTCTCTGAGATCCTCTCCAAATTTGTATCTATGACACAAAGTTATAAGAGGGCATGTCCATGATCTTTATGGTAGTTGATGACTTATCATTTTAATAGTCCAAGCAAAACAAAATAATGGACCATTGGAGATCAGATGAAGGACAATCAAATTTGTTTTATCTGTTTTGTTGGACTCTATCTCCATACCAGAGACAAGTAGACATAAGGCTTCCAGGACTTATTGAACTAATCAGCTGAAATAACTGATTGAATTTAACGATGTGAACTTAGTCAGCAATGTCTGCATAAACATCCAGTGCTTAGCACAGCACCTGGTACATAGTAGGCACTTAAATGCTTGTTGATTGACATAGACACAACCACAATCTTGGAAAGATGAAGACTCTGGAAAATACTAAAATGCTTTCATGGAAAAAATCTTACTGACATTTACATTTCTTTATGTTGGTAGTTAAAGGCTGTACCTTTAAGTTCTTTCTAAAGTAGCCACCACTTAGAATTCCTTTAAATGTTTTGTTTTGGGTGATTTAATTTATATTACAACCTATAAGCATTTGCATTCAATTATATCATTGATTTTTACATCACTCAACAGAAAATCGTTGCTTGCATTATTTAATTAAGGTAAAATTTCAACTTCAAATTCATCATTAGATTTAGAAGGCTTCCTTTTTTTGCTTTCAAGAGTAAAGACATGCATGACCCACAGATTCAGTGTATTAGATCCCAGTGCTGTATACAAATAGTCTGAGAGTGAGGCACCATTAGACTTCCTGTGTTGGCATTTTCCTCAATCTTTTCATTCAATCTACTGGGAGTAACAATAATATATGATGTTAGCAGAACAAGGCAATCAGTCTCTGTCACTGTGGTCTAAGTAGTCCACACTCAGTATTGATCTTACTCAGGAAAAAGCCCATCCTGCTTTTATGTACTAGTTTATGCAAAGAAAACTGTCATAAATAAGCTGTCAGTTAAAAGACAAGCTGCTCAGAGGGAAGCTTTATGGAAGATTTACCTATAAAATTTAAACATACCTCCGTGACTTTTTAAATCCTGTTCCACATCTTGGGGCTTTCCACATTCACCATGTTCACCAAAATCCCATTATAAAAGATCCTTGTGGATAGGGTTTATTTAATTCTTTGTCTTCCATTCCCTAACATACCCAACATACTAACTCGCACATAGTAGATACTTAATAAATGCTTATTGATTGATTGATACCTATATAATTAAATTATGATGTGATTAAGCAATGTCCAATATTCCAAGTCGATGATTCCATCTCTGGGCAAAGTAAAGCAAATTTATATTTGAAAATGTTTATGGTGGCACAAACCTATAATCTCTGCTGCTGAGGAGCTGAGGCTGGTGGATCATATGAGTTTTGAGTCAGTCATAAGCTGATCAGATATATACACTGTGTTTGGCACCATTATGGTTAACTCCTTTTTTTTTTTTAAATAACTTTTTATTGATAGAACCTATGCCTGGGTAATTTTTTACAGCATTATCCTTTGCATTCACTTCTGTTCCTATTTTTCCCCTCCCTCCCTCCATCCCCTCTCCCAGATGGCAAGCAGTCCTTTACATGTTGAATAGGTTACAATATATTCTAGATACAATATATGTGTGCAGAACTGAACAGTTCTCTTGTTGCACAGGGAGAATTGGATTCAGAAGGTATAAATAACCCGGGAAGAAAAATAAAAATGCAAACAGTTTATATTCATTTCCCAGTGTTCTTTCTTTGGGTGTAGCTGCTTCTGCCCATCTTTGATCAATTGAAACTGAATTAGCTCTCTTTATCGAAGAGATCCACTTCCATCAGAATACATCCTCAAACAGTATCGTTGTTGAGGTATATAATGATCTCCTGGTTCTGCTCATTTCACTTAGCATCAGTTCATGTAAGTCTCACCAGTCCTCTCTGTATTCATCCTGCTGATCATTCCTTACAGAATAATAATATTTATGGTTAACTCCTGATTGCTAATGGCCACATATTGCTTAAGATGGTATGAACCGGATAATGTCAGATATAGAGTAGGTCAAAGCAGTGAATCCCTTAAGTGGCAGCTGCAAATCCAGCCTGGGTGAGATCGGAAATGATATATAGTGAGACAGGTAGGAAGTGAGGAAGGAAATAAGGAAGAAAAAAGAAAGGAAAGAAGGGAGGGAAGAAGGAAGTATGAAGAAGGGAGAAGAAGAACAAATAAAAGAAGAAGAAGAAGAAGAAAGAAGAAAGAAGAAGAGGAGGAGGAGAAGGAGGAGGAGGAGGCGGGAGAGTGGAAGGAAGGAAGAAAAGAAAGGAAAGAAGGAAGGAAAGAAAGAAAAAGAAAGAAAGAAAAAGAAAAAAGGAAGAAAAGAAGGAAAGAAAGGAAAAAGGAAAGGAAGAAGAAAAGAAAGAAAAAAGTTTTAATTCCTTTTGAATTTTAAACTGTATTTTTTCTTTTCTATTTGATTTCTTAGTCTGGCATCTTCCCTACTGTTGACAGCCTATGTCTTCCATTGGTACAGACACAAAGCAAAGAAAATTCAACAAAGGATCCCATAAGTCCTCAATGAATTAATAGGATTATATTGATCATAGGGTCAGAGATTGGGCATTGACAAAATCTTGGAAGTCAGGCTTTGGTTTCACTGAGTACCTCATTGTAAAGAAACCACTATTACAAATAAAGGCAAATACATTTTTCTTGATTTTTTTTTTTTGTCTAGGCCTAAAATTTTATCTGTGAGGTGAGCTTCTTGCATAAAGATACTACTCCTTCCCCACACACCGATCAACAATGCTTCTATATCTTAACCTTAGAAAATTATCTTGGAAATACTCAGAGGTTTTACTTGTCCTTGATTCATACAACCAAGATGTGTCAAAGGCAGGGCATGAACACAAGTCTTTTAGGAACTAGAAGGGAACTTTGCAGTCATTTAATCTAATCCATAGTAAGAAATGAGGAAACTAAGGTACAGGAATGGAGAAACTTTGAATTCAGATCTTTCTGACTCCAGGTCCAGCATTCTGTTTTGTACTACCTAAAGGAACCTTATTTTAAGTGAATAGTTTCTAGAGTATGAATATAAAACTGGCAAATATCTGGATAAAAACTGTCATAGAAACTTAGGAATTAGTAATCAGAGGATTAATTTGAAAGATTAACTTGCTAGATTTGTAACTGCCATTTATGTGACCCACTGCTGACCAGAACAGGAACTTTGATGCACTCCATTTTTGACTTACCCTCTACCCACAAAACTATATTTTTAGCTAAAAACTTTTATTTTGCTGCCTTTGCTGCTTAGAGAAACTAGAACAAATTTGTTTTTGAAAGGGTTTTAATCAAGGAATGGAGGCACAGGCCTCTGATCTTGCTGCTAGGGAAGATGAGACTGATGGATCACATGAACATGGAAATGTCACAATAAGTTGATCAGATGTCCACACTATCTTTGGCACATTATAGTTAGCCCTTGAGAGCAGAGAGTCACCATAGTGCCTAAGGTAGGATAAATTGGGGTAGGTCAAAAATGGAGTACATCAGAGTAGCAGACATGTGAATCTATACTGAGTTATCTGGATACATACTAAATATTTGAAACCATAAATCCTGAATTCTGTGTTTTCCTCCATTTCTTTGTATTACTAGGGCTTAGCACAGTCTCTGGTATAAAAACTCTTAATAAATGCTGAATTTTTCTTGTAACAGTCCAATTCAATTAAAGAAATATTGTGCTTGAAATTCTAGATACCTCAGATTTGATAAATTATGTGATTATTTCTGCTATCTGTTTAGATCTTTTATTGCAATGTCTAGTTGCATTAAGGGCTAATTTTACAAAAAGATATTTGAATAACTAGCTAATTAATAATGCTCATTGGGTTGTAAAGAAGTACCCATTAGAATGCTCATAACATGAATCTGGGGAATGTTTCCTTCCAAGATTCTCCAAACCATACATTTTGTTACCAGAATATTTTTAGATCACTCATCATGATTTTAACCATGGGAATAAGTTACTGGTGTTTTCTTGAATTAACAAATAACATTACCACAGAAGCTCTTGTCAGTGATTCCTGGGTGCCTGCCCCCTTTCATAACAACCCAGTAATTTTCCTACATGTTTCTAAATAAAATGGAAGAACCAAGATTGCTTCCTTAAGCAACAATATATCACAGTGCACCTCAGCAGAGACTCATTCTGCAAATCATCTTGTTCTTCTTAAGACATAAGCTAAAATTCTTAATTGACTCACTCCATCTCTCCTCCCCAGTGAAAATACCAGCATCAGCCTTTGTTCCCAAGATGCTCATTTCTTCATCTATAAAACAAGTTGGATTCAATAACCTCTAAATTTTGCTCTCTTCTAAATCCAAGTCTGCGTCACCCTTCATTCAACTCTTAGTCTTATTCCTGAATCTCTAAAATTTGGTGTCAGCCTACTTCCTACTCAGTCCTTTCCTTTTGAGGGAATTAATTTCCCTTTAGACTGTATTTTTCTGATACATACATAGCCATTTGTATGTTTCCTCCTCTATTAGCAAGTGAACATCTTAATATTGTAAATTGTAATTTTGCTTTTCCATATCCTGAGCACTTAACACATATAGTCTGTCACATAGGCAAGGCTTAATAAAAAGGAAATCATGGAACTGTATCTACTGCATTGACTCTACACTGAAACTCTCCAACTTTGAATAGGTCCTTAATCACTGTACAGTAATTATTTATTTATCAATGATTGTATGCCAGTAATATTTCTCCTGACTATTCAAGTCCTCAATGCAACTCTCCCTTCTTTGTCAGTCAGTAGAAAATCTCATCTTCCAATATAGTGAAATTAAAATCTCTTTCCATTCTTAGCTTCAATTCTTTACACTTAAAAAAAACCCTTTTTATTTCTTTACTCATCCTCTTTTCCTTTGTTGCCTTAATTTCCAAAGATGTGTAAAATCCTTTGCTGATCAAGCTACTTTGCTTGTGCCTCTGATATAATTTCCTTTAAGTGTTCAGGACCTTTATTCATATACTATTATTATTTCTTTTTCTCAACAATGTTAACATTCCCAACATTCCCCTATATGACATTGAATTTGACATGGTCTGATCTAGACCTACCCCTCTTTCCTAATTCTTTTTTGGCACCCTTATCTCCAGACTTGAAAACTAACAATCAGACTTAGCATTTTCCAGCACACATGAAAAATCAGTTGCCCAGTTCTGTCAGTTTTAAGTTCACAATAGTTTTAGTATCTTTTATTCCCTCCTTACTAGTAACTCAACCACTGCTCTGGTTCATATTCTCATCACCTCTCACATAGACTATTTAAATAGCCTTTTAACTGACATCCCTAAATCCTTTCACCCAAATCTCACAATGCCTCGGTTTTCTTATCTGTAAAATAAAAAAAGATTGAACAGTGGCCTATAAGATCCCTTCCAGTTTGTAATCCATGATTTTATGATTAGGTGAGTTCTTCAAAATACTACAAAAATAATTATCATTGTAATTTCATCTATGTTGCTCTTTTTTCTGCTCCCCTATTCAAAAACTTTATTTGGTTTTGCATTGCCCATGGAATAAAAGAGAAAGTCCTTAGTCTAGTCTGTCATTTTAAGGTTCTAGTTCCAGTTCATGTTTTTCAGCTTTATTTCATTTTATCTCCATGTACCTTACATTTAAACCTCTCATTCTGTGCTTTATTATCTCTGGATTTAGTTCTAGACTCTATTCTCTGTGCTTTATTATCTCTGGATTTATGAAGTCTGAATCTTATGCCTAAATCTATTCCTCTATCTCTATCTTTGTTGAAATCCTCCTCTTCCTTCAAGACTCAGTTCAGTTGCTCTTCGTGGTCTAACCTCATTTCCCTAACTGAAAGTGATCACTTTTTTCTCAATTTCCCCCTGAAGTAACATGTCAAATTCTCTCCTATCAATTTTACCAAAAAATAGCTAGCTAGTATTTATCTATAAATTTGCAAAGATCTTAGCAAACATTGTCTCACGTTATTCTTCCAATAATGGTGAGACACTCTTTCAAAAAGGAATGGCACTATTTTTTATTTGTTTTCTGTGCCTAGACCAAGAGGTAGAAAGTGGGAAATACAAATGGTTGCAGACATCAGGCAAAATGGCTGGAGTGGATAGCTAAATAAGATGTGAAGATAAAACAAGCTCTGGAATCTATGGCCAGTTAAATACTATGTGCTAGCCTTGGTAGTCAATCACCTGTCAAGTCCACTAGAATTAACTAAGTGCTTACTATGTGCCAGACATTGTGCTAAGAACTGGGAATATAAATACAAGGAGGAAGAAAATTTCTCCCCTCAAAGAGCTTACATTCTAATAAGTGAAGACAATACATAAAAGGAAGCTGAAAGGGTTGGGGATAGAAGGTACCCATGCATGAATGTGAAAGAAAGTTTAGAAAGTCTAGAAAGTCAGGAATGAAATCTGGAGAGGAATGAAGACATTGGATGGCCTAGGGCATCCTTAAAATGATGGTTTTGGGAAAAACCAGCCAATTAGAAGAAGCAGTAGCAGAATTAGAATATACCACCATCATAAGAAGTTCAAGGATAGAGTGAATTTCCTAAATGAGAAGATTGTTATGGAATGGTAGAAGAAATTTGGAGAAGCAGCAGTGAAACTAGAAGAATATATTCCAAATTTAAGTGGCGAATTTCTCCACTGACTAGGGTATAGGTTCTGAAGATCTAGAAGTTTGAAGATCCAGTGTGGAGGGTGCTTGTCCAGGTAGAACAAAGTAGGGTTTCATTAATAGACAGAGGATCTGGGGACATGTATATGAAGATAATCTCAAATTCTCCATCTTCTAAGACAAGTACTAATGCTTTAAGCTAGGTGGATAGAGTGTGGAACTTAAAATGACTGAAAGACCTGAGTTCAAATCTCTTCCTTACCTATTTCCTAGCTATGTGACTCTGGACAGGATATTTAACTATTTTTAGGCTCAATATTTTCATTTGTAAAATGGAGGTGATAATAGCATTTTTCTCCATAGAGTTATTGTGAGGACTAAATGATATACAAATCACTTTGCAAACTTTGTGATTATATAGATTCTAGCTATTATTATTTTAATGATTTTATTGCAAGTACTTATGATGAACACTGCAATAATAGATGACTAAATAGCCTTGAAATGATGTTTCCTTCTCGACTTTGGGCTTACAGTAACAATGCACCCTTGCCAATTCCTTTATTTGTATTTTCTAGGAAAACCTTCCTTACACTTAGCTATTATTTACTTCTTTGTTCTGCTTTCATTTATAGTGAGAATGTCAAAATAAATACCAGAAAAAATGGTTCCTCTGGATGTCTCATTTAAAGTACTAATAGTTGCTAGTTTAAACTATATTATTCTTAGAAATCTATGCCCTTTCTCTATTTGGCATGTAGATATGGGCTGACCATATAAGATTGAGAGTAATTTTGTATTTTTCATTGTTTCATGGTCTTATGTGACCAAAGATTTCATATTTCCACTTACTGATAATAAACCTCTCCATAATTAGCTTAGCTACACTGGTCCCAGAAAAAGGAGGCATAGAATGCTTTTAGGACTATACAAAAAACCTTTCTAGATTAATAGAACTTGTGTTTTCCTGGTTCAGCTTTCAAGAATTGCTGGTCAACTTTCCACCATTTCAAGGCTTTGGACTTTGTTGTAGTTCTGGAAATTTTGTTTCTATAAAAACAGTAAGATAATTCTCAGTGTTTTGGCTGCCATATCACTTTTGCTGACTCATAGTAAGCTTGTGGTCCAATAAAACTCCTAGTTCTTTTTCACATGAACCATTGTCTAGACATATTTCCACCATCATCATAACAAGATTTGAGCTATAATAGAATCCTTGGCAGAACATATACAAACCTAATTAAATAGTAAGTGGTGAAATCATTCTGATAATTTGATCAGATTTTTTTCTATTTTTAAAAGAGTGCTAGCTTTAGGAAGAATTGATAGGATTTATTCCTCTGATTTTAGAATCAAATGAGAATATTAAATTTGTTATTCCATAGGCTTTAACATAACCAAATCATTATGACATTTTAGAAGGCTGTAGATTTTTAAAAATTGCATTTACACTGCATTTTTTTTAAATAAAGCTTTGTTCATCTATGGATAATGTACTTTTTTCATCCTACATGAAAAGAAAGCAAAGTTTCTCTCTTTCCCCTCCTAATGATTATTTCTTTCCTTGCTTGTTTTTTCTTCTTTCAAAGAAACAATAGAGTAGAATTATGGTGATGAAACCACTATATAGTAGAGTGGATATTTTTCTGTCATGTGGTTGTCAGGAAGAATGTTGGGGCATAGAGACCTTTGATTGATACCCAATTCAAACATTTATGAGAGTCTATATTCTTTCATTCCCCCACCCCTCAAGCATGTTATAGTTAAGTGCAGATATATATTCATGCCCAACCTATTCAAACATATACATATATCTAAATACATAGCCAATATATACTAAGACACATACATATACATATTTACCCATATGTAAAGATGCATCTATAACAATATTACTATGGCTGATGCATGATACAGATTTCTCTCTTGATTGAATCTTTAAGTTTGACCTTGTCTAAGATTAGTGATTACTAGCACTACTTTTTTTCTAATAAAGTCTACTCCTGTTCCTTATTGTAGTGTTCATGTATATTTCTTATTTCCTATCCCTGCTAACTCTTCTACTTTAATTCAGCTTCTTAACTTGCCTTGCTATCACTTAACCTCCCCCCATTTATGGATCCATCTCATATCTTTTTAGACCCTTATTATGAGTGTGGATACAGCAGTGGAAAGAGTTGTTTGAAGTTAGAGGGCCTACATACAAATCCTGCCCTTTTGCTTATTACTTGTGTGACATTAGGCAAGTCACTTACCTGCTATAGGGCTCAGTTTCTTCAAATGTAAAATGAGATCCAGATCATAGAGTTTCCAGGTTTAATCAAATTATGTATTCAATATGAGCCAGTTGTTTTTTAAAGACAAACTTTGGGATAAATTCATAAGATCATAGATTTAGAAATGGAAAGATTCTTAGAAACCTTGTAGTCTAACCTCTTCATTTTATTTTATTTTAAATTTTTATTTCCATTTATCCCAAACTTAAGAAATAAAACAAAGCACTTCCATAATGTAGTAGAGTAGAAAAAGAATAATTGCACATGAAACTACAAACTTATTATGTATGGCTTGCTATTCCTATTAAATATGTAATATAAACCATTTAATACATATTTCTATTTATTAGTTCTTGTTCTGGCTACAGATAGTTTCTTCCTTCATATATCCTTTGTAGTTAATTTGTGTGTTTTATAATCATCAAAACAACTCTTCATTTTATAGATGAGAAAACAGAGGCCCTGAAATGTGTGTGATGTCGCACAATAGTAGAACCAGAATTTGAACCTAGATCCTTTGACTGCAAATCTAGCATCTTTTTACCTTCATTCTCTTTCTCAAAACCTTTTGTTATTTCCATGGAAACTCTCTATATAATGACTCCAACAATGTAAGTGGAAAAACTACAACAAAAGAACTGAAACAAAGCTATGGAATTATAATGACTAGGCTTGGCTCTAAAGAAGTAAATTCTTCCATTTGGAGTGAGAAATGGGGATTGTGTATGGAACTGTGCATACAAATGTTAGGTTGTTTTGATATATTAGTTATGTTACTCTTGCTTAATTGTTTATTCTTTAAAAATTTTTTTAAATTTATTTTTGTTGTTATATTTTTAAGCTTCAAACTGTCTGCCTTGTTTCCCTTGTGGTCCCACAGTACAGAATACTACCATCTCTCTCTTTCTCTTTCTCTCTCAAATATACACACACATATACGATATATATATATTAATATACATCTACAATATTTGTAAAACCATATTATGTATAATTCGGTTTATTAGTTCTTTCTCTAGAGTTGATAGCATCTTTCATAGGTCCTTTGTAATTGATTTGAATATTGATAATACTCAAAATAGCTTAGTCATTTCCTGTTATTCTTTGAACAATATTGCCATTACTGTATCCAATGTTCTTTTGGTTTGCTCACTTCACTTTTCATTATTTCATGTAATTCTTTCTATGTTTTTCCAAAATCAATCTGTCCATCCCTTCTAACTGCAAAGCAGTATTCCATCACAATCATATACTATAACTTGTTTAGTTTTTCCCCAATTGATGGCTCTCTCCTCAATTTCTAGTTATTGCCATTACAGATAGAGCTGCTATAAATATTTTAGAACATACAGGTTCTCTTGTTTTTACCCTGATCACTTTGGGAAATAGATCTAATAGTGGCATTGCTGGGTTAAAGGGCATATTTAGTTTTATAGCTCTTTGGGCATAATTCCAAATTGCTCTCCAATATGATTGGATTAGTTCACAGTCCTACAATGGTGCATTAGTGTCCCAATTTTTTCACATTCCCTCCAATATTTGTTATTTCATTTTCTATTATTTTAGCCAATCTAATGGGCATGAAATGATATCTCAATGTAATTTTAATTTGTATTTCTTTAACCAATAATGATTTAGAGATTTTTTTCATGTGACTATATATAGTTTTGATTTTTTTCACCCCCAAAACTTCCTGTTTATATTTTTTTTACCATTTATCAATTGAGGAATAATTCATATTATAAATTTGAGAAAGTTCTCTATATATTTGTGATAAGAAACCTTTTTTCTAAGAAACCATCTATGAAACCCCACCCCCTTTTTCTACTTACTTTCTAATCTTGTTTATATAGGGGTTATTTGTACAAACCATTTTAAATTTAATGTAATCAAAATTATTCATTTTATATCTATCTCTTCTATAGTCATATCTCCTTTTAAAAATATTCTTCATTAAGGGTAGCTTTCTGAAAGGAGGAGAATTGAGGACTATATTAGGAAATACAGAGTATATAAAAACAAAATATATCAATAATATTTATTTTTAAGACGCCAGCTAGAATTCTATGTATACCAGTATATTTATGGCAACACTTTTTGTAGGCATAAAAAACTGGAAATTCATGTATCATGATTAGTTGAATGATACCACAGATGAGGAATCAATCAATTAATCATGATACATGAATGCCACAGAATATTATTGCCCTATAAGAAATGAATATGAAGAACCATCACTTTATAATTGAGGTAGAGTGGAAAAGTAGGTAATGGCAATTGTATGGCAGAAAGAGAAAGAGATAAGTTAGAATGTTTGAAAGGCATCAATATATATGTTGAAGTCCCCTAGTATGAGGTTAGGAGTTAGGGAAGAGAGAAAGATTACAAGCTGGGCTTGAACTCATTGAAGAAAGATGTCCTGGAACTTCATAGATGAGAGCCATCCAAATCTCTGCTCTATTCAGACAGCTAAGTGGAGCAGTGAATAGAGCACACTTACTAGCTGGTGTGACACTGGGAAAAACACTTAACCCTATTTGCTTCAGTTTCCTCATCTGCAAAATAAGCTGGAGAAGGAAATGGGACAATGCTCCAGTATCTTTGCCAAGAAAATCCCAAATGGGTACACATAGAGTTGGTTATGACTGAAAAAAGGTTGAACAACTTTGCCCTATCACTTACCACTATTGGTGACCCCAGATCCTTTGTTCTTCAATTTTTCACCTATAAAATGAGGTGGGGTTAAGTTTGCTGTTTTTGTTTTATATTCAACTATTCATGACCCGACATGGGGCTTTTCTTGGCAAAGATATTGGAGTGGCTTGGCATTTCTTTCTTTAGTTCATTTTACAGATAAGGAAATTGAGTCAAATGGGATTAAGTGATTTACTTAGGGTCACACAGTTAGTGAGGGTCTCACAATAAATGTGAACTTAGTAAAATGAGTTTTCCTGATCTGAGGGCCAGTGATTTATCCACTGAGTCTCTAAATAACTTCTAAGGCTTCTCTTCCATCTGTGACATTCTATGTCTAAGGAAACATTGTCTCTTACTTTAGTATATTCAGAAAACAGAACATTATTATATGATAAATAGTTATAGATACAACCTACTGGTTTTTAATTCCTAGGACATTTAACAAAGAAAGTATTTGGAAGCTTTGCTATTTAGCACAATTTTAAAAATTTGATCAAATCCAGAAAATACTCCCCATTTGGTTTAGTTATTTTTGAACTGTTCTGTCTTTAACTTTTGCCATGGTGAAAACATTGAAAGCTTTTTTTTTTCATAATTTCCATCTGTGTGCCTCTGGGCTCCAGAAATCTGAAAAGAATTTGGAAAGTTACCATAAGACCATAATGTAAAAAACAGATCATTTTGGACAATAAGCTTCTGGTTCAATAATAGAAGTATAGAAGATATATGAATGTATACACATAAAAAGCCACATACAAATTGATTTTCTTTGATAAGGAATAATAAATTCATCTTTTCAATAAAAAGAAAAGAACATTGGATAATGAGTGAGAAGAGATCAGAATTCAAAGTGCTTTGAAAAATCATATATCAACTGGGTAATGATTTAACAAGTAATATAGGAATGTATCATATTATTCTACTGTAGGAATCAGGACTATGAAGAATATAGAAAAGTGTGGGGAGACTTGAAAACTTATGCAAAGTAAGCAGAAACAGAAAATATCATATACACAAACACTGCAATAATTTAAATGGAAAAAACAATAGCAAAAACTAAATATAGTGAAATAATACAAGTCAAGGTTGGCCCCAGAGGAGAAATATGAAAATATACCTTCCATAGGAAGGCATTTTCTGATCTCCTTAGTTATTAGTGTTCCTTTTCTCCTGAAATTACTTTGGAAGAACAAGGAAGAGGAGGAAGGGGAGAAAAAGGACAAGGAAGAGGAGAGGAATAAAGAGAGGGAGATGAAGGAGGAGGAAAGGGAAGAAGAGAGGGAAATAAGAAAAAAAGAAAAGGAAAAAGAAGGAATATATTAATTCTAATAATTAATAATAATTAATAGCTAACTAATAATAATTAGAATTGGCATTAATTAATAGCTAGTAGTAATACATAGTGCTTTAAGGGTATCAAAGCATTATTTATATATTTTATGATTTAAACCTCACAATATCCATGGGAGATAGATGCTGTAATTATCCCTGCTTTACAGTTGAGGAAAGTAAGGCAAATAGAGGATAAATGATTATAACATTAGTAAAGTGGTTACCTACATTTGTGAAACTTTAGATATGAATTATATTATGAAATTCCCAAGGAATCCTAAAATGAGCCAAAGAGATATGGGGCTGGGAAGAGCTACCCCAAAACCACCAAATAGGTCAGATCTGTAACTAAAGAATATTTAAGATATCTAAATTTGTTCTGCCTCCATGTATAAACCATGGGCTATTAATCAAGATTGTCCCTCTCATGCTTTCCCTGATTTTTGTCATTCCCCTCAAGGCAAAATACCATGAACAGAAGGCAAGAGATTTGAACAGAAAAGGGAGAAATCTAAAAAAAATTTCCAGAGGAACTGAACAGTGAAAATATTAAATACAGCACTTATCTATGAATTCAAGTCTAAGTGGAAGAAAGAGACATCTTGCAAACAAGATGTCTTCTGTGTACCTAATTCTCTCCCTCCAAAAAGAAGCTGATAGTTCTTTGCTATCCTATGACTACTTGTTTGTTCCACAGACATTTAGTGAAATGTTAGGGCTTGGAATTCTCAGAATGTCCAGATGGAGCCAGTTCTTTCCCTCATGTAATTATATCAGAGAGTACATATTTCTTGATTCTGTGGTTGTATAAAGGAGTAAAACACATTTTTAACACATACCCTTTGGCATTTGTTTTATTAAAATATGATACTAGACAGTTTGTCACATGATTCAGGGCAATTTAAATAGACTTGTGATGGAAAGTGCCATCCACATCCAGAGAGAGAATTATGGAGACTGAATATGGATTAAAATATAGAATTTTCACCTTTTTTGTTGTTTGTTTTTTTCTTTTTCATGTTTTTTCCCTCTTTTGATCTAATTTTTCTTGTATAGCATGACAAATATGGAACTATGTTTAGAATTGTACATCTTTAACTTATATTGGATTGCTTGCTGTCTAGGAGAGGAAAGAGAGAAAAATTTGGAACACAAAGTTTTGCAAAGGTAAATTTGAAAACTATTTTTGCATATATTTTGAAAAATAAAATACTATTTAAAAATTAATAAAATACTTTACACATTGATGTGATGTGATGACCAGGGAATAACTTTAAAATTATTTTTCTTTTTTCCCCCTATAAAGAAGCTATAAGGGAGAAGAAATATAAATAGTGATAATGATGATAATAATGGTTTTTTAGAATAGATTTGCTATTTCCTAAGTGGATAGAACTCCTGATAAGGAAAGTCTCTCTACCAAAGTTGACTGATACCTGTTCTGCACAGAGTTTTAACCTATGGCCCCAAACTTCATCCATGGTCATATAGCCAGAGTAACCCAGCTCTTTCTGATTTGAAATCAGATCTCTATGATACTTACACTACCTCTCAATAATAATAGTAAAAATAACAACACTTTCATCAACAACTGATATCTCCATAGACTTTTTTTTAAATTAAAGCTTTTTATTTACAAGACATATGCATGGGTAATTTTTCAACATTGACCCTTGCAAAACCTTCTGTTCCAAAATTTTCCCCTTCTTCCCCCTACTCCATCCCCTAGATGGCAGGTAGTCCAATACATGTTAAAAATGTTAAAATATATGTTAAATCCAATATGTGTATACATACTTACACAATTATCTTGTTGCACAAGAAAAATTGGATCAAGAAAGGAAAAAAAAACTGAGAAAGAAAAAATGCAAGCAAACAACAATAGAAAGAGGGAAAATGGTATGTTGTGGTCCACACTTAGTTCCTACAGTCCTCTCTCTGAGTGTAGATGGTTCTCTTCATCACTAAACAATTGGAACTGATTTGAATCATCTCATTGTTGAAGAAAGCCATGTCCATCAGAATTGATCATCGTATAGTCTTGTTGTTGCTGTGTATAATGATCTCCTGGTTCTGCTCATTTCACTTAGCATCAGTTTCAGTTCATGTAAATCTCTCCACGCCTTTCTGAAATCATCCTGTTGATCTTTTCTTACAAAACAATAATATTTCATAATATTCATATATCATAATATAATCAATCATTCTCCAATTGATGGGTATCCATTCAGTTTCCAGTTTCTTGCCACTAGAAAAAGGACTGTCACAAATATTTTTGCCCAGGTGGGTCTCTTTCCCTCCTTTAAGATCTCTTTTGGAGATAAGCCCAGTAGAAACACTGCTGGGTCAAAGGGTATGCACAATTTGATAACTTTTTGAGCATAGTTCCAAATTGCTCTCCAGAATGATTGGATCTATTCACAACTCCACCAACAATGTATCAGTGTCCCAGTTTTCCCACACCCCCTCCAACATTTGTCATTATCTTTTTCTGTCATCTTAACCAATCTGAGAGGTGTGTTAATGGTATCTCAGAGTTGTCTTAATTTGCATTTCTCTAATCAATAGTGATTTGGAGCACCTTTTCATATGATTAGAAATAGTTTCAACTTCTTCATCTGAAAATTGTCTATTCATATCCTTTGATCATTTATCAATTGGAGAATGGCTTGGTTTCTTATAAATCTGAGTCAATTCTCTATATATTTTAGAAATGAGGCATTTATCAGAACCTTTAAATGTAAAAATGTTTTCCCAGCTTATTGCTTTCCTTCTAATCTTGTCTGCATTAGTTTTGTTTGTACAAAAACTTTTTAACTTAATATAATCAAAGTTATCTATTTTGTGATCAATAATGATCTCTAGTTCTTCTTTGGTCACAAATTCCTTCTTCCTCCATAGGTCGGAGAGGTAAAGTATCCTATGTTCTTCTAATTTATTTATAATCTCATTCTTTATGCCTAGGGCATGGACCTATTTTGACCTTATCATGGTGTACGGTTTTAAGTGTGGGTCCATGACTAATTTCTGCTATACTAATTTCTAGTTTTCCCAGCAATTTTTGTCAAATAATGAATTCTTATCCCAAAAGTTGGGCTCTTTGGGTTTGTCAACCACTAGATTGCTACAGTTATTGCCTATTTTGTCCTATAAACCTAACCTAGTTCACTGATCAACTAGTCTATTTCTTAGTTAGTACCAAATAGTTTTGATGACTGTTGTTTATTATATAGTTTTAGATCTGGTACAGCTATGCCACTTTCATTTGTTTTTTCCCCCTGTTAATTTCCTTGAAATTCTTGACCTTTTGTTCTTCCAGATGAATTTTGCTGTTATTTTTTTCTAAGTCAGTAAAATAGTTTCTTGGGATTTGATTGATATATCACTAAGTAAGTAGATTAGTTTAGGTAGTATTGTCATCTTTATTATTATATTCACACCTCCATAGACTTTTAAGGTTTGTAAATACACTTTTTCACACAGGTGAGGTGGATATTATAGGTTTTATTTTCCATATTAAATGATTTGTCCATAGTTAGAAAGCCATTATGGCAGCATCAAGTCAATCAATTAGCACTTATTTTGTTGTTGTTATTAGCTATTTTAATTGTGCCTGACTCTTTATGATCTCATTTGGGGTTTTCTTGGCAAAGATGCTAGCGCGGTTTGCTACATCCTTCTCCAGCTCATTTTAGATGAGGAAATTGAGGCAAACAGGGTTAAGTGATTTTCTCAGGATCATACAGCTAATAAGTAACTGAGGTTAGATTTGAATTCAGGTCTTTTTGACTCCAGGTTCAATGCTCACTGTGCCATCTAGCTACTTCCTACGTTATATTACCTCTCAATAATAATAGTAATAACAACATTGACACTAACAACTGATTCCTATATAATTCTTTACATTTTACGAATATATACACTTATTGTGATAGTAATACAAGTTCTATTATTTTTATTTTGCAGATAAGGAAACTGAGGTTCAAAGTGATTAAATGAATTGTCCATGCTCAGAAAGCTACTATAGCAAGTGCCAAGTCAATCAATTAGCACGTATTTGTTTCATGACAATTATTTATGTGTCAGGCACTCTGCTAGGGTCTAGGAACATAAAAAGAAAAAAATAAAATAGTCTCTGCTCTCACAGAACTTGTATTCTATTAGGGAGAAGCATATACATATAAGCAAATACAAAATATATACAAAGCAAATACAAAGTTATTTTGGGAGGATGGAAAGTTCTATCAATAAGGCCTTCTCGAAAAGGTAGCATTTCAACTGAGCTTTGAAGGATATAGAGATTCCAATCCAAGATATGGCAGTGAGGAAGGCATACGTTTTGGGAAGGAAGGACAGCCTACATAGATGTGGGAGATGGGATGAAATCCATACAGGACATCAAGTAGGCCAGTTTGGAGGCAGGAGTTCAACCCAGATCTTTCTAATCACAAGCTGATCTCTGTGCCGCTCTAACCGTTATACGAACTGCTTTAAGAGCCTTTTTGGTTAATGAAATGTGAAGATTTCCCCAAATGTAGGATATAGAGCATTTTTTAAAAATGTAAAAAGGGTAGAAATCATGCTTTTCTACATGCTAGACAATAGCCCTATTGTCTACAAAGTCCAAAGATGTCTCTGTATCTTCAGAATTGATTCCTTGCCCATCTTCCACCACCCGGTGGAGGGTGCTATAGTGTTGCTGAGTTCGGTTAAAGGAGTAAAGCTCTGAAGCAGCCTCCCAGGCTTCAAAGGTGGGCATGGGGAAAGCATCTGGCTTTTTGTTTTCAAAAAAACATTTTAGGTTCCTTTCACTCAGCCTGGTTGCATACTGCTGGAAGGTTTGCTCAAACTGCTCTTTCTCCTGCTCTGCATAGATCTTCCAGAACTTCATCTGAAGGTGGCTGATCTTAGATCGGCACCTGACATAGCAGGTGGTCATCAGAGAGAAGAAGGCAGCCATAGAAATCACACACCACCCTAGAATCTTGGAAAGAAAATGGAGAAACAGTGAATTTTCAATTATTCAAATTGACATAATATCAGCATATCAGAGATTTAGAACTAGAAAGAATTTCCAAAGTTGTTTTGTCCAACTCTGTCCCTTGGGAGTCTGTGGCTAAATCACACAGAGTAGGCCCTTAATAAATGCTTATTGATTAAACAAATGACTGAGAATGATTTATCACCAGAGACTGCAATAATATAATTTCTTGTTTCTCATCAGAATTGCTATTTTATATTCTAGACTCAAAGTTCTTACTTTTTTTTTTCATTAAAAGTATAGTATTAGGAATGAAGAGGTAGTCAGATGGCACAGTAGATAAGTGTTTAGCCTAAAATCAGGAAGACTCATCTTTATGAGTTCAAATCTGGCCTCAGATACTAATTGCTTGTGATTCTGGGCAAGTCACTTAATCCTGTTTGCTTCAGTTCCCCATCTGTAAAATAAGCTGGAGAAAGAAATGGCAAACCACTCCAATATGTTTGCTAAGAAAAACCTCAAATGGAATCATAAAGAGTCAGATATGATTTAACAACAACAAAAACTAGGAATGAGATGGGTGTTATTTTCATATATATATATATATAAAACTTTTTTTCATATGGTCAATATTTTCAAGTCAATAAATTACATATATGTTGCCTGACATTACACAATCTACAACCCCCTCACTGCCTCCCATTCGCTTACCAAGCATAAAGAATACAGTGTTTTTTCTTTGGTAGAGACTGGCATGTGGTAATGACCTTTTTCAGTATCTCCAACTACATTTTAGTCTCTTGATTATCTTTTAGCATGCAGTTCTGCATTGGATCTCTGCATAGGATACACATGATAGACAGATATGACTGCTACTAGAATGGTTCATAGTTGATTGTTTTATTTTTTTAATATTCTTATGAAGCACTGATTGTTGTACAAAAATATTTTAAAGGCACATCTAGAACTTTTGAGTATAGAAATCCTATCCAGGGATGGGCACGAGAGAGCTGATTCTTAAATTTTTATTATGAGCATCTACACTTTAGAAATTGATTAATGCTACAATTCAAGCCCTGCTATATTTTTTAATTGATTGTCTAAACTTAGAAACATGAGAGAGAAAAGGTTAGTAATATAAATTAAATTTAAAAGTGCCTCCTTCCCACATTTATTTTTGGGTGAAATGTTTGTTAAATATTTACGAGTATATACCTGCCCTGATGTACATCTATTTCATTTCAGACCTCTTTTGGACTTCCGATGCTTAGAATTATTACAATTAGAAATATAAAGAACCAGGGAAATAAAGGAACGTTTAAAAAGGGGGGAAGAAGGCCTATTAATACAAAAATGGAATCATTCATCTTTGACTTATTGAAATGTACCTAAAATTTCCTTATGGCTATTTCAAAAGCAAAAGAAAACAAACAACCCCTCCCATCAACATAATAAACAAATAATAGATAAATAACTCATCAACAAATAATTAGAAGAGTTTTATACTTGATTGGCAGTTTAGTGTTGTATAGCTGTAAGTCATAAGGAAATTGAAAATGGAGTGTGTGTGAGGGGAATAGTTCTCTTCAGACATTTGAAATATTGTGCTGTCGGAAAGAGATGAGCTTGGAGGCAGAGTAATTCAGTGGAAGAAACATGCTGATTTGGAAGTTAGAAGATCTGCCTTTCAATCCCTCTTTTAACTTTAGGTAAACCATTTACTTCCCTGTTTCTTCATCTATGAAGGGAAACAGATTACTCAAATTTGCATCTTCTGCTTTACCTGATTTCAGCTCCATAGAATAAGGTATCTTTCTCAAAATAAATTTATTGCTCCACAGTAAACTCATCACTTCTAATCTCATCATCATTCTGCTAACCCAAACCCTGATTGAAAACTTTCTCAGTGTCCTCTCCATTCTGTCTGAAGGGCTAGAGGATGGAGTATCACACTTCCTACAATGTCCTCTTCTATAGAGGGCAGATAGTGGATTTTTACTCACTGCTGCTCTGGTTTTCAACTCCGGGGAACAAGATACCCTCCTGCTTTAAGATGTCCCCTTGCTTTCCTGCTTACTTTTGTCTGTTTTCTACATCCATTAACTCCTTGAAGTTAGTTACTATCTTTCTTTTATTAATTGTACACACAGAACTTAACACAAAGTCTGACACACAGTAGGTACTTAATTAATGATTAAATAATTGATTAAATTAGGTTCTTTTGTATCTTTTTACCCCCTGAAGCAATTGGGATAAAGTGACTTGCCCAGGGTCACACAGCTAGGATGTGTTAGTTCAGATTTGAATTCAGGTCTTCCTGACTTCAGGCCTGATGATCTTTCCACTGTGCCACCTAGCTGCCCCGTATCTTTTATTTTATTTTATTTTTTTAAGGAGGCAATCAGAATTAAATGATTTGCCCAGGGTTGCAAAACTAGTAAGTGCCTGAATTCATATTTAAACTCAGGTCTTCCTGACTTCAGAATTATTTGCAGTACCATCTAGTTGCCTTTTGTATTTATTGATTCTAAGAACTTGTTCCATTTGTCCCCAGAGGACAAAATTCAAGGATAGACTGAAGTTTTCAAAGGAGAAAGTGTCACTTTGATGTACTGCCTCTGAAGTTTGTAGGGTCCACTTCATGAAACTTTTATAATCAAAAAATGGATGCCACTACTTGGGAACATTATAGTAAGGGTTTTTTTTTTTTTTTTTTTTTTTTTTTTTTTTGCTATGGGTTAGAGCAGATGGTAACTGAGGTTCCTTCCAACTCCCAAATTCTATTATCACAATGCAATAGGAAGAAGGTTGCAACATTTAAAAAATTGTGGAGAAAAAAATTATGGAGAAACAGAGGAAAAGATGTCATCAAAGAAATGAGAAAAGATGACTTGATTATATGATAAGAGCAAAACAGAGTTGTGGATAGATTGTGTTTTACACTATTGGAAAGAATATCTACATCAGTAAAATCACAAATCCATTTGATCTGGAAGGATGAAGCTAGGAGTAGGTCACAAGTAAATAAATAAGGTAACAAACACTTATTAAACATCTATTATGTATTAGACACTTTATAATTACATAAAATGTTGGCTATGACTTACATCTCCAATTTACAATTTACCTTCAAATAAAGACATTGATTTAAAGGGAAAAGGATTTTTATTATATATTGGATATACTAATGGTAGTTTGTGAAAATATTGCATTATAATTTGAGGTGTTTTAATCTAAGAAAAGACCATGAACACATTGCCAAACTTTTATAAAGATGTGTTTTTGGTAGCCAACTTTCATGAATACTGATGAATGGGTCAAACCCAAGAGGTGTAAAATTACCAACCTTCAATGTGTTCACTGTAAAAGCTGACAACAGACCTGACATATTGTTTTTCTACCCCATTGGTAATTTTGGCAGAGGATGCACAGTTAGCTTCCTGTTTGCGCTCCGCAAATAGGAAGTGAAGCTGTACTTATCTGTGATCTGGTGCAGGCTGTGCACATTTGCTTGTTGTTCATATATTTTTATACAGATCTTCTATGTGAAGGGAGAAGCCGAAAATCCTAAAATTAAGATACTCTCATTTTTCTAGACCATCAGGCAACATTCCAACTTTCTTTTTTCCCATTGTTGCTACCCTGGCATAGAACTTAGAAGTATAGTCAGTCCTGCTCCCTAGAGATCATGATTTCCTTTCATTGGAGGCTATTTAAATAGCCTTGTTTCCTGTATATAAAATAACATGGGGAAATCAGCTCATTCAAGGGACACAGAATAATGGTTCTATGGTTTTCTGTGTTATTGAAATTCATGATTTAGACGAAAAAAGCATTCAGAGTAAGAGATCTGGCCATCTTTGGAAAGCTGGCCTTTCATTTGGCTCAATTCCATGACAATAACTGAAGAAACTCCAGATAAGCTTTTTCTGGGAAGTTAGCTTTTAAGAAATAAATGTATAGTTGAAAGCCAGGAGTTTCCAATTACAAGCTCTGCCATTAGCACTAATTTCTGACATGTTTTACAGTTATATATTATTGACACAATCAACTCAGAGAGGTTACTATTAAAGTACATTTAAGTCTTAATAGCTTAAAACTATGTTGAGATGGGGCAGCTAGGTGGCACAGTGGATAGAGCTCCAGCTTTGAAGTCTGGGGGACCTGAGTTCAAATCTGGCATCAGACACTTAACACATCCTAGCTGTGTGACCCTGGGCAAGTCACTTAACCCCAATTGCCTCAGCAAAAACAAAACAAAACAGAACAAAAAACTGTATTGGGACTTTGGAAAAACCTTATATATGTCGAATAGGATTTTTTCTTTACAGACGTGGTAAAGACATAATTCAAACCACAAATATTAACTACCACTAGGTCATTTGACCCTATAAAAAACTTTATGAGAATTTTTCTTTTTACTGCATCTGTTGACATTTCTGTGTAATTCCATGACCCTAAGACTCAACTGAGATCATAAGAAAGACTAAGTAGCAGCTACAAGCAGATGGAATGAATCCATTAAATCAAAGCATTGAGAAGAGAATCAAGTTGTTGTCTTAATCTTACCTGAGACTGTGCTTGTAGAGTTAGCTTCAATTCCTGGGTATCTGCAGAGGACATGCTTGTTTTCCCACAAGCTACTTTGTACAGCTCTTGTAGGCACTCAGAAGACTTGTCCTTGCAAATCATCTTCAGGAAATGTGGATTCTTGGTGCCACTCATGGCACATTCATAAAAGGTCCCATTGAGCAAAGCCACAGAAAGCCACATCGTTGGCGCCACCAGGGCACTTAAAGTGATCTGGCCAAAGACATAAAAGAAATGGCAGCTGTTCCCTTTGGGGAAGATTTTTCTGGGGTTTACGCAGCATCCTGTGAATAGTCTCCACATCCTGCTATTCAAAAAGTACCCAATGATCAACAACACCCATGCTGGGGCAAGGAGAAAGACCAATCCATAGGTAAAGTTTTCAGTGCTACATGGACATCTGAAAGCAACAATCGAGAAGAGACGTTCACCTCCTAGTGTCAGCAAAGCCATAAAGCTGTAACCAATGACATTTTTCTGATTAGTGAGGAATTTAAAAATAGTCTTAAT
Organism: Antechinus flavipes; assembly: GCF_016432865.1. NCBI lineage: Eukaryota > Metazoa > Chordata > Mammalia > Dasyuromorphia > Dasyuridae > Antechinus > Antechinus flavipes. Next base: position 296,279,686 of record NC_067401.1, on the reverse strand, counting down.
CCCATCCATATTTGAATTCACAGAAGGGAGGAAGAGACGTTGTTTGTCAGATGAGCAGAAAGATGGTGTCTGGGTTTGCAGTAGGGAGGAGTTTGTCATCAAAAATAGTAGTCTTGTTTCTTTTTCAGATTTGGTACAGCCGCAGATAAGGAAACAATGTCATTCACCAAGAATGAATATATCTAAGTGAACATGTTCAGATATTGCCTCCTGCTGGTAGGAATATTGTCTTCTAACTGAAGGGAAAGTCAACTGCAGTCCTGCCAAATCAAAAACTCACAGAAGACTAGAGGTGGAAGAGTTCCAAATACAGTGGAAGTGCAGCAATGATCTCAGAAAGAAAAATAGAGAAGTATACACTTACATAATCATCACACAATCATCCCAGGAATTTCCCAGCTGTGTAGGCACTGACACACAAAAAAATTTTAAACACTTCATCACAAGTCTAAAGCAAAACCTGGAGTGTTTTAGTCATTTTTCTTTGGTACTTTAAGGTTTGGGGGAGAAGGAGATGTTTCAAACCCTCTCAAAATGCATTGGTTTAGATATTTGAACCAAATCCCAGTATTTTGAGGTTTATAATTTTTATCTGTAAAAGTCTTAAGAATATATAAATGTATTAAAGGAAGGAACTGTGTATTGGAGTTAAGAAAAGCAGAGTTTAATAACCAAGTTCTGTGTGTGCAAAACCATCTTGAGCTCAGCTTTTTTGCAAAATGTGCCTAATGCTACTTAAAATGAAATGTTTCAGACTCCAATTTTAAAGTGACAATAGCTATTTGAGTCAGAATGAAGTTGTGTACCTTTGAGAATTAAATGAATCAAGAACAAAAGGATCTGATTTCTCACTCAAGTACAAGTTTTGATTGTTTGGTCAATCTGTGTTTTCACTGTCTGGGATCCTTTTTCCACTGATACAAATCACAATTCTCTTGGGCCTCCACATCCTGCATGCTCTTTATTATGTCTTTCTGTATATCTTTCAGAAAAAATTTCTTTTCAGAAAAAATTCTTGCTGTATGATAGACCCTCCAGTGCCACTTCTCACATGAAAGTGATCATTGGAAATGTATTCTATATGAGCTAATAAATTAAAATGGATAAAAACCCTTAGCAAATGACAATAGATCACAACAGGAAAAACTCTAAGGTGTATATTAATCATGGCATACTTTATAAGAAGAGCCTTGTTCATATTCTTGGATGACTACTTGTGAATGATTTTGCTATTCTCAGTAGTACAATCATCCATGACTATTCTGAAGAATTTATGATGAAAAATCCTATCCATATCCAGAGAAGGAACTGATTATATCTACAGATTGAGGTATATTCATTCTCTCTCTCTCTCTCTCTCTCTCTCTCTCTCTCTCTCTGAGTCTCTGTCTTTTTCTGTCCCTGTCTGTCTATCTGTCTGTCTCTCTTTTTCTCCCTTCTCTCTCTTTAACTTAATTTTTATTTTCTTTTTTAAAATAATAGCTTTTTATTTTCAAAATATATGCAAAAACAGTTTTCAACATCCACCCTTGCAAAATTTTGTGTTCCAAATTTTTCTCCCTTCCTTCTCATCCCCTCCCTTAGGCAGTAACTAATCCGATATAGGTTAAATATGTGCTATACATATTTTCACATTTATCTTGTTTCACAAAAATAATTAGATCAAAAAGGAGAAAAAAAAAACAAGAAAGAAAACACAAAGCAAGCAAACACAAAAGGTGAAAATACTATGTTGTGCTCCACAGTCAGTCCCCATAGTCCTCTCTCTGGATGCAGATGGCTTTCTTCATAATAAGTCCATTAGAACTGGCCTGAATTATCTCATTGCTGAAAAGAGCCCTGTCCATCAGAGTTGATTGTTGTATAACTTTGTTGTTGCTGTGTACAATGTTCTCTAAATTCTAATCACTTCACTTAGCATCAGTTCATGTATTAACTTAATTTTTCTTGAGGGTTTTTATTTTCATTAAGGTGGGAGATCTATATTTCTCCCCCCACACACAATTTGACTTTTATGGAAATGTTTTGCATAACTTCACATGAAATTTCTTAATTGTGAAAGTATATAAGGAAAAGAATCTAGAACTCAAAAAATTTAAAAACAAATGTAAAAAATTATTTTGATTATAACTGGGGAAAAATATTAAATAAATAGAAATGAATAAAATGACAAATAAAAAGAGCCTTGTTCTTGTAGGGTAAAAATTTGAGTTCAGGTACCCAGCTGTAGTATCATAGGAAAAAAGTAAATTTTAGAAACTATCTTTGTTGCTGTTTAGTAATTTTTCAGTTGTGTGTGATTCTTCATAATCCCTTTTTTGGGATTTTCTTGGCAAAGATATGAGAGTGGTTTGCCATTTCCTTCTCTTAACTATTTAACAGAAACTAAATGATTTGCCAAGGGTCACATAGCTAGTAAGTATCTGAGGCTGAATTTGAACTCAAATTTTCCTGACTTTGCACCCAGTGCTCTATCCACAGAATCATCTAACTTCCAGAGGCCATGTTGTTCAACTTAATTACTTTATAGACGAGAAAACTAAGGCTGTGATCTGTCAACCCTAAGTGTCCAAAATAATATAGATATTAAGAGGCATAGGCAGTATTTAATACAAATCATTTGACTTCATCCAGCTTATTAACTGAGCTACTCTAGGGAAATTCCTTTATTTCTCTGTGCCTCAGTTTCGTCATTTGTTTAAAAAAAAAAGTGTACTATCTGCTTTTTAGGGTTGTGCTAAAGACAGTGCTTTGTAAACCTGTAAGCGCTATAAAATTCCTATATATAAATGGAAATAGTTGTTGAATTTCTGTGTGCAGGGCTGCCCCTAAACAACACTGAAAAGGAGACAGATTTGTCTTCAGAGTTTCTCTATTGCTCTTTAATCAAGCAGCTTTTCAGAACTTGTACCTATAATCTTCAAGCCTGCTCTCTATAAAAAAGCTTTCCCTTCACCAACTCAAGTTTCATGTGCAATGTCCTATTATCTATATTAAGGTGGTAGTGTAGTGAGCCAGTAAATTAACTTATTTTTAGATGCTAGTGACTGATAAAGATTTGGTGAATTAGATTCTTTAAAAAATACAGTAAAATAGTGATCTTGGAAACAGAAGACCTAGGTTCACGTCAAGTCCTTGATACAATGATGTGACTCTGGCCAACTGTATTAAATTTCCTGAGCCTGAGTTTGCTTTGCTACAAAATGAATATAATAATATAAGAACCACCAACTTAACAAAGTTATTGTGAGGACTTTTAAACTTTATACAACCATATCAATATAAGCTTCTATTAGGATTCTAGATTTTGAGCTAGAGGAGATCTTGGAAACCATCTAGTAATCCCCACACTTGCAGATTAGGAAATTGAGTCTCAGAAAGTTTAAGTGCCTTATTTAGAACCACTACAAGAAAATGGCAGAACTAGGATTCAAACACAGGTCCTGAATCCAAATCTGTAAAATTTTCATCCAATATAATATTTCCATATGAATAGAAGCTTCCTGGAGATAATGACTTAGACCAAAAAGTAATTTATAGTAGGGATTGTCAATATTCTCTCAAGACAGGAAAGAGTATGTTTGGGAGCAGTAGGAACATGAAAGAAGCTTTTAGAATTTCTCAAATCACACTTTGCAGACTCTTCCCTACTCTACTTATATTATACTCAGTGCCAAATATAGTCATCTTCTTTAGGAGGTCCTTTTGATATATATTTTGTTTTAATTTCAAACTATGATATTTCCTTCTTCCTTTGGCATTTAGGGTTAAATGGCTTGCCCAAGGTCACAAGCTGGTTAGTGTTAAGTGTCTGCAGATAGATTTGAACTCAGGTCCTCCTGACTCCAGGACCACTGCTGTATCCACTGCTGCCCCAAGTTATTATATTCTTAGAAAGAACAGATACTTTTGAGAATTCATTTTTTGGAGATAGCTAGAGGGTACAGTGGCTAAAATACTAGCCCTGAAATCAGGAGGAACTGAATTCAAATGTGGCTTCAGATACTTAATACTTATTAACTGTGTGATCCTGGTTAAGTCACTTAATCCCAATTGTCTTGCAAAAAAAAATCACCTTTTTTCAAAATGTATACGACCACATTCTTCTCTTCTTTCTCCTGCTCAGTTCTTGGGCATCCAAGGAAGATGTCCCTTTTGTATTTTTATGAAGAGGTTAAGGTGGCCAACAGAAGAGTATTTCCCAGGATAGGAACACACCCAAAAAATGGTCTTACACCATTTGTATCAATCAGTTTGTGCAGAGTTGAAAAGAGTCAACCTCAATCTCTGCTTCAAGAAAAATTCTTTCAGAAAACCATTTGCTTAAATTTTTTAACATATTAAGATTAAGCTATGTATTTAGTCACATGTTTATCATTCACAAAATGTGATTCCCATACTTTTAATGTATTCCTAAATTTTTTTTAATGGTCTGGATATAGCATTTTTATAGTCATTTCATTCTGAAATACTAGTGAATGATTAAAGAGAATGTAAAAATTTGGAAAATTTTAATTCCTTTTCAGAGATCATTCAAAGAATTAATTTTATCATAAAGCATTTTCTCTAGGTCCATGAAAAAAGTTAAGTTCAGTGGTTCCTGATCTAAAGAGCCAATAACATTACTAATAAACCAGTAGAAAGCTGAGAGTAAAATCTAAGAGAGTTGTTTTAGCCAAAATGTCAACAACTATATTTCTTCCCTTTTCAGGTTGCTTTCAAGATGTACCTGGGAATCACACCTAGTGTGACACGTAATGAATCAAGTAGAAATGAATTCTCACTAATTCTGGACAAAAATCCTTTGGTGGAGTTTGTAGAGGAGCTTCCAGCTGGACGGTCTTCTCTTTGTTACTGTAATTTGCTGTGTGGAGTCATTAGAGGTGCCCTGGAAATGGTAAAACACACCATTAATTTTTCCTATTTAGGGATATATTGGTTTATTATACAGTAATTATCTATGTGTGCTAATGAGAGGGAGGCACAGAAAGTCATATAAATGATCAAAAAACATGGACAACCCCAAATTCATTTACTGTTATCCACACAAACATATTCTTCCATATCCAGAATCTTTCTTGATTGGCCCTAAGATAAATATCTTTGGGATCAGTGAGAGATAACGGGAGGAGGCCAAGAAACTGATGAATATGATATAACTTATCCCATTTTATATTCCCTTTCCTTTTTTCCTAGTATAATCCTTTTTCTACCCTTAATTTCTTTTTTTTTTTAATATCATCACCTAAGCCTCTAACTACTGTGGACAAAAATACAGTTCTTAAAAGTTACAAGTATCATGTAGGAATGTAAACATTTTAACTTTTAAAAAAACATAGGTTTTTTTCTTTCATTTACATTTTTATACTTCTCTTGATTCTTGTTTTTGAAGATCAAGTTTTCCCTTCAGGTCTGGTCTTTTTATCAGAAATGACTGAAAATCTCCTATATCATTGAATGTCCATCTTTTCCCCTGAAATATAATACTTAATTTTTGCTGGGTATTTGATTCTTGGTTGTAGTCCAAGCTCTTTTGCCTTCAGGAATATCATATTTCAGATTCTCCAGTCCTTTAATGTGGAAACTTGTAGGTCCTGGATAATCCTGACAGTGGCTCCTTATCTTTGAATTGTTTCTTTCTGACTGCTTGCAGTATTTTTTCCTTGACCTGATAATTCTGGAATTTAATTACTATATTCCTTGGAATTTTCACTTTGGAGTCTCTTTCAGGAGGTGGTTATAGATTCTTTCAATGACTATTTTACCCTTGGTTCCAGAATATCAGGGCAGTTTTCCTTGATAATTTCTTGAAAGATATTCAGGCTCTTTTTTTTCATCATGGTTTTCAGGTAATCCAATAATTCTCTCCTGGAGCTATTTTCTAAATCAGTTGCTATTCCAATAAGATATTTTGAATTTTCTTCTATTTTCTTCATTTAAAAAAAATTTTGTTTGATCCTTGATGTTTCTCATTGAGCCATTCACTTCCATTTGTCCAATTCTAATTTTTAGTGAATTATTTTCTTCAGTTAGTTTTTTTACCTCCTTTTGCATATGGCCAATTGTACTTTTAAAGGAATTATTTCATTCAGTAGATTTTTTTCCATTTCACCAATTCTATTTTTCAAGGAGTTTTTTTCTTTTTCCACTTCATCAAATTTATCTTTAAGGAATTATTTTCTTCAATTTCCATGCTTCCTTTTCCAAGCAGTTGGCTTTTTTCTCCAAACTTTCATAACTCTCCTGCACAGTTCTCATTTCATTACCTGATTTTTTCTTCTATCTCTTTTGTAAGATCCTTTTTGAACTCTTCCAAGAGAGCCTTTTGATTTGGAGACTGGTTCATATCCCCCTTTTAGGCTTCATCTGAAGGCATTTTGTCTTTGCTATCTTCTTCTGGATTTGTATTTCTAAAGTAGCTCTCTCTGTCAGAGCTCTTTTTTTGCTTTTTTTTTTTTTTTTTGCTTATTTTTAAAGATTGAGATCTGCTGCTAGGGCACAGTGGAGACTGTCCCAAGTTTCCTCTGCAGGGACACAGGGACTTCTCTTGGTTTACACTGGGACTGGTAGTGCTGGAAGCTCTCTCTGGGTGGGCCTGGCCAAGTCCCGCCTATTATGAAGGAATTTAGGGGCTCACAATTTGTATTTTATAATTGTGTTGGAGATCTTACAGCTGATGCACTGGTCTTCTGAACAAGGACAGAGTAGCCAACACTGCAATATTTTGTTTAAGGCCTCCTGCTAAATTCCCTGTTCTAGGCTTCCTAGTACCCAGCCTCCCCACACCCCACTTGCTCTGAGCCACATTCCCCCCTGCCCAATTGAGACAGGAGATCAAATCAGATTAGCAGGTTTTTGAAGGGGCTCACTTGAAACAGGTACACATAAATCCATCAATATGGGAGGCATTACACATAATTACATAAAATACATAAACACATAGCAATATAACACAGGCTAGTAGTGATGTAACAAATAACAAATCAACATACAGAATTATACGTGTCCATAAGTCCTAGAAATAGTCCCAAAGGAATCCATTGTCCATTAGTTCATGTGCCAGGAATCCAATAAGGAATCCAATAATTAAGCTGGAAAATTATTATATTCTGAATGTTTGTAGATTCTGTCACTCCAAAATCTGTTCAAGAGGCTTGATCTAATATTGATTCTCAGGGAAGCTGGGAGGAGCTCAGGCAATGCCTTGTTTATTCTCCTTGATCTTGACTCCAACCCCTGAAACTGATGAGACAGGAGACTTCCTGGACCTGCCTTGGGTCCAATAAGAGAGACTCTTCTAGATTTCATGAATAATATAGAGTGGAATAGAAAATATGAGTTTATGATTATATGCTTTATATGACACTATATTATACAATAAATATATCATTTATGACACAATGATATATAGCAAATCGAAATGTGAATCATCATTAAAGTCTTCATTCTTCACAAAAGGCCTGCTTTAAACTATTATCATCTGACTTCACAGCCAATGCTCTATCCATTATACAATCTAGTTGCCCTGAGGCAATTGGAGTTAAGTGACTTGTCCAGGGTCACAAAGCTGGTAAATATTAAAAGTCTGAGTCTAGATTTGAACTCAGGTCCTCCTAACTGCATACTTATTCTAAATGTCCCCCCCGGCCCCTCCCCCTTTTTTTGTAATTGGAAATCTTGGGAAGTGAAGAAGTAGAACACTGATGAAAATAAGTTAAAATAACCCCAGATGTTAACTTTATTGTTCTCTCCTCCAATAGCATAAGATATACACTTGCCTAATTCTTACTCTTGGTTGTATGCTATTATTTGTTCTCAGAAACTGAGATGAATTTGTTTCTGATCCCAAGAGATTCAAATTTGAAAAGAGAAGATTGTTGTCACTTTAGAATTGAGAAGACTCAAGAAGTAGTCACAGCTCCAGATCTAAAGTCATTCACAGCGCTAAGTTCAATTTTGACTCAGTTTTAGGAATGGATATATTCTAAGATAGAGCCACATTGACACCAGTCATGTTGAGAACTTCTTGACTTCAGAACTTCAGAACCATTCTAGACTTTCCTGTCTCTTCAGGCTAAGCAAATAACCAGTATTCTCACTTGCATTTTCACAGAAGGAAAGACATACTTTATTATTGGGGAAATGAAAACTGAATAAGATGTGGTAGAGAAGGGTTAAAAATAAAATGACTCAAAAATGATCTGGGTCTTTTTCTTCTAGATTCATTTGACTGCTGATGTTACATTCTTACAAGATAGACTTAAAGGCGACAAAGTTACAGAAATAGGAATTACATTCCTGAAGAAGTTGGAGGAGAAAAAATACAGGCGGAAAAAATGAAAAACAACATACAAAAGTCACAGCAAGTCAATTTGGGAAGTAGCTAATAGCTAATCATATATGGCCCTGCAATTTTTATTTTGCTAAAGTCATGCAAGTTTTAAAAAAGCATAATAACTTAACTTAGCCAGAAAAAAAGGAATTGCTTAGTACCAAATATCACAGCACTTTTTTTTTCCTGCTTGTAAACTTATATTTTCTCCTACTCTGCAGAACCACAGGTTTTTAAAATAAGTATTTCATTATGTAATACAGTGAGCATGAATTCCACAATATTGCACAATCCTACCTAGTTGTTCCATAATTGCAGGCATGAAGAAAAGGATAAATAGTTAACATATCGCTTATATTGAGCCCACAGGATATTACTGGTTTTATCATTTTTGTATCCCACACTCTTAGCATAGTGCCTGGCACATAATAAGTGCTTAATAAATGTTTGTTGATTTACTGACTGACATAATCTACTATTTTGTATTAGTCATCAATCAGTATTCATTAAGCTAAATGCTGGGGATTTGAATTCAAAGAATTAAATAATGGAACTCATTACACTCTAATTGAGAAGACAATGAACACGTATATAAATATAAACAACCTGGATTTAAAAATGAGTTATTACAAAGTAGCTTGGAAGAGAGAGTCTCAGCACGGGGAAAGCAGAAAAGGCTTTCTGCAGAAGTGTTTGAGTTGCACCTTCAAGAGGAGAGGGACTCAATGAGGAAGAAGGAAGGAGAAGAAGATTCCTAGTCAAAGTTAGAGCACCACTGGTTATTAATGTGAAGATACAGAAATGAGAGATGGAGTATCATGTGTAGGAAACAAAGAGAATCAGTGTATCTGGTTCTCTGTGGTAACATTGTCAAAGTTGAAACACTTTTAGGGAGCTGATAATGGGATTTAAGATTTTTTCCTCATTTGTTACTCTTCATGTTCCCATTTGAGGTTTTCTTGGCAAAGATGCTGGAGCAGTTTGCCATTTCTTTCTCTGGCTCATTTTACAGATGAGTAAACTGATACATATAGGGTTAAGTGACTTACTCAGATCACATAGCTAAGAAGTGTTTGAGGCCATATTTGAACTCAGGAAAATGAATCTTCCTAACTCCAGACCTGATATTCTATCCACTGTGCTATAATTCTGGGACCAGTGAACCAGAATTATATTCACATAGTAAATAATAAATGTTGGAATTGGAATCTGAATCCAAGTCCTCTGACTCTAGTTTCAACATCTTTCCAATGAATTGCATTGCTTTCGTCATAAGAAACAGTCTAGGTAATTTTGGTAATAAATGATATTTAAAAATAATATCCTTAAAATTCCAAAGTACCTGATTTCATTCATTTGTAAAACAAATGATTTTGTTTTGAATGCTCACCTGCTAAGAATGCAAGGGGGAAATAGTCTGGGATGATTCTTTAAAACATGAAATATTCCAACCAGAAAGTTGACGATTTTTGAATCATTTATTTTGGGAACACTTTCTTACCTCAAAATTTTCACACCATATTTTGGCTAGAATTTTTAGTATTGTTTTTACCTCTGAAAATCATAGTGGCCAGAACACATCTAAGATAAAAAAAAATCTTTTCTTTTTTGAGAAAAATTTAAAGAATCTAAAAAAAAAAAATAGATGAAAGCCTGTGATTCATTTTTAGAGAATATACCCAACCCTCAGTTGTCATTGGGACAATCTAACTGGCAAGATGGAGATATTGATTAAAAATTCCCAAAACTTATGAGAAGTTGGGAATTTAACCAGAGAAACAATGAAAAGTTTTTCTTTCTTCTTTCCTTCTTTCCCATTTTTATTTTTAGGAGAACAGGGGTATCTGGGAATACCTTAGAATCAGCCAGAATCAGGATAAGCAAAAGTCCTAGAATCTTTATTCTCTGTCAAAGGGAGAGGAATGGAATGGACACAGGAATCTCCTGTATTTTTCTACCACCTGGAGTCACTCGCTTGTCCTACTCTACCCTCTAATCCCTCCCCCAAATCTCTCTATATGCCAACAGGTCAATCCAGCACAGAATAGTGGGGCAAGCCATTTTCCAAGCAAATGCTAATAGAGTATTGTCCAATAAGTAATTAGTCTTAAGTGCTCACCTGTCCAAGGGTTCTGCTTAGTTTCAGCCCATTACATCTCCCGCTTTCTTTTGTTTTAGAACACAGGTGGTCATGCCATCCCTGACTTCTTAGGGAATTGAGAGCCCCCAAAGGGAGGTGATCATGCCCTCCTCTACTTCTCAGGAAGGGAGGTGAAAGCACTAAAAAGAAGATGATCATGTCCTCCCTGACATCTCAGGAAGAGAGATGAAAAGCACCAAAGGGAAGTGGGGATTGCCAGCGGGTTTCTGGGCTGAAGGGTCTTATTAGAAACAGGTATGCACAAACCCATCAGCATGGGAGGTATTACACAAGCACATAGCAATAACGCATAAGCTATTAGTGATGACTTTCCCCACAGTCAGTGCAGGCTTAATGTGGTGCAACAAACATGAATTGTACATGAAAGTAGTGATATAACAAACAATATGAATCAACATGGTGTTGTAAAAGATTTCCAGAAGTCCTAGAAGGAAGGTATGTAAACAATAGTTACACAAACACCTTCTTCAGCAGTCAAGAGATAAGTCCAAAACCAATCTTTTGTCCATTGCTTCATGTGTCTGGGAATCCAATGATCCCTGCAAGTTTTTGAAGCCCTGCAACAATCTTTTTACATGTTAGGAATCCAATGATTCCTGCAGATTTTGAAGTTCTGCAACAGTCTTATCATTTCTCAGAAAATCCAATGATTTGTGAGGGCTTTCAAGTCCTACAACAGTGTTATCATGTCTCAGAGAATCCAATGATTTCTGAGGGTTTTGAAGTCCAAAAATTTTTGATGTCCATGAGTCAAACACCATAACTGCCATGCTCATTTAATGGTGGGTACAGTCAGCAACAGAACCACTCGATGTTTCTTGGGTCTTCTCCTTAGCTTCAAGAGTCTGCTCTGTCTCTCTCCAATGGACAAGATGAGTACGGCTTGTCGGCACCCATCTGATTCCTTCTCCACCTGTAGAGATACAAGCAAACCCTCTTCCCTAAGCAGTTAGCCTATCTGGTCCCTTCCATTTACCACTTTCTGGGTCTCTCCACATCACCTGGCAATTATCTAAAGATAGTGAAGCTGCTTGCACTGGACACTGCCCTTCTAGTGGATTATAAAACCTGTCTGCTGGACTAGTGCATCTTTGTCAAAAACCAAGAAGTTAATAGTATAAAGAGCTAGATTTAGAAGTTCTCTAGGGTTACCTATGGCTCCCCCTTTCTTTTGTTTTTCCTCTCTACTATGCCTGTCCTTGAGGATTAAAGGGTATGCCAGTGGTGTGTAAAATCTTATATTGTGCACAAAAGTGTGCAAAATGTTTGGAGGTATATACAGGACCATTGTCTGTTTTTATTGCTTGTGGCACACCCATAATTGCAAATGCTTGTATAAGGAACTCAGTAACCACTTGGGCTGTCTCTTTTGTTGCTGGTATTACAAAAGTGACTCCTGAAAAGGTGTCTACTACAACATGGATAAAAGACAAATGACCAAAAGATTTATAATGGGTCACATCCATTTGCCAAATTTTTTTGGGTCTCAAATAACGAGGGTTCTTCCCTGCAGGCATGAAAAGCATGAAAAGGAAGGCAAGCTGTACAGGCTTTTACAATGCTCCTTGTTTCCTCTCTTGTTATTCCAAATTGTAAACGTAAAGCTCGAGCAGCCTGATGATATTTAAAATGAGATTCTTGGGCTTCTTGAAATAAAGGAGTAAACATAGTTACATAGTTAGAAGGCTACCTGCCATTTGAATTACCATCAAAATTAGGACCTAGAAGTTCACTATGAGAGTGGACATGCAAGATAGAAATCTTACCTGGATGCTTTCTCACTTGCTCTTGAAGTTTCTTAAAGAGCTGATATATATTAGAGGCTACACATTTTATTTGGGCTGTGGCCATTCTTCCTTTGTACCACACCTACTGAATAGGCCGAATCAGATATCATATTTATGTCTCCTGGATAATAAGTAAGAGCTAGAATGATTGCATACAATTCATTCTGCTGAGTGGACTGAAAAGGAGTTCTGACTACTCTCTTTATAGTTAAATTATAAGAGTATACAGCGCAAATATTATGTTTGGATGTATCCGTAAAGATAGTTGGTCCTTTAAGAGGAACTTTAGAAACATTTTCTTCAAGAATCCATCACCAATTATGTAAGTCTGGTTATCTTTAATGGAGAGCCATGTGTAAAATTGGGAGCCATTGCTAATAAATTTTGCCACTCTGGGATGGTTTCACAGCACACATTAATTTGTGTATTAGTATAAAAGGTGTATATCTTGTCAGATCTTATCCCAGATAATTGTACTGCTTGCTTAATGGCCTTTAATAAACTTTTAGCCACAAGCACTGGGTAAGGAGTAAGGTTTTGTTCTGGTTGTGCCAGGAGGTTCACCCACTCTATAATACTGTCTCCTTGATGAAGGACTGCTGTGGGTGCCTCTTGTGTAGCAAAAAGTGATATTTCCAAGGGTTTTTTGAGTGACTCTTTCAACCACATTGGATAAAGCCAGTTCAACTTCTCTCAAAGCCTCTTGAGCTTCTTTTGTAAGCTGACTTGGTGAGTTTAAAGCACTGTCTCCCCTTAAAATGTCATATAACGGTTGCAATTGATAGGTAGTCAAGCCTAACACTGAACACATCCATTAGATATTGCCTATCAATTTCTGAAAGTCATTTAAGGTGTTTAGCTTCTCTGTTCTTAAGGACAGTTTTGGTACTGTGAGCACCTTAGGGTATATTGAAAAGGAGCATGTCTTTGAATTTTTTTCTGGAGCTATGTACAATTTGTAGTTCCTTAATATTTCTATGATCTTTTGTAGACATGCTTCTAACATTTGTTCCTCAAGTGCACATCCCAATATATCATCCATGTAATGTAATAACATTACTTTTGAAAATGCTTTACTTACTGGAGTAAGAGTAGCAGCAACATACATTTGACACATAGTAGGGCTGTTTTTCATTCCCTGTGGCAAAACTGTCTATTCATATCTTTTATAAGGCTCAGCTAAGTTAACATAGGGCATTGAAAAGGCAAATCTTTTCATATCCTCCTTATCTAGAGGGATAGAATAGAAACAATTCTTAACGTCTATAACCCAATATAGGTTATAGAGGCCATTTGCTAAGCAGTTGAGTAGGATATGGAAGTCCAGGCTGAAGAGTTCCCATAGTTTCCATCTGTTCATTTGCCTTTCTGAAATCAGTCAACATTCTCCATTTTCCAGATTTCTTTCTTACAACAAATACTGGGAATTCCAAGGACTTAGAGAAGGTTGTAAGTGCCCTTGTTCAAGCTGCTCCTGTACTACATCTAATAAGGCCTGAATTTTATCGCTATTAAGGGCCACTGTTCTATCCACACTGGTGTATCAGTTTTCCATTGGATAGGAACAGGTGAAAGTGTTGGCAGGCCTTCAACAGCAGCCCTGCCTAAAAAAACAAAGTACTCATTTTTAATCCTAATTGTTGTAAAATATCTCTTCCCTATAGATTGATGGGGATTTTTTCAACTATAAAAGGAGTAAAAACTCCTGTTTTGCCTTCAAAAGTCCATCTCAAAGGGGTAGCACTAACTTCAGGTGCTATTGGTCCTCCTACGCCAGACATGTGGGTGTCTGCTTTAATCTTTGGCCAGTGACTGGGCCAGTTGCCACCTCTAATGACTGTACAATCTGCACCAGTATCTACCAATCCTTCTAATAGTATACCATTTATATAGATAGTGAGCATAGATCGGTCAGCTGTCACAGCTGCTGTCCAGTATATTCCTGGATTTTGTTGCCTGGAGTCAGATTCTGGGCAACTATCACCAGATTGCTTATTAGGAGTCTGTATTAGTAAACCTGATGCTACTACTCTCCTGGGTGATGTCACATATTGTCTACCTGTATTAATGACTGGGATATTATCTACACATTCCCTATTTTCCACATCAATGTGTGGATGGACACTGTTTTGTACATACTCTCAGGAGGTGAAATGGTCAAGCCTACTGTGCCTGGAGGCAAGGGATCTATAGGCTGGAGAGGAACAGATTTCACCTCTCCAAGGGATATCTCAGTTGTCCCAGCTGCATACAACTCTATTCTCCCCAATTGTAATCCCTTTCTCCCATCAGCTGGCTTTCTGGCTGATTGGTCATGTCTGGGTACTGGACTTCTAGGCACTCTCTGGGTGTACCATCAGCTGCCATCATGCCCCAAATATTTTTTGCCTGGGGCCCTAAAGCTGGGCCCCTCATCCTGTTTCCCTGAATCAGTCTACACTCTGATGCCCCATGGAAGCCTCTGTTGCATTTTAGACATTGGGGTATTATTCTTCCACCTTGTTTTCTCCTTCTGTCTCTATGCCAACATTGAGCTTTCAGATGCCCTACTTTACCACATTGAAAGCATTGACGAGTATCCCTGCAAGTCCCTTGCCAGAAGGGACCCTGTCTTTTCATATTGAGATCTTGGGAAATCTGCATCATAGCCTGGCTATAAAAGGCATTTGTGCCCACTGTGACAGTGTCTTATGCTCTCATCTAAAAGAGCATCCTTCTATAGACCTAGTATAATTCTTCTACAAACCTCATTAGCATTTTCTTTAGCAAGTTGCCTTATCAAAATATCTGTTACTGTATTTTCACCATTAGTTCATATGATAGCTGTCTACAAATGTCCCACAAAATCAGCAAAGGGTTCATGTGATGCCTGCGTATTTAAAATCAGCTGGAGTCAGGAATTCAGTTTAAGGGAAAAATCTTCAATCTTTATTGAAGTGAAGAGGTGAAGAAGGATTGCGATAGCAATATGGGCAGACAGGAAGCCAGCTAGCAGAGGGGGATTGGAGGTGAAGGACTGTTGCAATAGCAATGCGAGCAGCTGTGTCAAGATGTCAGCCAGCAGTCTCTCTTTCCACTTCCCTTTCCACTCCCCTGCCTCCACCCACCAAAATCGTCATTTTTTATACAACACATCAGGACTTGCACAAAGAGTGGGCGGGGGCCATTCTTTCTCCAAGCTTATGTATTAATAGAGTATGGTCTACTTACTATTTAGCCTCACGTGCTTGGGACCTCAGTGCATCAACTCGAGCCTCAGCCCATTACAGGTTCATTTGGCCCTTGTGTTATTTTTGTGAAGGTTTCACCCTTGTCGTTTTTATTGTGGAGGGAGGCCCATGCTTTGATAGCAGCAGCAGCAATTTGCACATATGCTGCTATGGAGTAATTAATCTGTACTGAAATTTCTGCCTAAGAACCTGCCCCTGTTAGTTGGTCACAGGTGTTTGGAGGATTTGTTGGGCTTGTATCCTACAGAGCTCACTATATTCAGAAAGCCACAAGTTTTGTCTAGGTTTTAAGCATGCCCTTGCTATAGATTTCCAGTCCCTAGGGTTTAAGACTTCATAAGCCAAATTCTGTAATAACATCTTAACATAAGCTGATGTAGCCCATAAAGAATGCAAGCCTTTTTCAGGTCTTTGAGGATTTCTATAGCAAAAAGAGTATATCTTCTACTTTCTTGACCTGAAGAGTTAAACTGTTGAATCACAGGATATATTTGTAGTTTCAACTCAGCTGTATCCTTCTCTTCCTCTGTGGCTTTAAGTACTGCCTTTTGCAATCTACTCATAGGAGGTGGGTAATTGCTGGGGGGAGGTACTGGTGGTATCACTGCCCCTCCCACTACTCTTCCTCCCTCCATCCTGGAAGCTGGAGTTGATGGGGTTGTGTCAATTATCTGCTCCATAGGCAGGGTTGAAGCTGCCTGGTGAAAGGGAAAATCACCACACCCTTGAACCTCATTTAAGTCTCCATGCCTTGTGGGGATATGGTCATTAAACTATTCTTTATCTTCCTCTTTTTCCTCATACTTCCTCATCTGGCTGTTCCTAGAACTTTTCTTTTTTCTATAACTTGCAGGATTCTCTAAAGCAATTGTATTGTATTGTATATATAGAATTCTTTGTTGGAAATTGAATGAGGACCTTTATCATTGTAGTATTCACATAGTTGTTCTCCTACCAGCTTCCAATTATCTGGTGCAATTTCTTCTTCCTCTAAGAACCAAGGGGACGTGTGTTCTAATGTACCCAAGAGTCTAGCGATCTGTTCCCAAGTTATAATTAAGCCTTGCCCCTTGATTAAGTTAAGCATACTTTCTATAGCGCCCCTTTGAGCAGGGGTGGGGATGGGGGTGGGGTTGGGGCTGGAGGAGAATCTTTTCCTAACAACCGCCCCATTCCAGCCAGAAAAGGTTACTAGTTTAACCCTTAACAAAGTAAGTTCCCTGTTTGTCTATTAAAATACTAACCCAATTTCCTGGTCACCGGGGTCTTCTTCAGTGAAAATAGGGTCCTTGGTCCACACATTGGGTACCAAATGTGAAGAATGAGTTAGCACCCTGGATATCTTAGAATCAGCCAGAGTCAGGATAAGTCTTTGAATCTTTATTCTTTGTCAAAGGGAGAGGAATGGAATGGACACAGGAATCTCCTCTTTTTTTCTACCACCAGGAGTCACATTCGCTTGTCCGTACTCCACCCTCTAATCCCTCCTCCAAATCTTTCTATATGCCAACAGATCAAGCTAGCACAGAATAGTGGGGCAAATGCTAATTGAGTATTGTCCAATAAGTAATTTGCCATAAGAGCTTAGCTGTCCAAGTGCATCTGCTCAGTTTCAGCCCATTACAGGTATCAAGTAAAGAAAGCAGTGTTTAAGGAAGGGTGACATTAGATATTGGAGTATGATATTAATAACTGAGGTATTAAGTGCTTTGTAGTTTATAAAGTAGTTTACATATATGACCTTAATTCTCAAATCAAATCTGTATAGTGGATGGAATGCTAGATTTGGAGGCAGGAGGATGTGGGTTGAGATTCTACCCCAATCATTGGGCAAATCACTTTTCTTTATGCTTCTTTTTCTAACTCCAGGATTTCTAGTCTAAAAGACTGATATAGTGGTGATCCCAATAGATAGCCATGGCATTGAATGATCTTTAGTTAAAATGCACACATATTTTCTGGAAAGAGTAATCCAGGTGCTATTTTATCAGCTTAACTAGCTTCAAAGAATAGGAGCTTGAAGGATGGAATATAAGCAAAGCCATTATTTTTCTTTTTCTTTTTTTCCTTTTAATTTTTCAAAATATATACAAATCTTATATTC